>NC_056523.1:197168398-197353153 GCF_019175285.1 Sceloporus undulatus
CAGCTCCACATAGTACTTATAGTATCTAGCAATGCCTTTACTATGACCAAGGTCCTTATGTACTATTCACTCACAAGAAAAGCACATTCATCAAAGATGATTTCCAAGGATAACTCAAAGTTTTGTATTTGTAGTTTCTTGCCATTAGATTCAAATGTCAATTATAAGTTTCCTGTTTTGTTGTTCCTTCCCATTTTTTAAAATTCCACTAAATTAAAATAGGCTACTTCAGGCAGCAAAGCTGAGAGGGATAGAGGAAACTAGGAGCTTATATCTGAAAGGTGCAGAGATACTTTTTAAAGTATTTATCCTAGCAAAGGGGATGTGTTGGTGCTGTATTTCAGGCAGCAGCATGTTTTGGGACAGCATTCATTTGCATACTATTCCTGATGCCAACTCCCTGTATTACTTGTGGTGATAAATCTCTTAATTTCTCCGTATCAGGTTTCTGTTCCCAGAGGATGAAAATGCCTTAATGAACAGTTTCTGCTAATAATATTTCCTTTCCATTTTTTAAAAAAGTGAAACAGATCTATTTTGCTGTAAATGTTGCTATTTTTTCAAGGCAAGGGAACCAATCTTTCCCACTCATCAAAAGCCCAACTACTGGAAGCAATAAATGTGGCACTAACTGCAAACAAGAATGTTTTAATTAAAAGTAAAAGAGCCCTTAAAAGCCTATAAATATTCTTCCTGTCCACCACGGACAGTTCCTAGCTGCATTAGGGTCCCACATTAGAAGAAAGGAAGGATATAAATATAAATAAATAAACAAAAAACAACAAATGTTTGTTAGGCTGCTAAAAGGTTGGGCACAGATCAGAGAAGACACAGAACAACACAGACAATACTGAAATGTAAAAAGATGTCAGTGGCATCTTTTGAATCCTTCATAAAAACCGAGTGTACAGCAGGTAACCATAATGTGAGAAAGGGGAGGGTGAACATCATTTCATTTACAGGGAGGTTTGCCCTCCTTTGTCTATCTCAAGTGGATCTCAAATAGGATAGAGAGATGGGAGAATTCAAAGAGCCATGCTTTGAGAGTGCCGTATCACAGGTCCCACCCATCTGAATTTGGGACCGATTCTCAGTTCTGGTGCAGGAATTATAGCCTTCCAAATACTGTTGGACTCCAGCTACTATCAGCCCCAGCCTACCAGTTCCCTAGCCCCATTTTAAAGAATTATAGAACAGACTGAAAAAAACAAGGGGGGCTGATCCATCAGATGTTAGTTTGTACATTTTTGTTTTCCGCGGTTGGAAAGAAGAGGATCCTGTTGAACACCAGGGCTTTGGACATTCTGAATCAAAACTTATGTTCCAAAACAGTTGTTTTTATTTACTCAGAGCCTGGAGTGTTTCTGGAATATGTGGATCTATCTTGCTTATGGGGAAAGGGCTGTGTAGATCACACAATCCTTCTGCTTTAGGTTCCTAATCATGCAAGGGAGGCTCTGGTCACTGAGTATGTGTGTGAGAGAGGGGAGTGTCTTTCCCTGCTTTTATCAAAGATTTGTGCAGAAAAAAAGGAAGTCTCACCAAGGCCGAGCATGGAAATGGAACATGTGGAAGCATTTAAGAAGGAAGCTTTGAGGAGACTGTGTGTATTGGATTTGGGAGCGGAGAAAGGAGAGAGGGATTTTGTTGTTTTTCTCTCCTCTCCTGGTCTATTAAGGGAGCTGCCAACTTTGTATTTTCATAGAAAAAATGAATGGTGCAAGCTCAGCCCCCATCCCGCCCTGCTCTTCTCCATCTCCTTGCAGCTCAAAATAATACTCCCCATTGTGCCTGAGGTTAGGAGTTGATGACGGAAGGAAATTGTGATGGTGGAAAAGCTGGGGCCTGCATTTTCTACTATTAGTAATATATGTTTTAA
This sequence comes from Sceloporus undulatus, assembly GCF_019175285.1. Taxonomy (NCBI): domain Eukaryota; kingdom Metazoa; phylum Chordata; class Lepidosauria; order Squamata; family Phrynosomatidae; genus Sceloporus; species Sceloporus undulatus. The sequence continues at coordinate 197,170,278 of NC_056523.1, forward strand.
AGGCAAGGGTTGGGAGAGCATTGCATAAATGCAATTGAGGCTGAAGTAGTTGGGAAGGTGGGTGGCAGGGCCTAGGTCTGCAGAGAGAGGGGGGCAGGGAGGGGAAACTTGCAGTGTGCTGAACTAGAGATGCATGGGGATGCCAAAAAAGAAAATGCTCCAGAAATAGCTGTGATTGTATTTGGGGACTGCCTTTTCATTGAAGTAACCATAGGGTAAGTACTGCAGCACAAGATGAATGAACATCTGTGGAATTTGGAAAGCATTGCTTTAAGGACGGAAGAAGCAGTTTGGAGCTTCAGGTTAGCATGCAAGCCTATGACAGATATTCATGGTGAGCTGCAGTGCTTTGGAGAGGGGGATAAGGGATGGGAACATTAAGCGTTCTAGAAATGTGGATTGTTTATTTTAAGCTGTATGTAGACTCTCTTACTTATTGCTTCTGAAATCCCTGCATCTTGACCACAGACTTCCATGCCTGTGTTCTCTCTGCCTTCTACCAATTCACTATCCAGTGGTTGCTGAAGAGGCGAGTGAGTAGTGAATAAACTCCAGAGTTCCATCTGAATTTTAAAGACACTATCCAAGAAGCTGAATTTGGAGAATAGGTTTAAGTACCTTGGAAAGCTTCTTTAAAGTTTAATCCGGAACCCAGATTCATTGCCCCACTGACATGGAAGCCATTAGCCACTACTGTCACTATCCTTCCTGCCTATAGCACTTACGATCTGTGGTTTCTTAGGGAGAAGTGTTTTCTTCTCTTTCGCCTCTTCAACCTTTTCCGCTCTCCCTGTTGTCTTCACAGATCTTTCATTTTATATATTTTCTTCTTCTGGTTTCTTTCAGCACTTGGACTCTGGGCATCCTGTGTCTTAACTCCTGAGTTCTCTTTCCATCACCTTCTTTCCTCTCAGACTCTGCTCATGCCACCACCTGCAAATAGTATGTGGCTTTCCTCCTCATGTGTGCCTAGGGCCATATGTTTTCCCCATCTAAGCAGTTATCTTACTTCTTTCACAGAAATAGCACTCATTTTATTTGAACATTTTGTTAAAAAACATTTCAAAAGGCAAATAACATTACTATTATTATTATTATTATTATTATTATTATTATTATTATTATTATTATTATTATTATTAGATATACCCTGTAATTTGTATTCTGTAGAAATTATTATCATTTGATGTATAATTTCATGTACTCTGCACATAATAATAATAATAATAATAATAATAATAATAATAATAATAATATACATATGGTAGAGAGATCTTGTGGCTTCTCTGAGACTATGAGATTATTGCACTAGCATTGATAACATCCCAATTGCATCCCAGAAACAATCTGTAAACTAATGATATGGGAACAGGTGTTACTGCATTTGACTCATAATAACGCAATATTAACATGATGACAACGAATACTATCACACACCCTTTGCTGTTCTAGTGTAATGGCACTCAGGTTGTTCGTAACGTGTCCCTTTTTTGTGCATGGGGGAGGGGGAAATAAAATTACCTGCTTCATCCTCCTCGTGTCACCACTGGAAGAAAAGTAGAGTTTGGGGATGTTCTAAGGTGGGAGGGGAGGAGCAAGTCCTGAATAATCAGAACACAAGGATGGATTGAGACGGGTAGGATTATTGCACACACATCACCTGGAACAGCCTGAAAGTGATCATGTCAGCTATTAACGGAATTTCCCCATTTTGACCAGGGAGAAGGCCAGACTGGGGGCATGATGAGTACTGAATGAGAACGGGGCTGTGCAATAACATTGTCTTCAAAGCTGCTCCTGCTGCTTCTGATAACAACAACAACATACCAATTATTAATAATAATTTGGTGTGCACATTAATAACAATACCGTGGTGTGCAGATCATCATCACTGTTGTAGTTATTGTTGTGGTTATTTGATGTCCTCCGCCTGGTGGTGCAGTGGTTAAATGCCTGTGCTGCAGCCACTCACTAAAAACCATAAGGTTGCTTGTTCAATACCAATGAAAGGACTCAAGCTTGACTCAAGCTTGCATCCTTCCGAGGTTGCTAAAATGCGTACCCAGCTTGTTGGGGGCAATTAGCTTACAGTTGTAAACTGCTTAGACACTGTTGGTTCAGTATGAAGCGGTATATAAATGAAGCTGTTTTAATGATGAGAACAACAACAACAACATGACCAAATGCATCTATGAAAGCTCATGCTACCAACTTTTTCTTTCATTTAGGAGATAGTTGCACAGCATTTTCCTAACAGGCTGGGCACGGGATGTAACCTGAATGGAACAAAATAGATTTTTGCAGTTTTTTTCCAAGTTCTCCATACACTTCCTTTTCACTGGCTTCTCATCTTACAGGACACACAGGAGGCATCTTCAGGAAATGAAGAGCTTGAGTAGCAGTGTTATGCTGACAAGAAAGTTGGTTGCATGGAGGGCAGGGAGGAAAATTATTGACTAATTTAGTCAGTTCAACTACACATGCTGGCACAATTGTTGCCAAATACTGGCGCAAGAATCTTTCCGACCTTAAATCAATAAGACTTGCAAGTGCTATTCTGGAATCACATCCCAGATGGATGAGGAGAAGAGCACAGAGGTAACTTAAAATGTAGGGGGTTCCCCTTTACCAGATCATTTGTTTACTGTTAATTTCTTGTCAATCTGACAACGAAAGCAAGGTCATCTGTTTATGTTCTTATTTCAGTCAATGTTTGTCAGCTGTTACACATTTTCTTTTCTCCCCCCTCCTCCCTGCTATGGTATGCCGTCAATAGCCATACTCTGGTATGTGCACTTGTTCTCTCTTAATTGCTGATTTCATGCATCGTTATTACTAACTGCATTTCAAACAAACAATTTGAATGCCTGCTATGAAATGTACAGAATTAAGCAGTGGAAAGGTTACAGCTCGAGCGAAGAATGCAATGGGGAGACAGTCAAAGGAATGGGGGAAGCGGAAAGGTAAATTTTCTAAATGACAGAAATTCAAACTGGTAAACTCACAGTGTTGTATGACAGGATATAAAAGGGAATAATGATCTGGGGAGGAGAGAAAAGGATAAAATCAATATGGTAATTAGTATTTTAGGTACTTCCGGATGCAAGGTGCTTCCAGAGTGATTGCTCCTGCTGCTAATAAGCTGTTCCTGTTTCTCCTGAATAACAGTGCAACTCTGGCTGAGAATATCCTTTGTCGACCTCCACTATCCTTTTCCTCTTGTGGAAAATGGGAAGGAGAGAATCACTCTATGCTGGTGCTTGCTTAGTGCAGGCCCAGCTTGGCTTATCACTTTTCCATCCTGTTGGTTGCATAAAGGAATTCCTGCTGTTATCTCCTTTCGGCTGTTGATACTATCTCCCAGACAGCCTACAAAGCAGGGCTCAACCAAGGCTGGATCTACACTAGCAAAAAAATAAATGAAAATTCCTACCCACAGCAATTACATTGCTGTTGGAATACACAATGTATAACCACTTTCAAAGCAAATCCGCATCTTGTAGTCGTTCCTGACTTTCCTGGAAAAACTGGTATTTGGGGGACTTTTGTTTACACTGACAAAACAACCAACAACATACTGACCTCTCAGTGGTTGTGAACTGGACACACAATGTTCTTGACGATTGACAGGAGAATCTGTTCAGATGGCTTTAATCCAATTTCTAAAAAGTCACCTGTTCCTCCATACTTCTACAAATCTCTATTTTCCTGTAGGCTCCGAGGGGAATTTGTTGTGGAGCTCGGGAGTGGGGGGAGTTTTTGATGGGCAAAACTGGTTCAGTACGGCAAGCCTGGTGTGTGTAACCATGTTTTTCTACTAAAGTATATCTTCAGCAGTGAGATCAGTGGTGAGGGGCTAGGTTGGATTACCCTCTCCTTCTTTCTCTCCCCTGCCAACTTTTGCCTTTGTGTTTTACTCTTTTTACTCTTCCCCCCACTCCAGTCAGTTCTCTCCTCCTGTCAGCATTATGTCACCTCTATTTTGACTTCAGTGAATGGAGTCCATGGATTTCCTCTTCATCCCAGCATCATTCACTTGTGATATCTCACACACTCCCCTCCATGCCCCCATCATTCACTTTCTCAGTTGTGCAGAGATTTACAATGTGCGGGAGGGGGGAATGGCAGGGAGGGAGTGCATGAGATCTCAGCATGAGTGAGCAAGTGAATGATGGTGGGAGAGGAAATGTGTGCAATCCTTACACTGAACTAAAAGCAAAGATGACACAATGTGATGGGGAAGAGAAATGGAAGGGAGGGGAACATAAAAAGAGTAAAAAACAAATGCAACACTTGTGCATCGGGAGGAAGAGGGAGGGCATAGCCTGATTTAACCTTTCACCACTGATCTCATAAAATATAAATAAAAGTTTTATTTTTCCTTTTGCTGTGTGTGTGTGTGTGCATGCATGCACATCTCTCACTGGGGTGGCAAAGAGGATTGAATGGGGAAACATTCAATCACGGTGTAATGTGGTCTAGCTTGACAGGCAAACCATAACAACTACTGATTGAAAGGTTGATACATGCTGGGAAGGCAAAAAACAGCAGAGCAAAGTGAGTTTGTGAGGGGGAAATATGGCCTAATGTCACTTTACAGTGTCTGTTAGTGTGGGGTGTTAGTGGTTCAATGCAGGGTCATTGTGGATCAAGGAAATACAAGGTCAGGTGGCTCTTTTTGTTCAGTGTAAACAACACCTTGGACATATGTCCTGCACTCCAAATTGGGATTGAGGAGAAATGGGGTGATAACTGGAGGGTGGAATGTGTTGGTTGGAGCTTACCTGGCCAGGTGGTCACCTGATCATTCCCATCGCAGAAGGTGATCTCCCTTGCTGGCTTCCAGTCCTGCAAGCATAGGGTTTTTGGTTTGAGCAAGGGTAAAAAGCGTCAAAATGGTATTTCCAGTTTGCCCATCAAAAGCAAGTAGAAAATCTCAATTTTATTAGGAGACAGATCATTGGTCCATCATACTCTTGACTGCCACTGTACTCTTGACTGCCAACAGTACAAGTCTGATGTTTCTCACACTTCTGCTACTTGAGATACTTTCACATGTAGACTGCAGGAAGCTACTCTTGGCCAAGGATGTCCTCTTCCACAGAGTTGCAGCTTTCCAGTAGAACTGATTAGATAATCACTTGTTACTCATGATGTATGGAGCTGTGGACGATGGGGAATGGCTTATTTGCTAGGTGCAAATAAGATTGTACAGGTATTTAATGTTTTCATCCTGCCTGGGTTTTTTTTTGCTCAGTAAAGTACCAATTGTGTTTTGTGTGGTCACTAATAACAGAATAGTCAAACATGACATGTCAGTGCATTTGCTGATCTGCAACATAGTGTAATTGGTTCCCTCCAATGCCACAATGAAGCAGTTACGGATATTCCAAACTGCCCTTAGTTTTTGATTTTTTTAAATCTATAATGAGATTATTTAAAAGGTAAAAGAATGTGCCTTCTCTGGCAAGATTTAGTCAAAAGAGAGATGTCATTATCTTCTCTGAGGCTGAGGGAGTGTAACTTGCCCAAGGTCACTTGATGGTTTTCCATCGCTGAGCAGAGATTCGGACCTTGGTCTTCCAAAGGAGTCCAGCTCTCAAACCATGACACCATGCTGGCTTCCTGATACCGATATGAATGTTGTAGATTTAAAGTAAAATATAGAGAGCCAGCATGACGTAGAGGTTTGAATATTGAACTATGACTCTGGGGACCAGGGTTCATTGGTTCAAATCCCAGTTCAGCCATGAAAACTCACTAAAGTCACACATTCTCAACACTCAGAAAACCCCAGGAAAAGTTCACCTTAGGATCGTCATAAGTCAGAAATGATTTGAAGACACACAACATAATCTAAAATATGTTCCCCTGCCCGGTCAGAGAGAGTGTAGACTTCAGTTTTATCATTTTGATGACTTCAGAATATAATTAAGAGGTCTTAGATCTTCAAAAATAGCGTTAACGTCTTTCTCTTTTTCCAGCCATGTTTAGAAAGTTAGTTTATTTGTCTCCATGATGGAGCAGGATTAGTGAGCCAAACATTAACTAAGGGTGGGGCTCCGTTCTTCCAGTGCCTAGCCAAAACAGTCCTGGCTGCCAATAATAAATTCCCCTCAAGATCTCAGTGTTTGGGCTCAACTGCATCTGTAAGATATCCTAATAACAAGCCTAATAAGGTAGGAGTGATTTTTATAACTGATCATGATTTTCATGTTTTTGGATATAAGCATCTCATTTTCTGTCATTTATGTATCAAATCTTCATATTGCATCAGAATATGGTCCTTTTTTTGCAGCTCAGGTTTGCAGAGAGTTAAGACATTTTTATAGAAATTATCTTTTAGGCTTCAGAAGAGTATCCCCAAACATTAAATATATTGCAAAGTCGAAGGCTTTCATGGCCGGCATCCATAGTTTTTGTGGGTTTTTCGGGCTATGTGGCCATGTTCTAGAAGAGTTTATTCCTGATGTTTCGCCAGCTCTCTGAAAATGCCAGCCACAGATGCGGGCGAAAGGTCAGGAATGAACTCTTCTAGAACATGGCCACATAGTCTGAAAAAAACCACAAAAAACTATTAAATACATTGATATTTATAGTCTAGTTTGAATTTTAGCCAGCTCCATCTCAAACACCTAGGTCTGTAGCAACATGTAAAAATTGTAAATCCTCTGCAAATAATAACATTCAATCTTTACGCTCCCTCTATTTCTGATCAGCAAAACGTGTATGGAAGGTAAAAGAGTCACTCTTTTGCTATCAACATAGAGAATATCTGTATCAAAATATTGCAGCTTTTACAATTTGTCCTTAAACTTTGTGGGTCTGCTGCACCAGACAGCGTTGAAGTTGTTAAAACTGAATTTATGAATAATAATAATAATAATAATAATAATAAACATAAGAAGACTCCCGATGGCTTAGATCCATCCACTTTCTAATCATGGTCTGCCAGTTGCTTCCAGAAAACCTACAATAAGGTTACCTTAGGCATGTTCCAACCCCACAGTTTAATTCCCAGCCATTTGTGTTTAGAGATACAATTGTCATTGGTTTAATATAGCCAGGGCTCACAGGATTAGACATGCAGGGACATTATGATCAGTGCTGAAGTTGTCCTTTGCCACCTACTCAGGATTCTCTGTTCCTTCTGAGGGTAGCTGCAATCTTCACATATGCAGAACAAGTTTTCCCAGCTACAATATACAATTTTAATCTAGTCTCATTATTGTGCAGTGTATGGGGGGGGGGTTTGCTCCATAGTGGGCAAATAAAATCCATTAGCTTTACAAAAGATGTGTTCCTAGCAAAGATGGATCAAACACAGCTCTCTACATTTTTGGGCTCTCAGTTGTGAATGTGGCCATGAGAACTGTTGGGATGAGCTGTTCTTCTATTAGGACCTTCGATTAAGCCATCATGGCTAATAGCTGATGGAAAAAAACTTGCCTTCCTCCATGGATTTCTCCAGTCCTCTTTTGTCAATTTTTAATTTACCAGCTAATCCAAGAATTTAATCTGTCACATCTATTTAATTTAATTGTATAGTAACTCTTCATTGGAGAGAAAGTGGTTCAGACATGTTTTTTGTTTGTTTTTTTGCAAAGAATTTCTTTGTAGTTTCCGGAACCTCCTTCAATAACCCTTCCATTCATTTCCTCTTGATGAATCGTACCACCTCCATATTTAGTTTCTCATTTCTCATGCATGTAAAAAAATCTTCATTATTAGTCTTAATTTTTTTTAATAATATGTTCCCCAAATTCCATTTTTGCTTAAATTGTCATTGGCTTAGTTTTTCTAGAGTTTGTACTCTTTTTTTAATTTCCCAATTTCTTCCACTGTTTAAAGTAACCTTTCTATTTTAACCTTTCATAGCTAAGAAGCTATGATTTGGTTCATTGTCCATATGGGCATCTTCTAGGATTTGTTAGTAACTTTTCTATTCTGTGATATAAATTTACACCTGTTATTTTTTTAAAAAATAATAATGGAGGAATTTTCCATAACACATCCTTTTTTCTTGTTGCCCTCCTAAGGTAGAGTTTCATTTCCAAGAACAACCACTACATTCTCCTTTTGAAAATCTTTTGAAAAAAGCACCAGATGGGCTGATCAGGTTCTGGTTTGTTTTTAAAATCTGGACCCATTCCACTATCTATTCCATTATCTCCAGCTTGAATTTTCTCATCCAAAATCAAAGTATGATCAATGCTAACTTTTCATAAATGTTCTTGTCCTGGTTTAGTCCATCAATAAATAATTAACACAGACGTACCAGATGTTAACAAAGTAGACAGATTCCTGAGCATTACTTCCTTCACAGAAAATATGGTACCAGAAGCAAAAATAACATGGAAAGAGTAAAGATAGGTTCCTACACCACACACACACACAAAAGAAGAGCAGCTGGCCATGTTTCAGCAAACATTTTGCTCCTAATATGGACAGGTGAATTAAAATAACCAGATTAGGTAAACCTTGCTTTATTGCATTGTTTGCTGCAGCCACACTGCTGCTTTGCACTGAAAGTTTCTTCAGCCTTTCTTTACTATTCTTCCAGTGCTGATTCTGCTATTAAAAAAACAACACCCTCCAGCTAAATATTGGACAAGAAGAAAAGGGGGGGGTCTAGGGTGTGTGTAAAAAGACTTTGTAGAAAGGACTTTCTTTGTCAGAGGCTTTGTTAGTTGGGGGGCTTATTCAGACATTGTGTTTTTTAGTGCAACTATGCAGATAATCTCACGTACGCATTCTAGATTTGTTCACACTATGAAACTGCATCTATGCACATCTCTGTGAATTCAGGTGCTCACACATGCCAGCACTGACATAAAGACTGGAATAAAGTCAGTGATGCAAATGTAGTTGAAGCACATTCTAGGCATGCAGAATTTTATCCTGCTTTTATCTCCGATCTATTTACATCAGTTATTCACACAGCCAAGGATGCAAATCTTTTAGAAAAATGTGGGAAAATACGATTATCCTGGGTTAAGTGGTTTTTTGGGCAGCCCTCCTCTAAAAGAAATAAAAACTTAATCAGATGGATTTGAAATGCATGTGAACAACAGAGATTCAACCCAGATTCTACTGGGATTATTTTCATTATCTAAATAATCCCTGCGTTATTCCTGTATAATTAATAAGATAAAGTTTTGTCATTAAAATACTTTAAGAAAAGGATACCTTTTATTCTCATGGGTTAGGGGGGCATTCTTTATTCTTTTTTTACAACAATAATGATGGATTCTTATAATCATCTTGAGAGTCAGCATGATGTAATGGTTTGAGCATTGGGGCATTGGAGATTTAGAGTTTGATTCCATGCTCAGCCATTGAAACCCACTGGATTATTTGAGCGAGTCACACTCTCAACCCCAGAAAGCATCTTAGGATCACCATATGTGAGAAATGACTTGAAGGCACACACCATGTTGGGATATAGCAACTTCGCATGCTAAGCCTTTCTAGTACTATATCTCTATGATGCTTTTAGACCAAGATCTTTTCTAGGAATGCATGTCAATGGTAGTTTTATTGCTTACTAACAACCCCTCCTCACTTCCACTATCATTTCCTGTTTACCATGAGGACACTTTATTACCTTTCTTTGTTCTTGGGTGAAGAAGACCCCATCGCCATTACTTTACTAGCTTGCTGTTGAGCAGCATCTCCCAAGTGGAGATGGACGCATGCTGGGACTAACTTTCCTTTGAGATGCATGGAGACTGTTTTTCTACCTGAATTTTCCTGCAACATGAAGCTGTGCCTGTGTACTGGTTTGTACACATGATTTTGTAAGTAAACTTATTTTCTTTTTTCACTTTTAACCAAGTGACTGTGTTTCTTTTATTGGGGACATTGGGGGCTGGGAGAAAGGTGTGGAGCTAGTTAAACTATTTTTCCTGCTTGCTCACTCTTTTGCTGTGGGGAATTCTGCTAGCAAGACTAAACTAATCTTGCTTCTCCTTCCTGAGTTTCTGACAATTCTCAAGGAAGAACCAATATTCCCAACACACCAGCAAAAGCAGTAACCTATTCACCCTTGTTGACTTTATGTTAGCTTCTGCACATCAGTGCCTGTTCATGAATACATCATGGCATTTGCAACTTTTTGTTTAATATTGTTTTGTGTGTGCATGTTTATGTGTGTTTATTTGCAGAGCAAATCAATAACACAGAGAGCAACAACACAAAAGCATTAACAGACATGATCCTGCAGGAAATTATCATGTGTGGGCCCTTAAGTCTCATGAGGAAACATCTGGTTCATTTGCCAGTTAAAAGTACCTGATTGTGGCTGGACTGGGTCCTGATGTCCGTTTTCAAAAACAAACTCACATATTTAACTTCAGTTTCTTTTGTCATTCCATGAGACTGAATCATGAAATGAGACAATAAATTATTCCTTTTATTTCCTTAATCCATGGAATTGATTGCTCAGAAAGCATATATACATCATTCTGCTTCAATTAGTTCCTTCTTTAATCTGCCAAGAACATCTTGAACTTCCCGCATCAGAATGCCTATTTGATTATCATTCCTCGTGATCTTAAAGGAATACCCATCCTGTACTTCTTAACATTTCATCCAGCTCACCATTAGCAGTTTCTTATGAATTGTTTGCTGATTATCTTATGTAATAGCTCTTGACATGAAGGAAAGGTACTTGGATGTTCCTTGATAACTTTCAAAACAGAGGTGGGAATGGTATGGTCCTCCAGGTACTGCAGAATTGCATCTCCATTCAGCCCAAGGCAGTATAGCCAGTGGTGAGAAAGGCTGCGAGCCAACCAACATCTGGAAGGCTACACCATTCCCACCCATGTTTTAGAAATTAAAACTAAAACCAAAATAATTTATTTTCAACTTGTGATATTTCTGATTGCTAATGTTTTTCCTAAATCCAGTCAAATTTGATTTCAAACGTTTTCTTGAAGTGCTGATTTTTGTTTTTTAAAAAAGTCATCTCAGCACATTAGAATGAAATACTCTTGAGTGGGTTGCCATTTTACTCCTTGTTACGCATATTTAGATTATGGGTTTTCCTTCCTTTATTCTCACAGCTCAGAGATAGTGGTTATTAGCCTGTGGTCTGAATAGAACTGATCTCTGTGCTAGAGCTGCCAGATCTCAAGACCTGGCCTTGAGTCTCCAGGTTTTCATGGGTTATCTCCAGGTAGGAGATGAGGGTACTAATTCTTCTGTTTGGTGGGCTCAGCTCCAGGTAAGACCTCTGTGCAAATCTCTCTCTCAGCTAGTAGAGAAGGAGTTTGGTACAATTTCCAAGGCTTAATTGATTTGTTGTTGTGACTTGCAAAGATTCTCCAGGGGATCTATCTGTTTGCTTATTTAGCTTCCTCATTTCCACCCAGTCATTGTAGTGCCAGGGATCACCCTCCACGTCTCTCTCCAGCTACCTTCTGGTTAAAAGCAAATAGGATATATTAAATATTCCTTATCTCCTTTCCTTAAGTGAGAAGTGTTAGAAAAAATTATGGTTTGGTTATTCGTTGTGAAAAGTTTAGCAGCAGCAGCAGCAACACAGCAATAAGCATGTACTCCACAGGTATTTGGTAAAATTCTAGATCTGAGCTTCTGGTAAATAAACAAGATACATTGGTAGGTAAAAAGAAACCTACTTTATTGTGACATCTAGGTTCTACAAAAATAACTAATAGAGAAAACTATACTTGGTAGGAGAGTCCCTAGAGCTGACTCTCATGTGTGTAAGTAAGAAGAAAAAGAAGCATGCATTGGTAAGAGCAGAGAGAGGAAGAGACTGAACAAAGAGCAATAAACTTTATTGATTCCCAGAAAGGGTGGGATATGGCAAGTGACCTCTTCACAGTCACACTGACCAAATAACCATAGAAATATACATCCGTGTTCCTGCGTAGAAGACACCCCTTTCTCAAGAAAAACAGAGCTACACACAAGCATTGACACTAATACTCCAACAAGAAGGAATAATCTCATTTCACTATGAGATGGGGGTAGCCCCTTTAGTTAAGATTTCTGTCTTGATCTCCTAACAGAAAATATGTCTTTCTCTCATTTTCTGTATGTGTGTGTATCGGAATGACAAGCAGTGAGCTATTGTGGTTAGTACTTAAAAAGATAACGGTATTCCCTGTTGACAATGTTGTCATGTTGTGTTCAACTGTAGGAGGTGGTGCTCATCTCCGTTACTAAGCCGAAGAGCCAGCATTGTCAGAGACTACTCTGTGATTGTGTGGCCAGCATGACTGCACAGAACATGTTTAACTTCCCACCAGAGTGGTACTTATTTGTCTACTGGCATTTGCATGCCTTCGAACTGCTAGGTTGGCAGAAGCTGGGACTAGTGATGGGAGCTCACCCCATTGTGTGGCACCTGGGCCTCGAAATGCCAACTTGCCAATCTTGCAATCAACAGAGTCATCATCTTAACCACTCGAGCCACTGCATCCCAGATGTACTTAATGCATCACTCAGTGACTTCCCCATGGACCATCCCTAGGTTTCAGGTTTTGGCTTGGAAGCCTCAGGGCTTGGGACAATCTTGAACTGGCAATTCTATTCTGTTGCCTATAGACAAAAACCTTTACAAAAGGACAGGGCTTGTGCTTGTAAAAGGGCAGAACCTGGAGTGCTGCAGAACCTAGCAGGGAAAACCCACAAGATGGGAGTTCTTCTTTTGGCCCAGGCATGGGAAGGGAGTCAGAGGGATTCTGAGAATTTACTTTCTGCTTGCCACACCTCTACCATCCATGGGGAGGCTTGGCTACCTTACTTAGGGTGACCATCATGGGGAGGCTTGGTTACGTTTCCCTGTTGGTTTGGTTGTCTTCTCCTGTTTGTACTGTTCTCCCTTCCCCTCCAGACCTTTATTTTCCTTCCTCCAACAACGGTCCAGAACTTCCCAAAGATCAAGATCTCTTATACCTCCCCTCAGCAAGCTCTTCAAAGAAAGCATCTCCTTCTTGAAGGCTATGGCAGTTTTCCAGGGCAGTGTGTACAAAGTAACTGTCTCTTGAGCTGCTGGGTGCAAAAGCATGTCATCCCCCTATCCTTCACCCACAAGCTTGAGCAGTTTTATTTGCTGAGATTTATATCCTTCTTTTCAAAGAAACTTTCCCAGAGCGGCAGTTGACCATTACAGTTACACAATGACATTCCTCATTTAAATGAGTTTTTTATAAGAAGAAAAATTCTGTAACAGGTTCATGAATGAGCATTTCATCAGTTTAGTCAAAGGCATGGCCTAGTCTGCGCATTTGGTGCAAGTGTTGCCAGTATTTAAGTTACAAAATCAATGCATTTTTATTGTTAGTTTTAATAGCAGCAGGATTTTGCCTGTAATATAACTGGTATTTCTGGGTCCTTTATTTTGGCAGTGCCTTTTTTTAAAAGAACAGAAATATTGTTACCAATTTCATAGATTAGGCCCCTTACCCACTACTCATTTCACATGGGAACCTTAGAGGAAGGAAGAGATTTCCCATCCCATATTAGATAAACATACTGCTTGTTTCATGAAAGATACAAAATTTTCATTTCATACAAATTCATTATTCTTGTCATTATTATGCATTATATTCTTTGTCAATGTTTGGGTAGTATACATCCATGCCCCTTTTATCTTCACAACAACCCTATAAAGTGGGCTATGGGAAAAGAAAGGGGGGGCTGTCCAAAGGTGTCCATTAAAGATTCATAGCCAAGGATCTGACCCTAGATCTTCCCACTCAAGTCCAAAGCGCCAATACTACTGCAAGTGGTTGATAGGGTTGGTCCATGAGCTATTGGCTGCCAATCCACAGTGAATGTCTAGGAAACAAACAGTTGTACTCAGTAGACATAAATATGATGCTTGGCACATTGGGTGGGAAAAAACCCTCTGCTTCTCCACCTCATCAAGCAGCTTACCTGTAGTGTGGCATTGCTCTGTGCCACACTTTGGTTTTTTACCAGTGCTGTGCAGTCGCATGCCTGCTCAGTATTTGACACATCACTTGCAACAGCATTTGCATTTCTCATTTGAATATATAAATACTGCATAAAAGTATTATTCATTTTGCATTAAAAACTGCATAAAAGCATTTCTCATTTGAGTACTAAGAAGTTGGGTCATCTCCTATAGAAGCGCTGCTTTTGATCTAAAGTTCTCTTCTGTTGTGTGAGGAGAGAACAATTGAGAAGACCCCCAAGCCTCTCCATAAAACAGTGTTGGACCAGCTTAGGGGAGATTCCCCTACCTTGCTTCCCCTGAGCAAGGCTGCTGTTGATGGTGGCTGTGCATGCATTGGCCAGGCCTCTCTTTCTCCCCTGGAAAGCCAGAGCCCAGCATCCCTCTGCTCCGGCAGTTGTTGTTCCTGCCTCCTGCTCCCTGGTCTTCCCAGTCCCCCTCCGTCTCTCCCCCCTGCCGCCTTGCCACGTGCCTCATTATTGCACGAGTTGTTGAGGTTGTGACCCCTGGCTCGTTCGGTATTGACCCCTGACCTCCCGAGACTAATCTGTGTCAACAGGCCCCCAGGGATGGAGAAACAGCCGCTCTGCAGGTGGAGAGGGAAGGGGGGAGGCTGGGGGACTACTCGCGCCCCTCCAGCTCCTGGAATTTGGTGGAGGAGGCAAAGAGACAGGATGATAAAGGGCAATCTAAGACAAGTGGATGCATTGAAATCAGGCTGATTTAATCCCTTCTCCCGGCAACCTGCCGGTCCTTGCTTTCTGCTTTTGTCTCCCTCCTTCTCTTCACAGCCATTTGCCCTCTCCTTTTGTTTTTTCCTCTCCCTCCTTCTGAACTGGGTTTCCTTTCCCTGACTCCAGCTCCTTTCCTCTCCCCCCCCTTGTGTCAATGCCTCTACCCCACCTCTCCTCCATGAAAGGGCAGAGAGTGCCCCCTCGTGGCAGGATAATTTTGCTAGTGGCTGTAGTCATTCCCCAGAGCAGGGAAATCCCCTGCAGTGTCATCACTTCATAATCAATAATCAATGAGCGAAGCCAGGCCAGCACTAAAGCAAAGAAGCTCTACTTCTCACATTGGGAACTGGGGTTCAATGGTGTGTTATTTATGGGGTGAAATTGTGTATGGAGACCCCCTTGGATCCTCTTCTGTGGCCTGAGAGGGCCTATTAACAAATCTACCAGTGGACGGCCTCATGCTTTTACTTACATCTATTGTTTTTATGAGAACTGAAGAATCAATAAAGATAACAACAGGGCCTTGAGTCCCCACAGTAGGAGGAACGCAGGATATAAGTGAAAACAACAACAACAATATCAATATCAGTAGCCCACACAAAAGAAGAGGTGGGGGATCCTGCCAGCAGTAGCCATTACAAGACCCATCCATCCATCCATGGTTTACTGGTGGTAGTGGGGAAAAATACTGAAAGATGTTGCTTTCCAATGGACCAGCTTGCAAATTGGTTGCAATTAGGAAGCATTGTTGGTTGACAGTAGAATGATTGCCTCGGAGGGTGGTGGACTCACCATCTTTGGAGGTCTTTAAGCAGAGGCTGGGTGACAGGCACATTTCAGGAATGCTGTTGTGTATTCCTTCATGGCTGGGGTTGGATTCGATGGCCCTTATGGTCTCTTTTGAATATATGACTCTATAATTATATGGTTCTAATTCAGTGTGGATTGGAGAATTCTAGAGTGAGGCATTGGGCCAATTCAGTGTAGTCCACAAAAGTTCTTTCCCTTCTTGAGGTCACTTCCATTGCTCCAAGTAGGACATGATTTACCAAGAGATGCAATCCACATATGTGATCATAATCTTCACTGAGATGAATCAGGGGTAAGATACCAGTCTGATCCATAGTAGAACAAAGTGCCTCAGGCACAGGATTTCCTAGATGAGTTCCATTTGCCGACTGACATCTGAAAGCTTCATTGCTGGGGGAGAGAAGATTCCAAAATGTAGAAAGGAACTGTTAAATCTGTCTTCCATGGGGCAGTAACTGTACTGAAGAGAGAGACATTTCAGGATGGCTGGAATGCTGTGAACTGAATGGCTAGCGATGAAGGATTCCTCGAAACACCTTGAATCGAGATAGCTGCATCTCTGTCTCCTTTTCCCTCTCATTGCTTGATTATTAGGTGAGGCCCACTTACTTTATATGCTGAAAGACTGTTATTTTTGGTATGCTGTGGAAGCCACAATATGATGAAACTGGGGGAAATCTGAAGTGGCACTGGCAGGTTTAATTCAGGACTTAATTCAGGACTTCCCTAACTTTCATCCTTAATTTCATATTGTGTATTTGTGTGTGTGTGTGTGTGTGTGTGTGTGTGTGCCTGCCTGCCTGCTGCCACTTTTTCCAGCCCCCACTTCCCGGCCATTTTTAAGCTGCCCTGTGATAGAAAATTTGGCCTGTGGCTTTGTGCTGTGTATCAGTAGACTACTTGAATCTGAGGCATACAGTAGCATTGTTGGCAAACAAGTGGCCCAGAGGGACACCGGCTATCACAAGAGATAATGTGAAATGTGAGAGTGTGTGAGAGGAGAAGAATTACCAGAGAAGTTTCATAGCAAATAGAGACCACTAGAATCTCACATTACTCCATTTGTTTCAGAAAACTAGCTTGAAATGGTCCTTTTACATTTACCATTTTCTCTAGGTCTCTTTCTCACTCAACTATAGGACTTCGATACCACTTTAACTGGCATGGCTGTATCCTATAGAATCATAGGATTTGTAGTTTGGCAAGACACTAAAGCTCTAGTTAGGGAATTCAAAGTACCTCACAATACTACAAATCCCAGGATTTCAGAGGACAGAACCATGGCAGTGGTATCAATGTTAAAGATAAAGGTAAAGGTAGTCCCTTGACATGAATGTCTAGTCATAATCAACTGTAGGGAATGGTGCTCATCTCTGATTCTAAGGTGAAAAGTCAGCTTTCTCTGAAGACGACTCCAATGGTCATGTGGCCAGCATTACTGCACCAAACACTGTTACCTTCCCACCAAAGTGGTACCTATCTAACTACTTGCATTTGTATGGTTTCAAATTGCTAGGCTGGCAGAAGGTGGCACTGAGACTTCAAGCTGCCAACCTTTCGATCTTCCAGTCATCGGAATTGGCATCTTAACCACTAAGCCACCACATTTCCTAATGGTATCAGTGTTACAAATCAGTATTACAAATCTATAAAAGGGTTTTCTGTAAAAAGAGTACATACTAGAAATGTAGTAGTTACTCCAAAGCATGAGTAGGTAGTGAACTTCTACTCACCTTTTCCCCTCTTGCAGAAATTCTGTGAAAATATGTCATTTATACCATTTTGATTTGTGAGCGGATGATGAAAATGGGCATGAATATATTTCAAAGTGCTATGAAAACTTAAAATGAAGATGAGCAGTAGGGATAGAGGAAGGAGCAGGCCATTTAGAGTGGATATAGATATGGGTTATTTAGCTTTAACAAACTTAAGGTTTAATTCATTTTATTAAGAGAAATGTGGGCAAGTCAAGAGGTTTTTTACTGCATTTTTCTCTCCAGTTTTAAGGAGTGAGGCTGGATTGCTTTTCAATCGTTCTGCTTTGCCCTGTCCACTTCTAAGTGCAACTGTAACCTCCAAGTTGTGTATGAGTATCTGAAAGACTGATAATTTTCAAGTAATGAAGAGTATTGTTTCAGTGCAGCAAAATGGAAGGGGAAGATCAAGGAAATTCATTCACAAAGACTGTAGTGGACTTGAATAAAGGCTGCTGCATAAACCACAATTTTTCAAGCCAAAACCACAACATACCATTAATGTTTCCACAATCTCTGCCAGTAACCTAGCCAGGAATTCCCCACCCCTCTCAGTTCTCCTGAAGATAATCAGTTACAACAGGTTTTACCCTATGCCCATCTACACCAGGCATTTGCCTGTTCTTGATTCAGCAGTTCTAGCACTAAACCAGACATTTCCAAAACATTTCTTAAAATAGAGGTACAGTGGGTCCTTGGTATTCACTGGGGCTTGGTTCTAGGACCCCCCATGGATGCCAAAATCCATGGATGCGCAAGTGTCATTATATACAATGGTGTAGTAAAATGGTGTCCCTTATGTAGTATGACAAAATCAAAGTTTGCTTTTGGATTTTTAAAAAAATATGTTTTCAAGCCATCGATGATTGAATCTGTGGATGCAGAATCCATAGATACAGAGGTTGGCTGTATGCAGTTTTGGAGAAGACTGCATTGATGTTAAATAACTTTATTGCAGTCAAAGAGCAGCAAATCAAAAATAAAATGACACATAAAATAAAATAACACATATAACAAGCTACTCTGGTTTTAAAAGGGGATAAAAACTTGCCAACTAGCAGATTAAAATAACTACATTTACACTGCAATAAGATAGATTCAGATAAAATAGTAAAAGAACAGTCACATTCAAGCATTGATTCTGCATGTTGGCATGGGATGTCAGTGTAACTTAGGTTATCATCACTGCAATCTATATTAGTTTTCCCAATGCCTATCTTGTAATAAGGACCTTTTTGGATTACAGCTCCTCCCCAGTTTGTTCACTTACAGTCTGAAAAAGTAACTTGTCCAAGATGTGTCAGTCATTGCTGAATTTCATATACAATCCTTGAAAAGCACTCTAAAATACATTTTCTACCCTGGAAAATGTGAGAAGACCACAGTTTTGAACATTTTGTTTATAATGAGTTTAAATGGCAGGCAACCAGTTCCTGGACAAATATTTGGCCTACTTTTACACATTACCTTTGTGGTTTGCTTCCTCGCCGCACTGGTAACACATGAATGTTCCACATCATATGGCTCAGTTGAATCATGTGGGTGCTCCCCATACCAGTGTCACTTTCACTGTTCCAACCAGCCCACATGATGTGAGCTTCAGACTTCACCAGTGTGACATGGGAAACAACCAAAGCTAGACAGCTGCCTTTCCACAAAAGCATTCTGTTTAGTTTTCCTTTCCTGAGTAACATGTTAGCTGGCTTAAATAAGCATAGCAACAAGTTGACAGTAGATATACATGGGATTTGTAATGCAGTGAAAGAAAGTGTGTGTAGTATAGTAGTTTCAGTGTTGGATCAGGACTCTGGGAGACCAGAGTTCGAATCTCCACTCAGCCATGGAGACCCACTGGGGAACCTTGGGCAAGTTACACTCTCTCAGCCTAAGAGGAAGGCATTGGTAAACTCCTTCTGATTAAACAGTGTCAAAGAAACCCTATAAGAGGGCTGCCATAGGTCAAACTCAACTTGAAGGCATATAAGAACGACAAAAGACTTCTCTTTACTTCCATTCCTTTTGAGTACTACAGACTTTTCACTCACACTCTGTGTGGCCTTTCTTAAATAATTAATAGTCATATTTGTTGGCCAGAAACCAGCTGAGAGACAGTCTCCGTTTGTGCCTAGCATGTACCTATGAGTACCCAAAGTATTTTTTTTTCATCCAGTGAATTCACACAACAGAAAATCTCTCCCTTTATTTTCTTTTCCCGTAAAAGGGGATTCCCCCCCCCCCCACACACACACACAAGTCAGAAATGTCAATTCTTGCAGGAGCCAGGTGTGTCTCTTAAAGATTTTGGCAGAGCACTTTAACCACATACATGGGATGGAGGAGAAGGCGTTCCTGAGATGGCATTATTAGAGGAAGCGTGTGTTGTTGGTATGGCAAAAAGATCTCAGTTGAGCTAAAAGCTTCACCTCTGATACGTTTCTCTGACCAGCTGGAGACTTTTGACTAGTTGCACTGTCATCCCCAGCAAATAAAGCCCAGTTTATCTGGTGTCTGTCTGCTTGCCACTCCCTGCTGGGATTTCTCCTGCAGGAGGCCAAGGAGGTAGGATCTGTCTTTCTTGGGGGCTCAGGAAGTTAAGTTTTATTGACTAATTAGTAATGGCAGAGCAAGTTGCCCTGGGTCAGAAGTCAGGGATGGCTTCCTTCAGCGCTCCATTGCTCCTGCCCTGCAGTTACACGCCTGTCAGTTACTAACCCTGTCATTAGCACAGTAGAAGAATGGAACAGAGCAGGCTCTCTCAGTGGGCTCCTTTCTCCTCTTGCTGCATTAGTCGTCTCCCAACGCTTTACACCCTTTCTCTTTACTTTTCAACATTTTGGCAGAAGGCAAGGAAATATGTTGCTCCTTGGGACTGGGAAATGTGGATGGTGGGGAATGGACATACTTAAAGTGATATGGCAACTTGGTGGAAGACTGAGGACGATGCCCCAGGGCACCAGACTACCAAATACCAGAGGCATCTTTCAGGAGTGCTTTAGTTGTGTATTTCTTCACGGTGGACTTTGGACTAGGTTACCCTTGTGGTCCCTTCCACCACTAATATTCTTCAATTTCTACCATCACATGGGGATGTGCCGGAACCACTAATTTTCCTCCCCTTCTTCAAAATCTGTGGATCTTGCCATCAGCCTTTCAGGCCTGTCACCATTGTGGATGGGGGTATGGGTGGGTTATGGAGGCTCTTTTCTGCACTCTGGCAGTTCTGGTGTGGGTCAAAGCTCCTGGCTGAAGGATGCCACCAGATGGCAGGAGGTCAATCTGAGCAGCAGGCTCTGCTTCTTTGCTCCTTCGAAAGAGATCTGAAGGGCCTTCTGATGAATTGCAAACAAAGGACAAGTGGGTCCTTGAAAACCCTGCTCTGCATCAGAACTGCTCACCTAGGTAGAAGTGATTATTTGTATCCTGTTTCTCAGTCCTTAGAGCAACTCACTTTCTCCCCCTCCCCTCAACCATTTAATTATACACTCATTACAATATAATTATGGGGTAAATATACATGATTATGTCCTTTAAACCAGAGGGCAGGTTACATGATAATTAGCACTGGATGTGAGGAAGGTGCTAATTGTACTTCTCCAAACTCTGCTTCTCAGGATGGCCAAAGCAAAGCCCTGCAAGAATTCCCTCGGGGTTGTTCAGTGCAGCCTCTGCTTTCTTTCCTCTGGGAATCATATTTGAACAGCTACCTGAGGCTGCTGAGATAGGCAAGCAAGGCAAGGCTCTTGGGGTCTTGGGAAGGCAACCTATTTTCAAAGGCTTCAGGGGTTTGTTCTGGGGTGGAGTGGGGGGGGGTGGGCTCATGGGGACTGGTAACATGCCCATGCTTTCCTCCCTCAAAAGAAAATTCTCTGGTTTTAGAACAATCACTAGATGCTTGAGTGTCGAAAAGATGACAGGGTGTGAAAATTGCTTGGATGGTATTATTATTATTATTATTATTATTATTATCATCATCATCATCATCATCCACAGCAGGTACCTAGAATAGTTTGCCCCTCCAGCGATTGTGTGTTTGTATGTGCATCCAGTCATATCAATTGGAGGAGAGAAATGAGAATTACTAGGTGTTGGTACATGACAGCCTCATCCTGGAATTGGGGAGGGGAGACTACCTTTCCTTCCAAAGAATCTGAAACTCAAGGGGGCTTCCTCAGGTGTAGACTCATAGAGTTGGAAGGGACCATATAACCTGTCTGTCTATTTAGGGATCTGTCATCCTATCTTGTGGCATCGTTTTCTTCTAAAAGGAGATACACAGAAGGTTGAGGTGGCAGAACTAGGAGTGGTATGCAGTAACTTTTCTCCCTTCCTTGCCATCTTTCCCCTGATTTTTCTTGATGGAAATCACATACCTTTTCCACTCCACAATAACTAGCAGCTTTTTGTCTGTGCAAGTGTGGATGCATGTCTGTTGATGTAAAGAGAAAAGGTTAAAACATTATTTCCCCAACATCACAATCCTGATCAAAACAGTCTACATTTATCTACTGGAAACACTAAGAGACCAGCAAATTCAGTATCTCCTCTCTTCTCTCCCAGGCCCCCAGAGAACACTAGCATTGTGTAGAAGGCCAAAAATCTCCTAAAAAGGATTTTTGCTGGATTTTCTCATGTAATAGAATGGGATGGCAGAGAGGATCCAGAACTGGTACACTGAACTGGACCAATACCATATTGTTTGTGGGTATTACCACTGTTGAATGCCCACCAAAGTAATAAAACTCCTTCCTTACTATTGCCGTCATCTTCTGGATTTCAGGGTGTCTAAGGAATTGAGAGCTTCAAGCAAAGGTGCCATTCCTGGCAATTGTCAGCTTTTGATCGTTTGAGGAGAAATCTTCACCTGAAAAAAATATCTTGCAGGAAGTTTGGGATATATGTGATTGCCTTGCTTTGCTTTTCTTAACAGGCAAGCATTCAAAATGTGGCATCTCATTTTTAGCCCAGAATGGGGAAGTGTATACCTGTACTGCCATCTCAGGATCCTTCCATCTCCTTGTCTTCTCACTTGACTGCCTCTATCAATCAGACCTTAGTAGCTCATGCCCTGAAGGTCAAAAAGCAAGGAACAAAGCAGATATTTTCTATTCAATACAATTTGCCACTGATTCATTAATGTCATGCTTCCTTTGGAACAGGTCAACAATATAGTGTGCCCTTGCTATCTGTGGGGATCCATTCCGAATCCCCTCACAGATAGTAAAAAACGTTGGATCTTAAGTCCCATTCCTTTCAATGGGCACGCCCTCCCACTCGCACCACCATGTGTGGGTGCCCATTGAGAAAGCCAGATGGGAAGCCCGCACTTGGCACGGGCACACTGTATACTCCTTTCTTGCAGATTAATTCGGATATGTTTGTGACATGTTTTGCATTTACCCTGAATCTCCTTTGAAAGCCCATCATCTCAGTTGCTGAAATCTGAAATGTTACAATTACAGCTAACCAGAAATAAGATATTGCATCAGTAGTAGTTTCAGTCAGTGTAAACCACTGCAAGAGAACATAAATACATGCTTCAGCCTCCATTTTGATGTTCTGTCACTCCATCAACCCTCTAGAATTTCACAATGCCACTTGCCTTTTGCCTGACAATGAAACCCTCATCACTACCCAGAGAGAGTACACTTTGGCAACCCAGGGCCTATGCTTGTGCCACCAACCAGCAAATAGTATAGGCATCCAAATAGTATAGATAGCCAAGTAGTAAAGGCAGGAACAGCCATCGAAATAGTGTAGGCAGAAAACAATGGGAGAAACAGGAAGTTCTCACCTGTGACAGCAAATGATTTAGGAATTAATTGCTTTTCAAGGAGAAGCAGGCAGGACTGTATAGTGGTGGTAACACTGGAGACACACTATCCTAGTCTATATTAGATTATTAAGAGTAGTCAGTCAGAGATGCATTCTGTTTAAAAAGTGCATGGGATGTGTGTCAGAGGAAAATTGGGTGGGTTTCAGGGGTTGTTTGTATGTGGGATGGATCTTTAGGGAAAGTATAGATGTTACGTATAGGGGAATGGGCTTTTTATGCCTTCTTTCTTCAATGTGCTTAGTTTCGCCTAACTTCAGCTGCCATGACACGTGTGTGTGTGTGTGTGTGTGTGTGTGTGTGTGTAGGGGGGAAGTATCCCCATGTCTTCAACGGCAGTGTAGCAAATTGAGCCATGGTGCCTTTAAAAAGTTCTCTAGCTCCTTGGCTGGGCCTTCCCTGTTCCCTGTTCCAGCCCGGGGGCCCCAGATGTCTTGCATTGCACACATCTGTTTGACAGCTTATTTTCTGTGGTGAATAAAGCGGCTGTGGCTATGGGTTTGAGGAGGGAATCTGTCTGCTAGGAGAGGGAGAGGCGAAAACAATTGTGGGGAGAAGGGTGGGTGAGCCAGCTCATGGGATAGGTTTGTGGTCAGGGGAAAGAGGAGTGGGGTACAGTCTAGAGGTGTCTGGGGTTTGGGTCAGGCCTGCAGGGGAGGGAAACATTAGGCAGAAGTGTCTATAGGCTGGCAGATCCTGCCGTTTTATTCTGCAACAGACATGACTAAAGAAGATTAGCCGTGAAAGAGAGAGAGAAGGAGAGAAAGTAAAAGGAAGGAAGGAAGAAAATGTAGGGGATGCAGGAAAGGATCCTGTTTGAGGGGTGTGGGTTTTGGGGGAGGGTCATTTGGTCCTCTTCCTTCCAGGAGTCTATGCTGTTGGGCTTGGGAAGCTGCCCTGTGCTGTACGCCCCTCATGGTACCTCCTGGGATCCAATATAAACAATAAAGTCTTTGTTACTTTGACCTGTTGGCAAAGAGCCAAGCAAATTCTTTGCGTATTTCCTCTGCTCCATTCCCTCCCTTGCTGCCTCTCCCGCACTCCTCTAGCCTCTTTCAAATCTGTTCCTGAGCACATAAGGAAAGGCAATGTGCGCCTCCAGCCAGAGATCCATCCCAAGCCTCCCCTCCACACCTCCCCAGCGCCTTGGCTGCCCACCAACCCTCCAGTCCAGGCTGATCCCAACCTTTAGGTGAGGAAGGGAGGCAGGAAGAAGCTGGAGCAGAAAGGCTGTTCTTGAAGTGTCTGTGTGGGGAGGAGGAAAAGGGCCAGTGGGGTTCTTATAGGGGGCAACAGATGGCTGACGATGAAGGCTGGGAAAGGGCTGGGCTTGGGAAAGCCGAGCTGCCCTGAGCATTGCATGGAGTTACAGGTGCAGAGTGAGGGCAGGTAGGGAAGCCTTCACTCATGCAGGAGCTCTCTCTGCAAATGAGCCTTGCCAGTTCCTTTCACTATGACTCTCAGATCAGGAATGTGTAGAGTGCTTGAAAGAGTGTCTTTGAGCTTGTGGAGAGTCCCTTTCTCTCAAAGCTATATAGCTGTCAGGATGCCCCAACTTGGTGGAGATGCACAGAGGATGCTTTAATAGGTGCAAGGACCCCAGTCCCATGACAGGGCTTCATGGGATATGATAAGGGCAACCCACATATTGGGGTTCTAAAAACATAGGTGTAACAGTCAGTCAGGGAAGGCCTGCCAGAAGAGGTCCATCTTGATGGCTTTTTTTTTTAAACTATTAAAGTTTGTAATTTGGGAGGGGAGGAGAAACCTGTAAATCCCAAAATAATTTCTTCTGCATGGGGCAAAGACAGTCCAGTAGTGGTTCCTAATGATAAAAAGAAGCAGAAATATTTGACAAGGGATGTGTCAAGGTTACAAGTAGCTCAGGTATTATCATTGCTACTATTACAATCTGTCTGCCCTGACTGTGGGCTTGCCATCTGTGGATCTGAACATCCATGGATGGTCTCAGCCCCATTGTTCCTAATGGCGGCACAAGTGCACAGCACACCACCTTTAAAAAATACAGGAATTGAGGTCCCACAGCTTTTGGCACCAGCTGGGGGTCCAGAATCGAACCCCCAGGGATAATAATAACAATATAATAATATCTCTGCGGATCAAGGCGGCTTACATACATAAAACATGTTACATAGTACACAGAATTCATAAAATAACCAGTATCATAAATTAAATTCTCTATCCCCATATCCAAACAATCCATAACTTAAATTCCACAACATTAACACAATAACAACTTTAAAATCTTTAAAATCTATTAAAACCATTGGGACATCGGATATGATAAGGCAAACCACATATTGGGCTTCTAAACACATAGGTGTAACAGTCAGTCAGGGAAGGCCTACCGGAAGAGCTCCGTCTTGGTGGCTTTTTTTGAAACTATTAAAGTTCGTAATTTGACGGATATGAAAGGCTGATTGATATGATGCCTGAACTTTTCCTCAGGTCACCAACAGCACCAGCAACTCCTTTGCCTGTTTCTGCTGGCTTTTTGGCAGAGGCTGCCAGAAACGACAAGTGGTTCATTGCAGGGCTCACAGCCTCCAAATGTGTGTGTGTGTGTGCACTTCAAATCATCTGTCAAGTTATGGCAACCTCATAAATTTCATAGGGTTTTCTTAGGTAAAGAATACTGAGAGGTGGTTTTACCAGTTCCTTCCTCTGAAGTATGCCCTACAGCACCTGGTTTCTCATCCAAGCACTGTCCCTGTTTAACTTCCAAGATCGGATTGTATCTGGTGCCTTTAGGGTATTTAAGCCTGTCCAAATGTGCCTCCAAACAAATAGGAAAGAGCTTGGTACTTGGTTTGGGGACCAGGATTCAAGTGCAAGCTCTGCTACTTAAAACATCCTGGAAAAGAGTGATAGGATGGGGTTGCCTGTGGTGAAAAGGGAAAGTGTGGCGAGGGCAAGGAAAGTGTTTCTCAACAGCCTGCAGATACCCTTGTGCTGAGTTCAGTTACAGGGGAGGAGGGGGGAGTGGGACACAGCAGGGAAATGGGGAGAAGGGAAGTGGGAGATGAAAAATGTTGGGTGAGCCCAGGGATTCTAATAAGAAAATTGCTTCCAGTCCCAGAGTCTGCAATTGTGGGTTAAAATTACAACCATTCCCCAAACTGCATCTCCTCATAAATCTCCACCTCTCGTCCCATTCACCCCGACAACAGGAAAAGCAAAGCCACCGTCTGGGGAGATGTTATTTATTTATGTGAGTAGAAATGTAGGGAGGGGGTTGTCAGGCAGGGGGCTTGGGAGGTGGAAAAATAGCAAGAACTGGATCATCAGGCCAGAAAGACAATCTGTTAGCAAGAACTAGGAACTCCTTGCAGTCTTCTGGAATTGCTCCTCTCTCCAGAGCTAGTTGCCTTCCTTCCTAATTCTCGTCCAGCGTTAGAGTGCCCACAAATAATGAAGATACCAACATGAGATAAATAAATCTATACAGAAGCACGAGACGAGAAACATAGCTTTAATACCCTATGTGGCCACAAAATGATGTTGCACAAACTTGAGCTCCTTGTCACAGATCCTTAGAAAGAGATGTGATTTTATGCCTCGTTCGTTTTTACTGTGGTTAGGTGTGTTTGAGAGTTGGTGCAAAGGCATGGGTCATCCAGCACCTACATATATTCAGCAACTTCTGTTCACTGCCAACTGAAGGGCCTGTGCAGCTGCTCTGGTAGATGGGTTGCTTTCCCTTGTCCGCCCCGCTGCATCCAATAAAAATTACATCCTGAGATTTCCAGTAAGGAATGTGAGCCAGTGGAATTTGGGTGTTGGAGTCCAGGAGACCAGGGTTGGAATACCACCTCAGCCATAGAAAACCACTGGGTGATGCTGGGCAAGTCACACTCTCTCAGCCTAGGAGGCAGGGAATGGCAAACCCCTGAACAAATCTTGCCAAAAAAGACCCTCCCCTAAAATGTGGGCACTCTGTGTGTCAGTCAGCCTGAATGCACAGAGCCCTGGTGGTGCAGTGGGTAAATGCCAGTACTGTAGCTACTCACACATATAAAATGGGTACTCAGCTTGTTGGGGCAATTAGCTTATACATTGTAAACCATTTAGGGAGTGCTTAAGAGCACTGATAAGAGGTATAGAAATGTACTTGCTATTACTTATTGCT
This sequence comes from Sceloporus undulatus, assembly GCF_019175285.1. Lineage (NCBI taxonomy): Eukaryota > Metazoa > Chordata > Lepidosauria > Squamata > Phrynosomatidae > Sceloporus > Sceloporus undulatus. The sequence goes on from NC_056523.1 coordinate 197,197,510, forward strand.
ATAATAACAAGAAATTTGCTACTTAGAGCAAGCAGTTAAAGTGGCATAATAGCGCTGTAATTATGTAATATGAATACGGCTTAAGAAGCTTTCATTTTGATCTCCTGCCACAGCGAGAAGTCACTTTATTTTGAAACTTTAATCTTTAATGGACTAATTAATTATTTAACGCATTAATTAATTTGGATGTCCTGACAGCTAGCCTGGTGTAGTATTTTGAGTGTTGGACTGTGACTCTGCAAACCAGGGTTCAATTCACCACTTGGCCATGGAAACCCACTGGGTGACCCTGGGCCAGTCATATGCTCTCAACCTCAGAGGATGGCCATGGCAAACCCCTCTGAAAAAATCTTGCCAAGCAATCTTGCCATGATAGGTTCACCTTAGGGTCACCATAAGTCAGACACAACTTGAAGGCACACAACAACGAATTCTGAAGATTCAGCATAAAACAGAATAGCAAAGGAGATCTTGTAATACTTAGAAAGATGTCCAGGCTCTGACTTCAGTGAGTTTACTTTGGGAGGGAGTTCCCTAGTGGAAATGAAGACAGCCTCTCAGAGCATTATTATGCGAAATGCATGCTGAACCTAATGGTATCATTAAGCAGACAACCTTAGTAAATCTCACAGATTGTAATAGGGCATGAGAATGGGAATCTGGTGGTGGTGTAAAATGGCCTTCAGACAGACTACAGAGGTGGAATGCAAATTGCTTGCTGGTATATTCACCTTTAGGTATCTGTGTGCCTTATGTGCTCAGTGCCCCAGGCTCATTCTTTCCCTGTAGTTTCCATGAGTGACTGACCTGTATGGTAGCTCTGTTATCTGCCTTGATCCACTGCATTTTCACTCTCTGATTCCTTGCTGAATGAAAAGAACTCTGGCTTTGTTGCACATTTTCTTCAGATGTAGGTTGGCCATTGTCAGTAGCATCACTAGGGTTGGCCTCACCCAGAGTAGTAACTCATGGTGTCACCCCCACCCCCTTGACCTCCTCCCATTTCTCACCATACTGAATCCTTAGTCATGTTTTTTGTGCTAATGTTACTCATAAATCATATATTCCCATATATCACTGAATGTAACATAAACAACTAGGAAATTAAAATTATACCTTTAAATTACAGTATATACACACAGCCTAAATGTATTTGTTTGTACATAGTGTCATGTGGTTAAAGTGAAAATTTGGTGAGACGCGATATTTTAAAGGAAAATTCTAAAAGAACATTTTTTAAAAAATTAAAAATTAAAAATTAAAAAAAATATTTTAAAAACCCTTTCTCCTCCCATGGAGCACAACTCACTCACACAATCTCTTCAGTGTTTTAAAGGGGTGCAGGTGAACATCACAGCCTACTTCTGCCAAAAGGAAGATGTTTGGGGATCAGTTGTCACTTTCTTAGGGTATCTCCTGTGTGGTCTGAACCCCTTGCACTTCCTAGTGACATCCTTGGCTATAGGAAAGCTATAAGGCACTGATTTGGGTATCTCTTCTTTTCTGTACCAAGACTGATCCAGGAGGAAAGGTGATATAGCAAGAATAATTTGGGACAGGACTTCCAAATTCTGGGTCCAAAGGTCATAACTCAGTGAGCGAACGTAGCGTAACTTTGCTAAAGTCAAGCAGAAAAGGAGGGAGAATGCTGTGCCCCTGAAATTATTGCCTAGGATGTCAGGGGAGGTGGCAGAGCCATTCTTGCTTACTTAATTAAGAGCAAACAACAATTTGAGTCTGTCACCCTCCTATTAGCTATTCCAAGGGCTGTTATCTGGGAGCTCTCAGCTCACCCGCCTGCCATGGGCTTCCAAAGGCTGGATGTTCTTTGCCTCCTTCTTTTTGCTTTCATTCATTAGTGCATTCGGGAGAGAGCTACAGCAGAGCCAACCTCCTTCTTTTTCCATGCTGGTCTTTCCAGAGCAGAAAAGCACAGAGCCTAATATAATCCTGCTTGCCCTTCTGCTGCTGCCACCCAACTTGTTTTACATTCTTGTGGAATTCAGAAGCTGTAACTGGAAATGAAGCAGAATAATGACAATAGTGACTATCAGGGAATTTAGCAAGAAAGGAAGAGGAATGCTGATTGATCTGAAAGGAAAGGAGAATCCAGAAGTCTGCTGATTTTTACTCCTGGTTGCAGGAAAATGGTTCCTTGAAGAATGATGGTGTGGTTGAAGGATGTTTGGAAGCAGTGTCTTCCAAACAATGCAGCAGTAGAAGAAGAACGGAAAGAAGGAGAAGATGGAGAAAGCATGTTAGTTCTTCAAGACTTTTTTGCCAAGCTGGCTGGTGGCAACAAGCCCTTCCCTGGTTTCCAAGCTTTCCATCCACTGTTGGCCCAAAGTATTCCATGCATCTGCTGTTTATACATTGGGCCCCATTTACCTGAATCCCAAGTGCTTTTACAGGCTTATCAAAATAATCCTATCTCCTTGGCTAGCTTCCCAGAACATCAGTGCCAGTGATTCCTCCAGGATGTAACTAGGGAGACATCCCGCGCAAGAAGCATCAAGTACTCCAGTCAGTTTGTAGTGCTTATGGATTTCCCCCCTCCCCTCCAACACATCTCTTTTCCCAATTGAAAGGTGATATTTCTGTGCAGCTTTTACACAGAGGCCATCCTCCAGCCCAGAAACCATGCCTAAGAATGCTGTGGTGATCAAAGTGTTAAGGTATGCCTGTGCTGGCTTCTTTTTTTGTTGTTGTTTTGGTCCCGTTTACTTATTTGTTTCACTTCAGTATTTCTGTTTAAAGAACAGAAATTTTGCTTTGAAGTTTTGTGCCTATACCTACATTCTTAGTTAATACAGGAAACCAAAGAATGATAACTCTGTGGAATTCAAAAGTAGTGAAATCAGAAATACTCACCTTCAGCCAACAGAGGTAATTAGCAAGGTTCAATAGAAAATAGAGTACAGTATATGGTCTGGTTTGCTCCTTGTCTGTTAATTTTAAAGACTGGTGCTCTTAGCCCAGGTTTTGGGAGGCCCCATTCAGTGGAATGAGTAGCAAGGCAGGGGAGTAGCTATGGGTCTGTGTGCAAACTAAGCACATTGCCCTGTCAAATACAAATTTGTGAAATTTCCCTTTAGTTCCCAAATCTTTAGAGAGTGGAACATTGAAAATAGTTTGCATTTAGAACTCTATTTGCCATGTTCACAATCCCTTTGTAACTTTGATTTGCCCCTTTTCTTTGGATCCCTAAACTGTGGTCAGCCCTCCATATCTACACACTTTTTCTCTACAGATTCAAGAATCCATGGATTGAAAATCTTTTACAAATATATAAATTCCAAAAGACAAACCTTGATTTTTCCATAGTTTTTGGTGGGTATTTTGGGCTATGTGGCCATGTTCTAGAAGGGTTTATTCCTGATATTTCGCCAGCATCAGTGGCAGGCATCTTCAGAGAATGCTGGCATAGAAGAGACCTGGATGTATAAATAAAGCATAATCATCATCATCATCATCATCATCATCATCATCATCATCATCATCTATGCTGTGTGACCCTGGGTGGGGTCACACAGTGTATATATATCCATCTCTCTTTTATGCCAGCTTTCATCTGTGCCAACATTTTCTGAAGATGCCAGCCAGAGATGCTGGCGAAACGTCAGGAATAAACTCTTCTAGAACATGGCCACATATCCCAAAAAACCCACAAAATAACTATGGATTCCGACTATGAAAGCCTTTGACTTCACATTTGATTTTTCCATTTTATACAAGTGGGACCATCTTACTGTGCCATTGCATTTAATGGAACTTGAGTATCCACGGATTTTGATATCCATGAGGGTTGCTGGAACCAAACCTCAGTAGATGCCAAGGGCCCACTGTACTTCTAAATGCTCACCTGAAGTTTTCAGTAACTGCAATGCTAGAAATTCAGGTACAGAAGAAAATTTTTACTGAGGGGGAAGAATTTTTTGAGGGAGAAATACCCTCAGCCACACCTTTCAAGACTCCCAAATGTGGCATGGCTGGCCTACTTCATTTTAAAGTAATGCTCATCACTATCTAGGACTTGCAATTGGGAGAAGGCCATTAACTTTAGCATCAAACAGGGCTAATCAGTGACCTTCAGGATCAGAAGTATGTATTCCACTAGGCAAAAGGACAAATTTCACATTTTTGGGACAGATCTTGGGAAAATGAGCTGGTGCAGCTGTAGCCTAAGCACTGTGTAAGCCTTTTGTGTTTGTGACTCCATCTGCTTCCTTGAAGGCGTTGTAGAACTCTGTTTTATATTCAGTGATTAAAATGAAATGAGAGGCATATGGAACCTATATATGTCTAGGTTTCTCAACTAGTTTTTGATATGATTGCTAAATGGGACTTGAGTGTTCAGAGGTAATATACTTCTGAAGAGAGGTGAAGTACTGGGGACAGTTGGCAGAGACTGGTGACTTCTTGACCTGTTTGTAGACATCATGGTAGTGGTCTGTTGGTAGAGTAGTCTGATTTGATCTAGCAGGGCTTTTGGTAGGTTAATACATGAATGACAATGATGAGCCTCAGCACCACCCATCTCTGCTGCATCCTTCTGAACCAGGAGAAAGGAAGAAAAGGACAGGTGCATTCACAGACTCCTCCCAAGTATGAAGAACATTTTCCTGTCTTCTTCTTGCTAGAAAACTTGTACATGTGCAAATCAACATTAATAAGCATGTGAACAAAGGCTTTGAGATGGTCTTTGTACCTAGGTAGAGCTACTTGTTGTGCACCTTATAGAGGTTGTGTATACCTTACCACCACCACGATTGCTGGATTCCAGAATGGAGATGGACCTGTACCTCTAATGTTCTCAAGTTTTCAAAATATCAATAAGGGATGGGCAAATGTAAGGACATGTTGGGTTGACAATCCGGAGTAGCTCTTTGTGTCCTACCTAAATACCAAATGAAAGCACTGATTTAACAGAGCCATATGTTTTTCTGTAAAAATTAATGTATTGTCCACATTCAAAAATTACACGATGAACATATTTCTGTTATTATGAAGGGCCTGCACTCAAAAATTCAGGATTTGGGTTGGGGGTGAGAGGATATCACAGTCAGTATATATGAAAGGGCAGACTTTCCATCCCTCAAATAGGGGGCTTCCCTTATAATAAGGGGTACCTGACAGGACTATAAGGAATAAATTTCCTGGACCTAAAACAAGGGACATCACTTATAATAAAGGGCACCCAGAAACCCTAGTACCCTCTTTCTGATCTGATCTGTCACTTTTTCCACTTCATTCCATTGTTCCACCTGACCTTGGGCACAAAATGTAGTCCTATCAATAGGGCCTTTCTTTCTCTCTGTTTTAACATCCTCTGTATGGTGCATACTCCCTATCTTATTCTGAATAAGCCCCTTTCAACCTTGGCTTAAAAGTAAGCTACATCTCAGGAGCACTGTGATGGCAAAGATAGGAGGGAGAAACATTTTCCAGCTATTTAGTTTTTCTTTGTATCTTAGGGACTGGGAGAAAGAAGAGGAGCTAGATTGGAATATCAGGAAATGTCACACACAGTTTGACCAGAGACATGCATTGACTTGCCATTTAAAATTGGATGTTTGCTTCTTTCTCCACTGCAAGATTGGGAATAAGAGTCTTCTTTTAATAATATGCACATATACACATCTATTTATAACGTGCTGGATAAGTTACAACTGAATCACTTGGATGCTTTTGTAAAAATATATAATTAAAAGTTACTTTGCTGCTTCCATGTATAGACAACCACTGAAACTTGGGCACTACATACAAAACCCAGTTCCAGTCCCCTGCTTAGCTAGAGGTGCTGTAAACAGAATTGATATCTGCCCAAGGAACCTGCACTATGTTCAAGTCCCAGTGCAATTGTCGTTTTCAATGCTGTGCATTTTTGCTCTACGCTGACTACTAGTAACTCTGATTCATGCCTTTGATTTGAAACATTTATAATTCCACTGTTTATGTGAAACTGAAGACATTTAGGAAAGATTTAACATTAAAATTACAACCAAGTACAGTATAGCTAGAGCTAGCATGGTGTAGTGGTTCAAGCACTGGACTACAATCCTGGGAACCAGGGTTCAAATCTCCAGTCAGCCATGGAAAACCATTTAGTGACTGTTGCTAAGGCCTGTTACAAACTGCCAAAATAAAGCTGCTTTGGGTCTCTTTGGAGGTATGCTGTTTAAATGATGCATGCACCCTAAGAATCCGGAAGTGGCACCAAAGCTGCACTCCAGTCCTTAGGAATGGAGTGTGGCTTTGGCGCGACCTCCGGACTCTTAGGACCCATGCATCATTTAAATAGCATACCTCCAAAGAGACCCGAAGCAGCTTTATTTTGGCAGTCTGTAACAGGCCTAAGTCACACACTCTCAGCCTCAGAGGAAGGTGAAGATACCACCCCCCTGAACAAATCTTGCCAAGTAAACCCTGTGATTGGTTCACTTTAGGGTCAGCATAAATTGGAAATTATTTGAAGGCACAAATGATGTTCCTTATATAAAATGGCAAAATCAAGTTTTGCTTTTGGGGATTTATTTTTTCTTCCATATTTTCAAGCTACATGGAAACTGGTATGGGCGAAGGCAGAAGTCAAGTACTGTGCTACATTTGGATTTATTTGAAAGTTAAACAATTTTATAGCTTTCTGGTAAAGGAACTTCATGTGAGTTTTCTTCAGATGGCTCCTTCTGAACTATCTTTTTACTTTCTCCCACTTTTGATTTTTGCATAATCCAGTATAGGTTCACAAGTGAATCAGTAATTGGTTGAATTGAATCCCCCCCCCCCCAAAGCCCTTCATAAGTACTTTTCTTGATCAGATTCTCTGACCTGTAAATAAGGTCAAAAAGGCTGAAAATGGTCTGGGACTGATATGCTTGTTCCTTGAGCTGTAGAGTATACTCTGGCTGCTTCCAGATGGATATAAAACCCTGGAAGTCCTGAGTTTTGTACCTGTGCTTTCTAATTTTATTTTGGAGATCCACATGATGACATATTTCCTAGATGCTCACAGCTTTATCAAAGAGTTTTTATTCCTATTCCCCCGGTCAATTTAAATTAACCCTGCATTTTCCAAAATGAAATACATCTGTACAAGTGTGTTTCTGCATTCTCAGAATTAACCCAAGTGGCCACTGCCAATAAACACAGCTATGGTTTCCAGGACATGGATTCAACAGAGATTAAATGAGAGAAAGCAGAATGTTTGTACCAAATTAAAATAAAATAAAAATGATCCTAATGCTTAACTAGTGTTTAATATTGCTAGAGCACTTTACTGCATTGACTGTAACTCCTGAATGAAAATAATAAAAAGTTCAGTGAAAGGTTGCACGAAATTGGACAGAAGATTGTAATGTAGGACATGTCCTGGAAAAGGAGGATATCAGGTCATCCTGGGGAGGGAGGGAGTGAAAGACAGCCTATTTCAAGAAAAAGCATGTAACTAGTGAATAAGAAGGTACAATCAAGACAAAAAAGAATGGGATGTGTCCTATGCTTCCAGAGACTTGTTTTCTTCCTGTGATTTGAAGACAAAGAAAGCCATCATTTGTAACCCAATTTTTTGGCAGGGTGGGGTAGGGGATATGGTCTGTATAAGTTATGCAAATTGAGCAATTTTCTCTTATTTTTCCTTGTTTTATTCTGCCGTTATTCCTAACTGGCATAAACTTCGTTTTGGTTGTCATGGGACTTGCAAAGCAACTGAAGTCCTGCCCTTGGTGCCCAAAGTCTTATATAACAACTCTGTCAGCTTCTAGGATTTCACCAGGTATTCCTGGCACACTTTCAAGCATGTTGATGCAACTACAAGGGCTGGAAATGTGTGTTTTGCTAAAAAGAAAAAAAGAAGAAAGCTGATCTTCATGGAGAACTGTGCTTTTCTTTTTTTTGTAAACTTTCTATGCATCTGCACAATCATGCTATATTCAAGACTGTTCCTTTCAGTAATTTCACTCAAAATTAGATTTGAGCATGTCTTTCTGATATTTTGGTAGTGGGTTGAAAGCCTATTTTGAAGCATCCAGTTACTGGGAGGTTGAATATAGAGACTTGTATATAAGCTAGCAAAGTGGGTTTTGTCTTTTGTAATAGTCTTCTGTAATCACATGCCAGGATGTGTTATGTTTTGGCCTCTCGTTCCTAACTTTGGCATCATTAGGGGGTGTGGGGGGGGGTTCAAACCACACTGGGGGCTTGTTTCCACTATGGTTTAAAGCAAATTGCTGATTGGTTTATATGACTGCCGTCCCCATTTGAAACTGGTTCTGACCCTAGTGTGATCGGCTTCAATCACACTGAACCAAGACAAATGCAAAAAACATTGCTCTTTCCTGACACTAGTTCTTTGGTGGTTCTTTTGGAAAGAATAGATTCTGGAGCATGTTCAATAAATGGGAATGACAGATCTGAATTGCATCATTCTGGAGGGGAGGGACTAATGGCAGAGCGGGGTTTACCATCCCTCCTCAGTTTCTGGTTGATCCACCATTCCCCCCTCTCTCAGCGCTGCGTTTGTGCTTATGGTGTGACCTATGGGTGCATGTTTTTTTAAAGTAAATAAATAAGTAAGTAAAATTCATAGAAGATTTGATTCATTGATTTTGCAACTACATTGCAACCAATGAATCAAATTTTTGATCAATTTATTTAAAAAAATTAAATCTATATAGTTCCCAAGCCAGGTTGCCCGAGCTGCTGTTTAGATCACTGATGACAGCATCCTGGGAGTCATGCCCCCCAGGGGGAGACTGGAGGGGACGGGAGTGACAGCAGACTACCAAAAGCAGCCCCCGAAAGGAGGGCTGGGCTTTTCTTAGGCGGAGGGGGAAGGGGGGTCTGGGGTCTGGCCCTGGGACCCCGCACTTGCTGGCTCTCTCTTGAGAGTGATGCCCAGCCCAGAGGCCCATTGCCATCCAGTGCCCTCTCCCCACCCAGAGCCCCGGCTGCTGCTTACATCACTGATGACACACAGATGATTGACATTAGTTTGGAAGCAGCACAAACTAGTGGGGGTGACAACTGTGCCAATAAAGAAGTGATTACAAGGAGATAATGAAAAGATCCACTTTCATAGTGGGAACAGTGGACCTTTTGGAATCGATTTACCAGCATGGAGCAAAGGCGAATCCCAAACCAGTTTAAATGTAAGTGGAAATGAGCCCTGGATAGCACGCCAGAAGAGGGATGATACCAGGTTGGGCTCTCCCAGGTTGCTGCTGCAGCAGGAGCCTCCTCACGAGATCTCCAGCGCTGCAGCAAAGGAGAGGGCCAAGTGACATTCTCCCAGCTTTGTCACGGCAGTGCAGCCCTCCTCCTGAGGAGACCTCCAGCACTGCAGCAATGGAGAGGACCAAGTGCACCAGTTTGGCCACTTCCACTCTCCCCAGCAGTCTCCCCGCACTGGTTGACACCAGGGTTGGGAACACCACTGCTTCCTAACATTATTACACAAAACCCTATGCCTCATTTTTACAAAGTACAAACTTACATTTTCCTTATTCTTGTCCTGCTCTGGCTTTTTTACTTGATCTCTCTTTTTTTGGGTCTCCTTTCAGCTTGGCAAGTGGCAGCAGGGGTATGTCCCTCATTATTATGACACAGAGGTCAATAGCTTCACCATGCCACACATGTATCATTACAATTAACCTATCTTCTAGACCAACTGTTACAGCATACACTCTATTAATCCTCTGTTCTCCCAATTTTCAGCTGCTTTTAATTGTCCCAGTTTCTCTCCTCTTCCTCCTGTTTTCCCCCTTTGACCTTACCTTGCTTCCATTACTGCAAACTCAGTTCAAAGTGTAAAGTTAGTGGGCACTCAGTTAACTCAGCAGGAGGAAGAGGAGAGGAGGCAGCAGAATCTTGCCTTTCCCAGGAGACTTAGGCAAGAGCAAACTGCTGCAGCTTTTCTCCTAGCCTGTATATTCTTCCTTATTAATAATTTCCGGCATCCTGACTACACTCTGGTGTTACATGGCCATATGACTTCTTGTTTCCTTCTATGAAATGTTGGAGGGTGTGTTAGAGTCAGAGCTTGGAAATGTTACTTTTTTAAAGAGGGCAATTCCCAGAATCCCCCCTTTAGTATGGAGACTCTGGGAGCCAGAGTGGGGGGAAAAACCCCAAAGCCCAAACACTTTTCTAAAATCTGGACACAGTTGCAGCAACTGTTCAAGCACAAAGCCTGCCAGCGCTGTGCTCCGGAAGCCCCTCTGGGGTGCCACAATACTACCATAGTGCAGCTGTTTCATTCTGTTTCGGCACATCCCCAATCTTTGGAACTGCTTTGCCAAAGGAGGGGAGCATGGAGAATGAATCCTAAAATTCCTGATTGGGCAGGTGGTACCATCTTTGAACCCTGATAACCCTTCAGTGTTAAAATTAATCTCATCAAATTTCTCTCTTTTCCTCATTAGTCTAATATTCCACACACTATGGATAAACTTTAATATATGAAAGCTTGTTCCATAATAAAAGCAATTAAACTTTAATAGATCACAAACTCTCCCCTGCCTTTTGTTTCTGCAGCAGACTAACCAGCCTGCTGTTGATACTCACAATTGGACAGTCTGGAATCCAGGTTTTAAACACTCTCAACATTCTTGAAGCAGAAAATTCAAATATTGTATTGGGAGTACAGAATGAAAAGCAGGCAGATTTGAATATTGCATTCTTTTATTTTTAGTTATACATTTTAAATTAGATCGTATTTTGTTCAATTTTTTTAATGGATTTGGAAAAATGATTTGGTTTCATATCAGCACAAAAAGTGCAAAAAGATAGGAAACAGTGTTGGAAATCTGGGAGGCCAGGAGAATGGATTGTGTGGAGTTTGGTCCTCTGACTTCCAGAACCTCATGGATATGCTACCTAGGTTCTGGACTTTTGGGAAAATAGCTATATTCCTAGTTTTTTGTGGGTTTTTTGGGCTATGTGGCCATGTTCTAGAAGAGTTTATTCCTGACGCTTCGCCAGCATCTATGGCTGGAGTCTTCAGAGTTTCTCTGAAGATGCCAGCCACAGATGCTGGTGAAATGTCAGGAATAAACTCTTCTAGAACATGGCCACATAACCTGAAAAAAACACAAAAAACTATGGATGCCAGCCATGAAAGCCTTCAACTTTATATTCCTAGTAGTTGGAAGTAAGAACTATGAACATGCTACTTTTGCACAACAAGACTCAGATTCTCAGGGTTCTGCAGCAGCTATGAATTAGAGGGCAATATTCTCTAGGCTATATTTCAAAAGGAAGAACTGACAAAGCCACCTCTGAGGATTCCCTGCCTAAGAAAACCCTAGGAAATTCATAGGATCACCATGAGTCAATGACAACTTGAAGGTCCCTGCACACACTCACATTCTGTGACTCACAGCATGACTGTAGCAGTGATCGTTTCCAGACACCTATGTACTGTCCATTTCCTTTTCCAGATCTTCATGGTTTTCTATCCTCTAGCTGTACTCCCCAAACCACCTGTAGTTTTACAATCTCAGGACTGCTGTGTCACTGCCTTTGCTCCACCTGTTCTAAGTAAAAAGCGAAGAAACAATGTTGAAAACAACATCACTACCATAAGTAGTACAAGTCCTGATGATGTCACTTAGGATATGGGGGGAGGAAAAGGAATCTGGGAAGTTTCTTCCCGCATAATTGAATTAGTAGGGAAATGCTTTGGCAGAACATTGTGTATCCACAGCACTTTGTCACCCGGACAACATCTTGTTGGGGAATTTCAGGCAGCTGCCTATGCTGGGTGTGGAAATGGGAGCCCATCTCACACTTTTAACTCCTTCACATGGAGCTAAAGAAAACAATTCTGTCCGCATTGCACTGGGGATAGAAGACATTGTCAACAAACTGAACAAATGACAGGCTTAAGGCATAGTAAATCTGTGGAACTGTCTTTCACAACAAGGGCTGTAAGTAAAACATAGTTCAGAAAAGGGCTGGATAACTCTGTGGGAGCCAAAAAGTTCATCCACCATTAGACACAACGTTCAGAATTTTCATAAACAATCTTAAGAATAATGACAGGGCTTGATTTCACAGTAATTTGTAGGATGTAAGTAATCAAATCAGGCACAATCATTTTCATTATGCAAAACACTTTGAGGTGCTTTTCAAAGATATTTAAGTTCCTAAGCCACCATAAATGACGTCTGATGAGTCTCATTCAGCATCTCCAAGACTTGCCTTTTCCTTAAAGCCAGACTGGTGCTGTAGTCATCTGTTCTAGATTATTGCATGTTCCATCATCCTTTGCAAATTTATAAAGGTTTCTGATAAAATCCTCCTCTCTCATTTGTGTAATAATATCTCTCCTTGCCCTTAAATCTCCATCTCTTATTGAGTTCAAATTTCATATATGGGAAGAAAACTGTGGTAAGACCTCTTCTGAAAAAACCTTCTGTGGATCCTACTATACTAGATAACTATAGGCCGAATCTCCAGCATTCTATTTTTGGACAAGATACTAGAGCGTGTGGTAGCTTTTCAACTCCAGGGGTTCCTGGATGAGGTGGATTATCTAGATCAATTTCAGTCTGGTTCAGAATTGGTCATAGGATGGAGACAACTTTGGTCGCCTTGGTGGATAACCTACTGAGAGAACTGGACAGGTGGCTGTTGAAACCATTGACTTCTGAGTCACCTCTCTGGGTGCGTTGGAGGTATTGTTATACAGTAGCTTTGTTTTTTCTTAGGGGTGCTATCAGAGGGTGGTGTTGGAAGATTCCTGCTTGACTCCGTGGCCATTGCTCTGTGGTGTCCCTCAGGCTTCAGTCTTGTCTCCTTAGTTATTTAACATCTACATGAAACTGCTGGGAGAGATCGTCCAGAATTTTGGGGTCAGGGATCAGCAGTATGCTGATGATTCCCAGCTTTATTACTCCTTTACACCTAATTCCAAGGAAGCTTGGAATCCACCCAATTCCAAGGATGCTTGGAATTAAAACAGTGCCTGGTAGCTGTAAATGGACTGGATAAGGACAAATAAATTGAAGCTTAATCCAAAAAAGAAAAGAGATGCTCCTGGTCAGTTGAAAGACAGCTCTGGGAATAAAGATTCAACCTATGTTGGATGGGTTACACTGAGGGTTCAAAGTCAATAAAGAAAAAATAGTCATATTAATGAAGAACCTCACCAGAAGAGCTTACTAAAACTCCCGGGAAATTTGGACTTCAGAATAGGGGGGAAAATGTGAAATACCTTGGTTTGATTATTACAAAAAAAGAATTTGAACATGCGGTAACATTTATAACAAGGTGTGGAGTCAAATTAAAGAAGAATTGGACAAAGTTGAAACTTTCTCTACTGGGAAGAATTTTGGCAATCCAGATGAATATCCTACCCAAGTTATTATACATATTCCAAACCTTTCTATAATTACAAATGACAAACCCTTCAAGGAATGGGACAAGCAACTATCCAACTTTATATGGCCTGAGGGAAAAACAGGAAAGAAAATAAAGCCTTTGACTTCTAAATCTAAAGTGTTGTATGACCTGGATGAAGGAATGGATAATGTTAGAAAATAAGAGATTTCTACAGCTAGAAGGATTTAATTTGTACTTTGGATGGCATGTATTTTTGTATTACAGTAGACTGCAATCCAACAAACAATTTGCTAACCACTTTGTGAGGAAGTCCCTACTGAGAGTACAAAAAACTCTTGGGCCCAAAATAACCCCTATGGACCTCACCCCATGAGGCATGTCATAAAACAGAATATGTCCACAAAAGTAATTGGCTTACTTATCAAAACTACTGAAGAAAAATGGTTGGTCTCAGATAAAAATTCAAGAAGAACTTAATCAAGAAGGCATTATATGCCATTATATGCCCACCATCAATTAACAGACATTTTTAAGAAAGATATGAAATTAGAAGGAATTGAAAGTGGGAAAATGGAATTGGATATATTACTCCAGTCCAAAAACAAACAAGTAATCACAAAACTTTATCAAATGCTTTTGAGCTTCAAAATCAAGGAAGAGACAGTAAAGAATAAGATCAGATGGGCACAGAACCTTGGCCATCCGGTAACATTGGAACAGCGGTCCGAAGTATGGAATTGGAATTTTAGAATTTACAAGAAGCAATGACCTGAAGAGAACTATTACAAAATGTTCTACAGATGGCACCTAACACTGGATAAATTTGCCAAAATATATAGAAATGCCAAAAACAAGTGTTGCAAATGTGAAGAGGAAACGGTACCTTCTTCCACATGTGGTGACAATGCACCAAGACAAAAATAAAATCTGGAGGATTCTGGACTCCACAGTAACAGAGACACTTAAGATTGCCTTTCCACTCACCCCAGAACTCTGCTTATTAAAAATGCTGAATGGATTAGACAGACAAATAGGAAAAGTATAGAAAATTATATTAAATGTGATCACAGCTGCCAGAATAATACATCCTAGGAAATGGAAAACCAATGATAAAAGAGTGGCTTCTAAAATTAATAGACATGCCAGAAATGGACAAAATAATAATGTCTCCCAACCACAAGACAATTCTTTGAAGACAATTGGAATTTGGAAATGGGAAAAGAAATGGAGGAATCTAACTGGGTGAAGCGACTTTTAATGGATCTGATAATGGTCAAAGTTAGAACCTCTCTCGGAGAAATTGAGAAATAACAAGAGAGTTGAGGTTGAATACAGAAAATGCAACAGAACTTAGAGTAAGAATCCAATGTCTAGGGTCAGTACTATGGAAACAGTAAAAGGAAATACAGAAGGACTAGGGACAATAAACCAACAACTCACCTTTAGTAGGAGTAGGAAGTTACCCATGTATGTTATACAGTATGTATTATCATTTTTGTTTCATTGTTTTATGCTGTTTTTGTGTTTTCATACCTGGTATCATAAATAAAAATATAATTAAAAACAAAACAAAACTTATGTCCACAATTTGGGGGTACACATGGATTCAGCTCTGAGCCTCATAACCAAGTTTCAGCAGTGAATAGGAGTGTCCTTGCAAAGTTAAAGCTAGTGTGACAACTGTGTCTGTTCCTGGACAAGTCACATCTGGCTACAGGGTACATGCCTTGGTTACATCCCATTTGGATTACATTAATGCACTCTATGCGGGGCTGCCTGTGAAAATTGATCAGAAACTTCAGTTGACCCACAGAGCTGAAGCCAGGTTGTTAACTGGAGCTGGCTACAGGAAGCGCATAACTCCTTTGTTGCAACAGCTCCATTACCTGCTTGTCTGTTTCTGGGCATAATTCAGAGTGCTGTTTTTGTCTTATAATCAGCTTAGGTCCAGGTTATTTGAAGAACCTTACCTGCCTTTATGAGCCCAAGGGAGCTCATTTGGTTGGAACAAGGGAGAAGGCCTTCTTGGTGACTTCTCCCTGACTTTGGAATTCCCTTCCGTAGAGAGGCCAGATCCTCTCCTTGCTTTCTTTATGATGACAGGTCAAACCATTTGTGTGCTATCAGGCTTTTACCAACTAACTAGCACTGGGATTTTTATGCTGTGTGGTTCTGTTTTTAAAGCTGGTATAGTCTTTTAATGTATTTTAATATTTTTAATGTTTAATGTTTTACCTCTATGAATTGTTTAATTGCTATTTTAAATGTATATTTATATTTTAAGGTTTTTTGTATTGTTTGTAATTTGTATTGTTTTAAATATGTTGTTAGCTGCTTTGAGTCCCATAACTGGGAGAAATATATATACAAATAAATATAATGATAACAACGACAATGCACATATGCAAGCTCCTGTGCCTCTGTGCACCTGAGCACTCTCCCGTCTTTCTCTTTGACTGCCTCATCTTTTTGATGCTGGTGGATTTTTCCTCCTTTTCCCCATTTCATATGTTCCACCACATTAAAATGTACATTGTGATGATAACTTTAATAGGTCAATCAAAAGGTGCAAAATATGTCATGCTAGCTTTAAAGCTCACTGGCTTCTTCATCAGGCAAAGATATTAACAATCACACAGGAGACAAAAAGTGATGGTGTTGGAGTCATGGGTCTGTATCTTCTTTGACTTGTTTGTTGAAGCTGATGTTTAAGGTGGGCTTGAATGCAGATATTTCGGCATGGTGACCTTAAACTTAGCAACGTTTTATATATTGTATGAGAAAACCCACCCAGAAATACAAATTTCCCTTAAAGTGGGCTAATCTTAAAGCAGCATACAATGAGTTACTTTTTAGAATGCAACATCTCTGGGTTCTCCTTAGGGTTACCATAAATCACACAACAACAGCAATAACAACAACAACAAGAAGAAGAAGACAGAGGTCCTACATACAATATGCAAAGGTCAAATACAGTGGCCCCATGGGAGCTTGGTAAGGCTGCACATATGTAAACTATGTGGATTTTGTAGATCTTCTCTATTTGTGACAATAACTGTGTTTAGGTCACTCTTAGGCACACTGTACAGTTGTGTACCTGGGAGTTTATGTAATTTATGAACTCAAGATTGTACTGTGTTAGAGACAAAACTTGACCAAGAGATTCATGCCTCTTCTATTTTCTGTAAACTTTGAATGTGCTCCCTTTTGTTAGCCATTAGTGATATGTACACTGCTATCCCTTCCTACCACCCTTGCCAACAGAATGGCCATAGCTGTCATCTTCATGATGTTGTCTCTCATATGCTTCTCAGTTCTATATGCGACTATTTTGGTGGTTTTGTTGGGTTCAACAGAAGTGGCTGAACCACATCCAGACCTTTCATGAGGGAAGGTGAAACCCTTGCTTCAGACAGTGGTAAGCGGTTCCACCAGTCTTATCTACCACTGGACTGTTTAAAGGCCACCTCCCTGCTCCACTCTCTACTGCCTGCTCCATCCACAAGAGAGAAGAAGGGGCTGAAGATGTACCTAAGTATCTGAGACTGTCAGTTGGTGGCTACTGACTAGGAGCATCACTTTCTCCTTTTTGCAGTGCCAAAGTACTGTTTAAAATTATATATTTGTTATTTCAGAAGCATGGTGGCACTCCTGTGACACTTCTGTTGTAACTCTCTCAGCCTCTTGTCTGAATGCCTCACGTTGAGAAGGGACCCTGTCTCACAATGCAGTCTTTCCTCAGACTAAGACAGCATGGCAAAATTGGGCCAGGCATTATATGAATTGGTGACACAAGGAAGGGGAAGAAGTGCAATAGCTGGGGTGATGATGACATTTTCTGATCAATTCTGGACAAGAGAATGCCTGAGGCACTGAGGGTGGGAATGGAAGAAAGATAGATGGGGATAGCAGGAATATCTTGAGGAAAATGCTCCAAGAATCCTTTAATGGCAGTCTTCCCTGTCATGTACAAGTTCTAGGGCCAGCTTTCTATCTGGAACTGGAGTTTGGGCTCTCAAGTATATTTCCTCACAACTTGTGGCCCCACTTCCTAGCGAATGGCCTCCTTTACGCACAAACTTCCCAATGGGGTTGCTCGCAGCTGTTTATTTTGCCGTTGATTTTTTTTAAAAAACTCACTTTCCTCTTTTGGCAGTCATCTAAAGTTGTCTCTCTCCCTGACTCTATGGGCTCCCGACACATGCATACGGTGAGTCTCTTCCAAGAACCTGGAACTCTCATTAACTTTAGAAGAGCTCAAACTGCACTTTCTTATCCAGAGCTAATGGAGATTCAATATAACTCACAGATAGAGGGGCTAGGCTCTAAACTCTGCTGCAAGCATGCCCCAGTTTGGAACCACTGGACATGTGGCAGAGAAAAGGGAAAGAGATGGGCGTTTTAGTTAAAACAAAAAAGTGGGGATGGCATCATTTACGACCCAACCCCATGCCCAAACCCTCATAACATGGATTGTGGACTTAGTGGTGAGTGAATGTAGATATGGCATTCATTGGATGGAAAAGTCCATAGCTTTATTGGTTACCTTCAAAGAGGCTTAGTTCCAGGTCAGGTTTGGATCCATGCATCAAGTGAGCCACCTGCTGACCAACAGAGACCAACCTGCCCAGTCTGCTTGCTGGGTAGAAGTGGAATGACAGATGTAGGATTTCCACTGCATGGTTCTCCTGCCAACTGTGAATGGGGCAGTGTCCCATAATGCAAAGTCCCAAAAGAGGAACCCCAACTGTGTCTGATGGGTGTACAGGCTCTGTCTCTTACTAACTGGATCTGGATGCCATGCTAAAACAGCCTAAAGTTGTGACAGAGTGAATGATAAAGCAATCATCTAGAGTAAATACAAAATTGCAGGGTGGATAAGGAGAAAGTGCCAATCCAACTGCTGGGTTAGATTAAGATCCTGGTTTATACATCCAGGGAGTAGGCCAAAGTGAAGCCTCTGCTTTGGCTTACCTTGCTCCATCTTCACATCCACCTGGCAGGACATGAGCAGCTGAATTTCTTGCTCCTTCCCAGAGCCTGTAAAAACTGTGTGCACTTCTGGGAAAGGGAAAGGAAACCAACTGTGCTACTGAAGATGGCATATGTCTTGCTTTGCCCCTTCCATGAGCAACAAGCAGCACTCCTAGTGTGTATCTGAATGCTTTCCGTACTCTGCTTACACTAAAACAAATGTATGCTACAGAATCCTTTTTAATGTGAAAAGCTGTGTGAAGAGGGGTCATTTGGGAGCAGGGATGGAGCAGGAGGTATTTAACACTCCCCCTGTCTACCATGTTCCAATTCCAAATACATTTCAAGCATACTTCCCTTTGTGGGAATTCAAGACATGGGCGAACATGGAATGCCAGTTGGGGAGGGAAAGTGACCGAAGTACAACATTTGGAGAAGAGGATCAGAGCAGATGGAAGTTTTAAGAATCCTTCTTCTTCTGCCCTAAGAGTTCAAACACACCTCCTTTCCTTCAGCAAGTTGCACCAGTTGGGTTGGCAGAAACTCCAAGTGTTTCTGGCAACTGGAAGTTGCATCTGATTACTTTAAATATTTTGTTTTCTGTTTTGGGCTGGAGGGGAGGATTAAAATAATGGGTCAGTCAACACACAATCTTTATTGGTAGTTTTCTGTGGGTTTTTCGGGCTATGTGGCCATGTTCTAGAAGAGTTTATTCCTGACGTTTCGCTAGCATTTGTGGATGGCATCTTTAGAGAACTTATGGGTTTTTCTTGGCAAAATTTGTTCAAAGGAAGCTTCTCATTGCCTTCCCTTGAGGCTGAGAGTGCGTGACTCACTCAAGGTCAGCCAGTGGGTATCATGGCTGAGCCAGGATTCGGACTCTGGTTGTTGACTCCCAGATCAAATCCTTCTTCCTCTCATGAGTTCATAGAATCCTAGAGATAGGAGAGACCCCAATGGACATCCATCCACTTCCCACCATGCAGAAAACACAATCGAAGCACTCCCAACAGATGGCTATTCAGCCTGTATTTAAACTTTTTATTCCAAGTTTTTTCTTCTTTTCTCTCTCTTTGTAACCAAAGTTTTTTGGGGGGGTCCTTTTTATGTGTGTTCTATGCCCCTGTTTAGTCTCAACTTTGATTCTGTGGGCAGGGATGAGTTGATGTTCTTCATTTTTTTTTCCTTCAAAGCCCAGGACCATGTGCACATAGGCACCATAGTATTTGCCTCACTGGTGCAGGGTGGGGCAAGAGGTGTGCATTTCTTGTTGGAGCATTGGCATCAATGCTTGTTTTGTAGATCTATGCTTTTTTCCTTGAGAAGGGGGTGTCTTCTACGCAGGAACACTGATGTATATCTCTATGGTCATTCAGTCAGTGTGACTGTGAAGAGGTAACAAATGGGAGTAAGTACAAAGGTGCAGCTGTTTTGGAGTGATCTAGGGGGGTTGGTGGCTGGCTGGCTGGCTTGGGGAAGATCTTTGCTGTTGTTGCTTACAGCAAGCTTCTTCAGCCTTCCATTACAACATTTTGAGAGGATCTTGAGGTCTTTGCCATGGACATTTCCCATATACAGTGTTTGAGAGGTAAATGTCTTCACACCATTTAGTGGCTGAAAGAAAATCCAACATCCTCCCTCCTTTTCTTACCAAAGTGGAAGGAGAACTGAGAGAAAGCCTTGACCTGGGGGTAAGTCCCACTGAAGTCAATGGGGCATACTTCCAAGTAGGTACATGTAGGATTGTGTGAGGTAATGCAAAGATAATGCAGAGGAGTGCATGGAAATGAGACAAGGAGAAGGTGGCACTTCAGATGCCAATAAACATTACAAACAATGATTTGGCAAGATAGTCATATCTATGTTGTTGTGTGCCTCCAAGACATTTTTGACTTATGACAACCCTAAGGTGAACCTATCATACACATACGCATATATAACCATAAATGCAAATTTTAAAATGTCCTGGAAAAATGCACATGTGCATGTGGACTGCAGCGCATCCTGATTAGTGCGTCCAAGTAAATGGATTTCATGCTTATGAGAGGTCAACATGTGGACTGCTAACATGCCCATTACTCTGATTTTACACTTGCATGTGGCATACAAGACTAGTTCAGAATCAGACTCAAAACACTAGTGTGGCATGGCAATAGCTGACCTGCATCAAAAATAAACTCAAGCAGACTCTGGAAAGACTCAGAACATGCTGCCATGTAGATTGTATGTCTTTACTGACAAAAACTCACCCCAAAGGCTATTTTCATCCAAAATAAGTGTTTGGGAAGTAAGTTGGGTTCAGAGGGGCAAGACTGCATGGAAAACCTCCCTCCTGGGCTAGCTTCAGTCTGTGGCATTTCAAGGTTCCCATCTCTGAGCTACCATTTTGAAACTATAAATTGCTTTCTCCTAAAACAATACCTCCTATTAAAAAGAGGGGGGGATCTGTGTCCCATACCATGTTTGTGCATGATATGTACTTATGCCCATAAAGCCTGATCAGATGCACATTTACCCAAATGGAAGTGTCCCCTGTGTTTTGTGGGACTTACTATTAGGCTAGTGTTCATAAAATTTTTGCCAATGGCCAGAAATCAGGGCCTGTTATGCATTTTCTAATCTGAACCAAGAGAAGCTCTCAAAGACAAAGGCATGGTAGCTTTAGGAAGGGACCACGGTGTCATTACCAAAAATCTTTAAACCCCCCCCCTTTTTTTTTTCTTGGCTTGGTGTTAGGCCTTGATTTCAAATCATATTTCATTTTGCATAAGCTAGATGTCTATAATGTCTGAGATGGTGAGATCTGTCTGCAAACGGCCTGGATTTTGTTTCCCAAGCCCAAGCCAGACAACACTTCATATGCAAGGACCCAAAAACCCTCACCTCTAGATGGAGAAAATGTTGTATCCTCTTGTGACAAAGGACATTGTGCAAAGATTTGGATCTGCTCCATGGATCAAAGTACCATTTGTGAGTGTCTGAATTGAAGAAAGAACAAAAATCTCAGGCTAGGCCCATGCAAATGCATATTCTTTTTTTTAAAAAAATATTTTATTAGTTCAAAATACCAAATAATCCGATCATGAATCACTTCACATTTAAAACATCACACATAACATGCACCTTCCAGATACATAAGCTATGATACTTGGGGTCGTAGAAATTTCATCCCATAATGTCTTGCAAATTCTCTTGTTCTTTCTTCCATTCTTCTTTTCTCTCCTCTTCTTTCCTTCTCGATACCTTTTCCTTACATATCTCAACATGCAAATGCATTTTCTAAAGAACCAAAGACCCATGGGAGCTGTCCATAGTATTGTATTTTACAAAGATGGAAGGAACACCAGGGTGAAGATGTCTTATCTGTGTAACATGTTTTCTTCTGGTATTTGCTTCCTTTACCATAGGGGAAGCTATCTGTTTCCCAGACCTATCGATCAGTGGGTGTTTGATTCTTGGTCCAAAAAAAGGAAGGTGGAAGCCTGTCTAGAAAAGATTTTGACATTTCTTATTTATTTTGCAAGCCCACAATTTTCTAGCTAAAGGCAGCAGAACTTTGAGGGTTTTCCATCTAATTTCTAAAAATCCTGGTTAAACTGGAAAGCTTTGAAAATCTGGACCTTATGGATTCAGCCATGAATTCTTGGTGTCTGGAAAACTGGGCCTTGCAAATTAGTCCTGGGGATTGGAAAGGCAATTAGAATCCCAGAATTCTGTTTCTAGATTTAGAAGGACTCTAATGGGGAGGAGGTAGGTAAATCAGAGTGGATATGAGTGTTTAGTGACTTGATGTGCTGCTGTTTAGAGTTCCTGGGCACTTTCCTCACCAATGCTGCCACTGATTCTTTCCAAGAAGTTCTCTCTTCTCCGTTTGGACTATTCCTAAAGTGGCTGGAAATACTTTGGCTTGGGCGACTGTAACTACACCCATTTGCATTGCTTGGGCCCTGCATGTGCCATGAGCTCATTGGAATCCCAGGCCATTGCCGCCTGGCCAAGCGTGGTGTGTGTTGCTGATTATGGCCTCAGTTGTGGCAAGAGCAGCCGGGACTCTGTTTGTGGCTTCCTGCTCTGTTACTAAGACAGAAAGTAGGTCATTGCCGGGAAAGTAAATGGGAAAAGGCTGTGAGGGTGGCACGGGGCAGCTGGCTGGACTGGGCTAGGCTGCTCTCTCTCGCTCTCTTGCTCCCTCTCGCTGGGTTAACTCTTAATAATGACTCTAATGTGGAACAGAAGGTCAGGCTTGATTTTGAGGTTACCTCGGATAACCTCCCCAAGGCAGACAAAAGGGCCTTTCAGCCGGCACAGGCCTCCTGGGCCTGCACATTGAGCCTCCATTGCTCTCTCTTTCCACCCTCTCATTCATTGCCCCCCTTTCCTCTGCCAGTTGTAGGCTGGGACAGTTGCAGAACTGGACTGTTGCATGGTGTGTGTCTGTGTGTTTAGTTTTCTAAAATAGCTATTGCTGGATTCATTCTGGCACAAAAACAGATGCAAAAGGAGGCGTTTGCCACAGAGATATGTGAGGAAATGGTCTTCTTATAACTCCCAGATTTCTCCCTTTAGATGGCATGGATGCTTTAATTTTCAAGACGACTGTCCCAATGTTACATCCCTTTGTTGCTGTTGCTGTCATTTGCTATCAAGTCAGCCTCTTTGCAAGAACGAAGGAAAGTAGTGGAGGATAGGGAATCCTGGAGATGTCTCATCCACAGGATAGCCATGGATTGAGATCAACTTGAGGGCAGTTAACAGCAACAGTAAGAACAACAACAACAACAGCCTCAAATTATGGCAGCTCTATGAATGAGAAACCACCAACTCCCATGCTTTGAAAATTCATTGACAGCAGTCAAGAAATACTATAATAATAAAAATAATGGCCAAAAAGTTACCTCTTTGCAATATCAAGAACCTAAGTTGCACATAGGAATAGCACATCCTACTTGAGAAGGTTTTTTTTAATTATTATTATAGTATTTATACCCCGCCCTTCAGCCCTAAAGGCTATCAGAGTGGCTTACAATTATTATTTTAATTAGACGGTTCCCTGCCCTCATGCTTACAATCTAAAATGACATGACACAAAAGGAGAAGGGAATGGTGGTGGGGAAGGGGATCAGGTCCAGCAGTTCTTCTCTCCCTCTGAGGCCTGGACCAAGGCAGATGGACTGGAGGGAGGGGTCAGCTTCAAGGAGTTACTTGGACATGCTCCACATTTTGTTTCACATACGTTTGTGTCTGACCATCCAGACCAGATAATATCAAGTTGTCTGCAGCACTGGGCTATTTTCAAAATGCACACAGGAAATGTAGTGCCTAAAAGGGTGTTGTGAAAGTACAATGGGCCCTTGGTATCCAGTGGGATTTGATTCCAGGACCACCCCTCAGTGGATACCAAAATCTGTGGATGCTAAAGTCCCATTAATCACAATGGCACCGTAAAAATGGGAAAATCAAGATTTGCTTTCTGGAATTTATATATTTGTTAAAATAATTTCAAGCCATTGACAGTTGAATCCGTGGATAAGGAATCTGTCATTACATAGGGCTGACTGTACACACAAACACACACACATGACAAAGCATATCCCTGCTTTTTGATCCTCAGTTGGAAATTGCTCCAGGTAGTAGAAGAAGCAGAAGAAGAGGAAATCTGGCTGGCATTTTCAAGGAAGAGAGCTGGGGGGTGGAGGGGGGAAGTGTGCAGGGATGACAAAGCCACCTCTTATTCCTGATTCTTGCCTCTCCCCTTCTTCTCTCAGCACAAAGTAAATTGTATACCCCAGCAGCATTCAGTGTGTGTGTGTGTGTGTGTGTGTGTGTGTGTGTGTGTGTTGGGGGGAGTCGTGCTCCCTCTCCTGCTTCCCTCCCCTCCAAGAGCTGGTTTTCAGAGCTCTCTGCAGGAATAGGCCCCTCCTGTGCTCAGAGTAACCTTAGCCCCTCTGGGCTCCTGCCAAACAGATGCAGGGGACTGGAACAGGCCCAAGCGGAGCTCAGTGCTTGCGAGTATTTTAGGAAAGCTCAGCTCTGTGTGTGCGCTCGCGCATGTGTGTGCATGTATTTAAAGGGATACTTCTCTCTTTTTCTTTGTGTTAATTTTTCCCTCCTCCTTTGTGGTTTCCTTCATTCTTTTCCTCTTTCCATCAGACTTTTCACCTCCCTCTCTGTGTTCTTTCTTTCTTTCTTTCTTTCTTTCTTTCTTTCTTTCTTTCTCTCTCCCGCTCTCTTTTTCATTCTTTCTTCTGACAACACTTTCAGGTCATCAGGGAGTACCCAGTAGGCATTGGAGAAACACATTTCCTGGATTGTTCCAAACCTTTCCTTAACCCTTTCTTGATGTGATCCTCTCCTTCCTTCCCCCACCCTCACCTGCCCCCTCCCTGCCTCCAAGCTCGTATTTCTATTTATTGATTGATTCATTTTCTGCAAGAAACCACATTTTAAAATAACTTTTATTAAAGCTGAGAGACAAAGAAGGAGACGCTGTCCAAAGCCCAGCACAATTGGCAGCCGCAGTGCTTTAAGGGGCCCAGTTATGGGGTAGCGGAGGCTGTACAGTTTTGTCGATGCTGTGCAGCAGCTCTCTGCACCACGCATGATGTGAGAGGAGGCCTCCCCGTAAGATGTCCAATTCTGAAAAGTGCTTTGCACATATACCTCTGTGATAACATAGTGGAGTGTTAGCTTTGGGGCAGGACTAAAGACACATTACAGGGCCTGCTTTGCAACACCGGCACTTGGAAACATTACTTTTTGGACTATGAATCCCAGATTTCCCCAACTGGCACAAGTGTTGGACAGTAGCCACTCACGCTAGGGGATTGTGGGAACTATAGTAATAAAATAAGTTTTCCAAGCTCTTTTGGGTTTGGTCCTTCCGTCCTGAATAGGATAGACTTGCAATGATTCCCAAACTTTTGTCCCAACTCCCAGAAGGCCCAGCCAGCTTGCCAAGAGTCAGGAATTCTAGGAGCTGAGGTCCAAACCATTTGGAGGACCAAAGTCTGGGAACCACTGTGATAGAGTAAAACAGAAAAAAGTAACACAGTCAGCCCTCCATATCAGGAGATTTTTTTTATCCACGGATCCACTGTCTGACAATATTTTTTAAAATATACATTCCAAAAATCAAACCTTGATTTTGCCATTTTATATAAGGGACCCCATTTTACTACTATATTGGGAGGTGAATATCCATGGACTTTGGTATGTACAACAGGTCCTGGAACCAAACCCTGGGAGATACCAAGGGCCCATTCAACTGTGTGGAGTACCCAATTTTCTTTAAGCACTACTTAGGAATGGCCTAAAAGTCCAAAATATTTTAATATAAAAAAAACTTGAGTAAAGCCTTGGCAGTGCAGAAAGTGTGAATGGAAACCAGTTATTCACTCTTAGGAATCTTGAGGAGACCAGAGTAGCAGGAAGAGGAGAGCAAAGTTTCACCCACTGAATACTTAAACCTATTAGACTCCTTACTAAGTGATGATGTGAAATCCAGAAGGATAAATTTGTTTGGGGCAACAGGGGTAGAGTGGCAATTAATTTGAAGGAAATTAGCCACCTTTGGTTATTAGCCAAGATATTCACAGCATGCAGCTGCTGTTTGAGGTATCATCAAATGTCTGTGACAGATGAATGGGACAAAGATAATTCTGGAGCCATTCTTGTATGACGCCCAGTGCTGCTAAAACTAGAATAATGGGAGAGATGGGTTACTGGTTTGGTGACCCATTGTTTGACAGCTCTTCTGATGTACACATTCCTCTTAACTCTTTGCTCTGCTTTTCCACAACAGACCAATAAAGACCTTTTGGCTAGAATGTGAAGGCATGTCAAGTGAGGTCCATTATGGTTGGGTGTTTTGCTTATAGTCACAATTGTAACTTTCACGATAAAACCTGTAATAGAACCCAGGCCCAACCCTGGAAGTGCTGGATTGGAGATGCGGCAGCTGCATGCCATGCCCCAACCCAGTGCAAATAGAAACTGCAAAATGCAGCTCCCATTTGTGCTCTAGAAGGGGCGCCATTAGGGCTGCGGTGTGACCTTATGATGCCCCTCATGCGCAGCACTGTTTGGACTCTGCACACGACAGACGTCATCATGGTGCAGGCCATCTGAATGGGTGCACACCAAGCCCTTATCTAGCCCTTATCTAGCTCAGCCCTTATCTAGCTCAGCCCTTATCTAGCCATAGTCCGCATACAGGCTGACATAAAGTGCCAGTCTGTATTGGCCCTTAGTTCACATTATGTGGCCTGATCACACCAGAGCTAGGTTTTCGGCCATATGTCATCCAAACAGAACGATGCCAGAACAGGCAGGGCAGAGTGGAGAAATTGGCCTTTTGGCCCTAGCAGACAAGGTTCATATGCACACACAATTCTGTGTTATTGCTCGTCCTATCCTCCATGGTGCTTGTTTGCTGGTTTTGCAGTCTGTCTGGCTCTAACTTGAGATATCCAAACCTTTCCTTTCTTTGGAAATCCTGTGGTAGATATGAGCCTGCACTGATCCTTGCAACAGAATTGAATTTCAGTGTAGTCCAATATGTACATATTCTGTAGATTCTCCCTTGCCTACACACACAGTCGCTCTTCTGAACACTCATGTGGCAGTCTTCCTACGTATCAGGTATGCGTCTGAGCATAGATGCCCTGGATACTGAGGCACAAGCACTCCAACATTTGGTCACTGAAAGCTGAACTTTTTCCAAGTGACCATTCTGAGAGTTCAGAAGAGGCTCAAAGGAACTCTCTTCTGTCATCCCCTTGCTTCCCACTCAGGGATCCAGCAGCTCTCCTGCAGCAGTGGATCCCTCCAGAGCCCTGTTAGAGGTTTTTTGGTTTTTTTATTTTTTTTTTATTTTTTTTATTTTTTATTTATTTTTTTTTTTTTTTTGGTGAAAGATGGTCTATTAGACCAACCATCCCAAGAAAGCAAATGGATCAGAGTTATATACCGGTTTATCCTTGGTCTATTCACATCACACAACCAACAATGCAGATCTTTTAGAAAAGCTCGATTATCCTGGGTTAAGTGGGTTTTTTGGAACCCCTCCCTAACTTAATCAGATGCATTCGAAGTGTGTGGGAACAACAAAGATTCAACCCTGATTCTACCTGGATTATTATTTTTTTTAACCATCTCAATAATGGTGCAGTGCTGCAGTAGAGTGTAATATTTGATGGGGAGGAAATCTTTTAGGACTGGTTCAAGATATTGCTCAGTACCTATAGGTTATACTGAGTAACTTCCCTGTGAGTTCAATCTTATGCATATTTACCCAGAGGTAACTCTCACTGAAATACAGTGGGGTTATTCTTAAGCAAAGTGTACGTCATAGAAACACATTATTACCTGAATAATTATTTATTTAATTTATATCCTGTCTGAAATGCTGGAATTTCTTAAAAGCTCATGAAGGTTCATGTGTGACTATAAGAACCAGTGTGGTACATGGTTAAAAGTTCAGGCTGGGACTCAGGAGACCCAGGTTCAAATCATTTTTTGGCCATTAAATTAATTGTATGCCACTTTCTCTCACCCTAACCTACCTTCTAGGGATGATGTGAGGATAAAAAGAGGGGAATAGCCACCACATTGCCTTCCTCCTCTTGGAGGAGAAGCAGAATACCAATATATAGAGGCAAACAGAGGTGAGCAGTAGCAACAGTGACAGCACAAATAAACCATCTAGTCAATTGCATGTACTGTACTTGCTTCGATGTCCTCTGTTCATGCAATGCAAAGGGGAGGCTAAGAATCTCTAGACCACTACTCGGTGTGAATTTTGTATGTGCCAGAGAACATACACTCCCCCAGTCCTCTGCAATGTACCAGGTTCCTTAGTAAGATGAGAAGTATTCCCTGCAAGTAGGAGGTTGGGAAATCACTGAAAGTTAGAAAGAAGCAATGTCTTCTACTCTCTGTAGGTCATTGATTTGGTTTATAAACACAGGAAATTCCAGGTTCAGAATCCTGTATGGCTACATCTTGGAGCATGCTGAGGGCTACCAGCCTCTTCAGGGCCAATGGTGTCCAGCCTGATGCTTGTGCAAGGACAGGAGCCAGTAGCTGGCTGTCTCATAGGAAAGCCAAGTGCTCTTTCAGATCCCTCACTGCCCAAAGACAAAAAGCAAGGCTGAGATGTTATATATTCCTAGACTGGTGGTTCCTCTCCCGTTTGAGGAGGGACTTGACTACCTGCCTGTACATTTGAACTATCTGTTCTCTCCTTTTAGCTACTTATCTGTTGAACCTATTTTGTCTTCTGTATGAAATGATGTATCTGTCTATACATCCATCAAGAGGGTACATCTTATTTCCACTACCCAAAAGAGGAAAATGGTCTTTCGGCTGCTGAGGCCTTGCTACCTTTTTGCTACACCGCCATTTTAGGGGAGCGCAGGGTTGGCGGTGTGTTCCCATCTCACTCCTGTTTCTGTCTCCTTTGCCTTCATCAAATGGCTGCAGCAAGCACAGGCTGCTCATAAAAACCTGGCTGCCAACAGGCACCCGGGCAGTGCCAAGTCTCCTCTTAAAGAGACAAACACCTTTTTCTTCCTGTGGGATTAACTGTCCAGCTGCAGCACAGAGGGCTTGAAGGCACCTTTTATGCCACCCATGCAACCAATCCTATACTCGGTCTACATTTTGTTTTTCTCTCCCTATTTCAATTCCCAGAGAATGTTTCTTTGTGTCTGCTATCTCTTGTCCTGTCATCATTGCTTCTCATTCCCTTGCTCATAATTATTCCTACTAAATTGTTCTTATTTCTTTACTTATCTGTGCTTTTCTTCTTATTGTTTTTTCAATCCATAGTAATACAGCCTTCTGAGAATGAGGCTTCCTGCATTTTCCCCCTTCTGGCTCTTGCTGGAGAGACAATACACCCAACGCATTCTACTCGGTTTGCCAGTGTTTGTCTTATATAAAGTCTATTCTCTCTGAATTTAAGCTTGAGGCTATGACAAAATTTCATTCCAAATTTTGGACAGTCGTATTAGAGCAAAGGATATGTATATTTCTTGAACGAATAGCAATCCATATAATATTTTAACTGACTCGGTCAATTAGAAACCAAAGTTTCTGCAGCAGAACCTTGAATCACGGGTCACCAAATCAAAGCTATTCCCATCAGACTTGTTCTTCATCCCCTATCAGCGATTCCCAGATGCTGGACTTCCAGGTGTTTGGAGCTCAACTCCCAGAATCCCAGACTAAGATTGCTGAGCCTTCTGGGAGCTGAAATCCAAAACACCTGGAGGACCAGAGTTTGGAAATCATTGCTCAGCGTTCTTGATGGGGCCAGGACAGTAACCAAAGTTTTGATCCAGTCTTTGATTAAAGCAGTCGTGTTGTTCCAATTCATTCCCCAGGACAGAGATTGGTGGACTCTTCTGTTGGATCCTATTTTTGTTAACAGACTATCCTGCCATGGAGTAGTGCCATCAAGTGGCAGGAGTGTGCACTGCACCACAGCTTGGCCCTTAGCCTAACACAATAGCTGTTTACAAGGGTGGCCCCTTGGCTCTTCCTGCTTTCCATCAATCTTAATTCCCCCCCCCCCCCAGAAAGGTGTGCCCCCTCCTTCTTTCCTTCCGAGGCCGGATTCTGTATTTGAAATCCTAGCCCTCAGAATATCTCTGAGTCTGCTGCCTCTTAGGAGTTGTACTCATTCAGAATGTCTTCGTTGTTGCATACCTTCAAGTCGTTTCCGACTTATGGCGACCCTAAGGCAACCCTGTCATGGGATTTTCTTGAAAAGATTTGTTCAGAGAAAGTTTGCTATTGCCTTCCCCTGAGGCTGAGAGCCTGTGACTTGCCAAATGTCTACATCATATCAGTCTCACGTCTCCATTTTTGCTACTATGATTCTATGATTCCACGAGTCTGCTATTATTTTATGCTGTCCTGTCCTCCTCCCTGCCTTGTCTTATTTGTCTCCATATGAATTGCCTACACTCTTGACATCCTATAGAAAAGAATTCATCCAAGTCACCCTGTTAGGGTTTCCTCAGTGCCGAAATGCACCTCAGCCCTACTCTTTTCCTTTTCCTTTTCTTTGCCTATCCCTTTGGAGTCTCATGAGTTCTTGCCCTCTTTCCCATTTCTTACAGTTGCCATCCCTTTCCTACCAGAGGCTGCCATCCTCTGGCCCAGAAAGTTTGACCAGACTCTGCACCAGCGACCAGGAGTTGCCCCTGTAGCTTTGGAGAGGCTGCTGGGCAGGAAATGGTGCCAGCATTGTCTGGAGAGTGCACGAATCCCTCCGCCTCTTTCCTTGTCCCCTTGCCAATCCGATCATCAGTGCCCCAACCAGAAGGGTTAGGCAGATGCAAAGTGCCAGCAGCTTCCCTTGGCTACGGGCAATAGAAGAGCAGGCCCAGGGCCAATGCAGGCGTTGCTGTCTTTTCTTGTTCCTTCTGTGTCCTGAAAAACGATGGGGAGAGGGAATTCAGCAGCAAAGGAAGAGGAGGGCTTCCCTTTTGTAGAGGATCCCTTTTCATCCAGAAGCTGATGAAAGAAAATGCAGGTCTGAAAGGTGGGCACAGAACCAAGGGTACGGCGGTTTGTCTCTGTAGAAGGGCTTTCCTGATTCTACTGGATCAGACCACAAATAAAGAAACAAAATACTAATGGTAACAGGAAACACAGTTACCAAATAGGACACTGGTGGTCACCTGCTATTGAAAGACGAGGGTCCTAAATTTTCCCCAGGCTGCATGTCCTATACAGATCTCTTTATGTGGTTCATCAGATGATCCTCTGGTGGTGGGCAACTGAAAACACTAAAAACCACAAAATACTCCTAGTCTGTTAAATATAGAACTAGGCAATAGGACAGGAGTGAACTGATCAAAAACTCCTCAGTGGCAACAATGCATCTGTAACACCAGTGATTCCATGAAGTAGTTCTCAAGCTTTTTGCCTTTGTAACCGCCTTTACATCTACATGCAGATACCATACCCCCCCCCCCCCATCCCACCAAGGTAAAGTCAGCCCTTCGTATCCACAGATTTTTTATCCATGGATTCAAGCAACTGTGACTTGAAGATATTTTAAAAATATATAAATTCCAAAAAACAAACCTTATATTTTGCCATTCTATATAAGCGACACCATTTTATTATCTGTTGTCTCTAATGAGACTTGAACACCCATGGATTTTGGTATTCATGGGGGGGTCTTGGAACCAAACCCAGTGGATACCAATGGCCCACTGTAACCTAAATAAAAATATCTTATTTGTTTAGTGTGCATATTTTCATTTGCACATTCATGCATGTGCATGAATATACTGTCGGTCCTCCCCAACTTGCCATCTGCTTACTGGAGCATCCATGGATGGTCCCGCCCTGTTCTCCCCAATGTCTGCATGTGCATGTGGTTGCGCTAGTGTGGTTGCGGGAATGCATTGCACTGCCATTGGGAAAATGGGACTTGAGGTCTCATGTTTTTTATCATCCCCACCCATGGGGTCTGGCATGAAACCCCTATGGATACAAATGGCCAACTGTACATGAATATATTCATGTAGCAATATCTTGTCCTGAGAATCAGGGCAGTGATGGAACAAGTGGGAGAAGAAGTAGCTGCTCAGGATGGGTCCAGCCAAAGGCCATGATCCAATTAGTTTCTCCACTGTCTCCTCTTCCCTCAGGCAGAGATGGTTGCTCCAAGTGCCCCCTTGTCTTTCACAGTTTTTGTTTCTAATAAAAGGCAGATGTGTGAGGAACAGTGGTGTCACCCCCTCTTAGGGTGTCACCTGATGTGATCTGAACCACCTGCACCCCCTATTGATGCCACTGATGGGGACCAGGGACCAATTTGTCCCCCCCAGCCCCCTGTAGACCACCCCTCCCAACAATAAGACCAAATCCTTCTGTTTTCCTTTGCAGTCCTTCTCATATCAATTCCTGTGACCATTTGATGAAGACTGCAGAAGAAAATGTTGGTACTTGGGGGCAGTACAGGCTTCTACTTGTGGCATTGATAATATTTTCATAGGTTTTCAGTTGCCTAAAATTGCACCAAACATGGGGGCTTTGCTGTACCTGATCATCTGTACCCTGGTGTTAACTGTTTTATGTGTATCTTATCACCAACAATTTTGTGGATGGGCAGTGAAAATAATGTGATTCCTGTTTATATTACAGTCTTCCTTTAATTTCCCTCTCACTTTAATATCGATAGTTGTACCTCCAATTGTGTATACAATGTGGGATTTAGTACTGGTTTGTGTATGTCCCCAAATTCTACATAACACTCCATGCATATGACACAGTGGCTGATTTCCAGAAAAAAACCATGCGATAATACATGGGTTAGTCTTTTAAAGTCCCACAGGACTCTTTGTTGTTTGTGCTGCAACAGACTAACAAGGTCTTCTAGGACCTTATACCTTTATATAGAAAACACAGGGGAAAGAATTAATTAAAATGCCTTCAGAGTAAAATACAGCAGCAGGTACAATTTGACACCAAAGCAAATGTTAAATGGAAGAAACAGGTTTGGAGAAAAGACAGCAACAGGGTAAGGGTGTTCCTCCATGCCAAATGCTACACTGTGCTCCTTGAATATTGCAAGATTATAACACTGCTGTTTCTTCTTAGCCTGTTATGGTGGGATACTGGCTCTTGTGTTTATGCTTATTATACAGTCTATTTCAGGCCTTGGTTTGTTACCATAGGGTCTCCCGTGTGCTCCAGCTTGTGCATGAAGGTTTTTGGTATTGTGAGGTTGTGCTATGCACCCTGTGTTAATTAGGGCTCTGATGGTGGTGCTTATATATTAATCTTTATATCATGAGTGAATGTTCAGAGGAGTTAGCAAACAAAGATAGAGGCTGTATTCACATTGCAGGAAGAATCCGGTCTGATGTGACTTTAACTGCCATGACTCAAGGCTATGGAATTCTGGGGAATGTAGTTGGTTGTCCCAGAATTCTACAGCCTTGAGCCATGGCAATTAAAGTGGCATCAGACCAGATTTTTCCTGCAATGTGGATGCAGCCAGAGGCAAACAATCCAGTCCTACTGGAAGTGTAAGGTGCAGAACACACGGCAGAAATTATCCAGTTGGAGACCACTTTAAATGTCATGGCTTGATGCTAGGGAATTCTGGGAAGTGTCATTTTGTGAGACATTTAGCCTTGTCTGTCAAAAAGTTCTGGTGCCACAATAAACCACAATTCCCTGGCATTGAGCCAGGGCAGTTAAAGTGGACTCAAACTGGATTATTTCTGCAGTGTGAAACACCACATGAGGTAGAACAGGAGCTAATTGCACAGAGTAGGCAAAGGTAACTAGTCTGGCTTTGGGGATTGTCCAGAATGATTGAGTCAGACTTTTCAAATCTTGCAGCTACAATTTGGTGTTGTCGTTATGTATCTTAAAGTCAACTCTGGTTCATGGTGACCCTCCCATCGGATTATCCAGGAAAGATTTATTCAGAGGTTTTCATTGGCCATTCTCTTAGGCCGAGAGAATGTGACTGGCCCAAGGCTGAGTGGAGATTTGAACCAGGGATCCTAGTCCAATGCTCAAACCACTATACTATCCTGGCTCTCTGTTGTTTTGATAAACTTAATATTTTGTCAGTCCTGACTAAGAGACTGCTTTAATACTTCTAATTTAGACCCTAAATATTTCTTGTGATGGAGAATAAACAGTAGTGCTCTGTCAACCGTGAATTACTCCCCCGCTTAAAAAGATATTACACATTGGGTTGTGTTTTTTAATACAGCAATTTTTTTAAAAAAAATTGTAAGCGAAATGAGGCTATTTAAAATTATTATTTCTAAAAGAAGCATGTGACCAGGCTAAAATCCTTGTGTATGACTATTGCAAGCTCCAGGAAAAGAGATTCCACCTCAACATTAGGAGGAACTTCCTGACAGTAAGGGCTGTCTGACAGTGGAACAAACTCCCTCAGAGTGTAGTGGAGTCTCCCTCCTTGGAGGTCTTTAAGCAGAGGCTGGATGGCCATTTGTCAGGTATGCTTTGACTGAGAGTCCCTGCATAGCAGAGGGTTGCACTGGATGGCCCTTGCGGTCTCTTCCAACTCTATGATTCTATGATTCATCTCCATTTCTAAACTGAAGAGCCAGCATTGTCTGAAGATAATTCTGGTGCCCATGTGGCCAGCCTGACTGCACCGAACACAGTTACCTTCCCACTTAAGTCCTACCTATCTATCTACTTGCATTTGCATGCCTTTGAACTGCTAGGTTGGCAGAAGCTGGAACTAGTGACAGGATCTCACCCCATTATGCAGCACTTGGGCCTTGAACTGCCAACCTTCTGATCTTCCGATCATTACAACTGGTGTCTTAACCACTAAGCCACTGCTTAGTAGGATTAAAATTTAACATAATAATGAACAAACTTTGGAGTTCTCCAGAATTCTTCATCAAGCTTGATGTTAAATGAAAGTGTATGTATCCAGGGCCTGAATTTTGGATATTTGTTCCTCTAAAATCCAGAGTCTTAAAATGGAATGCAAGAAGATTTATGCAGATATCTTTGGATTAGCCTCATGATTCAGGAAGGTTTGCAGGATGCACCCAGGGCTAATAGGACAAAAAGGAAAAATAAAACCAAGAAGCAGTAATCGGATTGCTTATTTTTATTCCTGTTCCCTTTGTCTATGTCACAGGAACACTTAGGCTGCAGTCATAGGTCCCCCTCTAGATGGAGCAGAAGATCTTACTGTGGAGCTTCCTGAGTTCACTGATAGGAGAAGGATTTGTCATCTGCATCCAGCCCCAAGGGCTGAATTGAGCTTGAGTTGCTTCTGAGCAGCTTCCCTGTGCTAGCTCAGAGTTTAGGGCATGAATCAGGCTGTCTCAATTCCCATAATGTGGTATGAGTATGAATAATTCACACATCCAACTCTCTGTGTGAATGCTACCAAGAACCCCGACCCTTACCCTAAGCTTAGCTCTCTCCTATGCTCTTGACAAGTGTCTCATGTAAACCCACATGAGCCAAAGACTTCTGGGAGGTACACAGGGGTGAACCTCAGCGTGAAGAAAGGAAGGGACCTCACCTCAAAATATCAAATACATCCCTGCTTTTAAAACAGGAAGAATGGTTGTCTGATGCCAGGAGGGGATGGATTGAGAGCCTAGCCCCTCTGGGACCCTGCAAGAGAATATGGAGAAGGAATTCCAGGGTGAGGTAGCTTCAAAGTCAGCCCTGAAAATGCCATGGAACACAGCTGAAATAAGCATTTCCTAAAGAAGCCAGAAGTGTGCTGTCCCCCTCCCCAAAAGATGTTTAAAAACAGACGTCACTTGGTAGTTGCAAGACCATGCTGCTTGCTTCTTGAAACCCTGGTTTTGTTCCTTGCCTTTCACTCAACCTCGAACCATCGTGATCCTATTTATGAGAGATCTCCAAGTCACCCAATCCTAAACTGCCTTGCTCATCTCTTGCAAGCTCCTGGCCAGTACTTCTGTGATTAAGTCTATCCATCTGGAATGTGGCTTTCCTATTGCCTTCCATTTTGCCAAGTGTTTTTTTTCTGGTGAATCCTTTCTTCTCAAGATATGGCCAAAATATGACATCTTCAGTTTAATCTTTACTTCCAGGAGAGTTTGTGTCTGATCTGTTTTAAGACCCATCCATTGGTCTTTTTAGTGGTCCACAGTATTCTCAGAACCCTTCTCCAGCATTACATCTCAAATCAGTTGATTTTTTTCCTATCAGCTTTCTTTACTGTTCAGCTTTCATAAACATATGCAGAAATAGTAAAAAAAAAAAAAAAATGGTGGCATCGACAATCTTAACTTTGGTATTTAATGATCTATCTTTACACTTCAAGATCTTGTCTGGTTCCTTCTTAGCTGCCCTTCCAAGTCCTAGTCTTTTTCTGATTTCATGACTGAAGTATCTACTCTGACTGATGATTGATCCCAAGTATGGAGAATCTTGGAGTATTTTGATTTCTTAATCATCTGCTTTAAAATTACATAGACTGTCTGTGGTTATTTTTGTTTTGTTTTGTTTTCTTGATGTTCAGCTGTAAACCTGCCTTTGCACTTTCTGCCTTGACCTTCTTCAGTAATATTTCCACATCTCTGATATTTTCTGCTAGTATTACAGTGTCATCTGCCTCTCAGATTGTTGATGTTCCTTCCTCCAGTTTTCATACCTCCTTCCTCTGAGTCCAATCTTGCTTTTTGTATGATGTTCTCAGCATAGATAGTGTGATAGAATGCAGCCTTGCCTGACCCCTTTCCATTTGGTAACCATTCCATTTCTCCCTATTCTATCATAACAGTAGCCTCTAGTTCTGAATACAGGTTGCACATAAGAACTATCAGATGTTGTGGCACACTCATTTCTTTAATCGTGGACCATAGTTTCTCATGATCTATTCTATACAAGCAAATGCTTAGCTATAAAACACAGGCTGATCTTCTCTGTAATGTCCTTAGTACATCCCATTATTCTGTGTATTTTTGCTATATGACCCTTCGTGCATCTTCCTTTCCTGGACTCCTCTTTCACGTCTTTCAGTTCTCGCTCCATATATGGTAAGAGTCTTTGTTGTAGAATTTTAATCATCACTTTGCTTGCATGAGAAATTAATGTAATGGTTCTGTGAATACTATAGTTCCTGGGGTCTTCTTTCTTGGGGGCTGGAAAATATTC
The DNA here is from genome assembly GCF_019175285.1 of Sceloporus undulatus. NCBI lineage: Eukaryota > Metazoa > Chordata > Lepidosauria > Squamata > Phrynosomatidae > Sceloporus > Sceloporus undulatus. Next base: position 197,234,497 of record NC_056523.1, read on the forward strand.
TGAGTGTTTCCAGTCCATGGGCAAGTATTTTGTCTTCCAAATTTGTTAACATATCTTAGTTAAAACTAGAATAGATTCTGTCTCTGTAGCTTGAAGCTGCTCTATTGGTATGCCATCACTTATTTTTTTTATTTTATTTCTCTCAAGTGCTCTGAGTACAGCTTTCACTTCACTTTTCAAAAAATTGAGGTTCATCCTCACGTGGTTCTTCTCTAAATGAATCTGTCAACAGTTCATCCTATATAGTTTGTCAGTGTATTGTTTCTTTTTATTTCTTCTTGGTCATGTAATATGTCTTCCTGTTGGTCATATAGCATCTCCATTCTTGGCTTAACTTTTCCCTTGATTTCTAAGATCTTGCTGAAGAGGTCTCTTGTTCTTTTTTATTGCTGTTAGCCTTCTATTTCATTGCATTGATTATTATAGTAGTTCTCCATATTCTTGCACACAAGTTGTTGTACATTTGCATTCAGGGTTCTGATCCTACCTTGGCAGGGCACTACATTACCCTGTTCATCCAAGTTTCTTTGTGGACTGTGGTGGCTACTGTTAACTATATACTCAGGTTGCCCAAAGAAGTTTGGGGCCATGTTAAAAGAGTCAGAGTGGGATAGTGGAAAGAGTAGTGGACTTAGAATAAGAGATTCTCATCCAGTCATGACATTGACAGGGTGACTTTAGTCAAGTCACCATATCTTAGTTTAGCATACGGGATGCAGAAGGAGGCAATAAAGCCCCTCTGAGGTCCTTAGAGGATGGGTGGATCAAAGTTAATTGTGTGGGTAGTCATTCAGTCAATTTTGTGGATGGCTTAATGGAGGGGATGAATAAGTAAATGAAAAATATAAAACAATGATGTGCTGGCTGGACAGATCAGAGCTGTTTCAAACGGGTGGCTTCTTGCATGATTCAGTCATTGCTCTTCCACTGTAAACTACAAATGAAATTGTAATCATTTGTGCACACTATTAGTATTGTGCTGTAACTATATCCTTCTATGTTCTGTTCAAAACAGTGGTTGTGACATAGCTGCTGTGAGTGGATAATTTGATGCACCGTACATTTTCATTATAATCTTTGCACTGGGCACCATTTTATGATTCCACTTCTGTTTTTTCAATCAGTGATTTACTTGTTGCTAAAACACTAAGCAGTATAATACTATAATGCTATGGTGTTAATTTTCAAAACAGTAATAATACTGAATATTTTAGTTGCTGCTAGAATGGCAGTGAAGGAAATTTTTTAACAGTCATATTGAAATATTGGCATTGTTGTATTACCGTGTCGTAACACCAATAATGAGACAAAACTAAGATGCTAGAACCTTTGTGCTCTGAGAAAAGGCAAAAGAACTACAGGGAAAATACAGGATGAGATGATGAGATGGTGGTTCTGTAAAAAGAGCTGTGTGTGGTGGTGACTTGGAGTTTGGGGTCAGATGAGAGTATGTCCCCTGAGATGTTTAGATATAGGGTGGCATATAATTATTTTCAGAAATAAATAAATACCCATCCCAGTAATCCTCTTTTCTTGTTGGAATGGAGAGGAGAGTCTCCCCCAATATGAAAGGAATGATTTGTATCAGGATCATTATGGGAAGAGAGTGAAAAAGAGCTCCTTCATTCTTTCTCCCACAGATTTGGATGAAATTGACATTGTGTGTGCGCGCTATGGGGAGCATGGAATTGGAAACAGAAAGAGTGGGTGTTAGGGTACCCACTGAAGGCCACAGCTAAGGCCTTTGGCTTACACATCTGGCATAAAATGTGTGGGATAGGACACAGTTGGGGTGTTTTGACAGTGCAGGATTTGCAAACAGGAGAATGATAAAGATGTTAGATAGTGAAGAATACTGCCCAGCATACCTTTGAAACATCCAGAGGATTTAGCATGGAAGACTGGTGGCAGCTGAGCTTACTAGACAGTGACAGGGAGGGTTTCAGGTCAGGCCATGGCTGGGTGAACTGTAGGGCCTGGCCTGGCGCAGCCCATCTGTTTCATTGTCATTCATACCTTTTGTATGGGAGTGGGTGCGGAAGGGGGTAGACAAGGGCTCAGCAGCCATTTAGTGATTGGGCTGACTTCCAGTTTACCTCCCATCTAAGACTTTTAAGAAAGAGAGAAGGGAGAGCCTTTTTACTAAACAGCACCATCCAAACTTGCACCTTATTCAATGGCTTCTTGCGAGCCTCTTGGCCACCTGAACAGAAAAAAAGGAGTTTATAGAAAGTTCCCAAGGTCAGCTTTCATCACAAGGCATCATGGACCTGTTCCACCTGCTCTGCCCATTAGCTGTCTGCCTTGCCCTGCTGTTTTTGGTGAAATGAGAAATGAGTTAGAACAGAGAGAAGTTTGTCTTCTCTTGTAACTTTGGTTAACAGCTTCAGGGTACATCTGGTTTATTGCTGAACCTGAATGGTCAAGTTGTGACCATGGCCAAAGTGCTTCTTTCCAGTTCCACTTGGTAACAAGGTCCCATCCTTTGTTTTCATCTGATCTAGGGTCCTCAATTCATACATTTGAGACCAATGTGGCATAGTTGACTGGGTGTTGGACTAGGACTCTGGAGATCAGGGTTCAAATCCCTGTTTGGTCATGGAAACCCATTGGGCAAATCAGACGAAAGCAAGGGCAAATCGCTTCTGAACAAATTCAAGAAAATTCCATGATGGGTTCATCTTAGGGTTGTCATAAATCGATAACAACTTGAAAGCAACACATTTTGGAGGATGGAGTATTGTTATGCTGTCTGTATGGGGCAACTCTTAATGACAATTCATAAGCTTAAGCACATATAGAATATGGTCTTCTGATGGGGAGATTCAGTGTGAGCACTTCAGGACTCCAGCTTCTTCATAGAAACTTCGAGTTGGAAGAGATCATAGCAGTCATCTAGTTCAACCTCCTGCAATGCAAATATACACATCTAAACCACTCAGGAGAGATAGCCACCCAACCTCTGTTTAAAAACCACCAAAATATAGAGTGTCCACTGTTCTCCATGGCAATTCAACTGTCAAATAGATCTTATAGTGCAGAGGTTCTTCCTAATGTTTAGGTGGAATCTCTCTCTCTCTCTCTTTGTAATCTAAATCCATTGGTTAGTGTTCTAGTCTCTGCAGCAGCAGAAAACAAGCTCGCTCCAGCTTCTACATGGCATCCCTTCAGCTATTTAAATATGGCTGTCATATCACTTCTCAGTCTTCTCCAAGCTAAACATACTCAGCTCCCAAAGTCATTCCACACATAGGGCTTAGTTTCCAAATCTTTGATAATCTTTTTCACTGTCTACTAGACAATGTTTATTAGTATCAAGGCTAATTGTTTATTAGTATCAGGGCTAATTGAAATGTACCGTTTTCCAAGATTAATTAAAGATCTTAAACCTTTCATAGACTTTAAGTTGCAGGAGGATTCTGGTGATGGGACCCAGATACTACCAGGGCAATGCACAAAAGATGACAGTTCCAGACAAAGGAGTATTTTTTTCTAATGCCTGTAAGGTAGACTGTGTTGAGAAGGAGTTACTTTCCCAACTTCTGTCCTCCCATGTAGTTCTCTTTTGTCCCATCCAGATGATATTTTTCTATGGAGTGGTAATTAAAGCTTGTCCATTCAAACAGGTATTGCCATGTGTGACTTGCCATTTCTTTTTTCTGGATCAAATATTTCTAGTTTTCCATTATTTCTGTTGAAGGCTTCTCACACACAAGCTGTGCCAGGCAGTAGGACCAGAAACTCATGAGGCAGAGGCTTGGTCTCACCTGCAAAACCCGAGGTTACTGGCTACAGAAACAGAACATTTGCTATACACTTCACTTCTTTGAGATGCAGAAGCCATCTGACCACTAGTAAAACTTTCAGCAATGCCTGACATAATACTGTATCTCTAAAAATGTTACTTAAATGTAACCTTTGAAAGTAACTAGAAATAGTTATTTGTTGTACCAGTAATGTCATGCTTGTTAATTATAATATTTTTGAACAGTAACTTTGAAACGCCCTTGTTACCACAAAAGTTGTTAGTTAGACTTAACTACATTACTTGTTACTTCCATTCTCTAGGGATGATGGTAGTGATTAGCCTTTCTAACAGAATACAGTCAACCCTCTTTATCCACCGATTCTTTATCATGGATTCAAGCACCCACAGTTTCAAAATATTCCAAAAATCTATACATTCCAAAAAGGAACCTTGATTTTGCCATTTATACATGGGAAACCATTTTACTATCCATTGTATTTAATGGGACTTGAGCATCCATGGATTTTGGTATCCACGGGGTGTCCTGGAACCAAGCCCCAGTGGATACCAAGGACCCACTGTATTAATATTGATATATAGACTTTTACAAACAGTTGTTCAAAACAGATACAAAAACAACAGTGTTAGAAGCAATTTGAGCTCCATCACAACTTCTGTGTTGTCTCAGTGTTTTGAAACTGCTCTTGTGCAGACCAGGCCCTAATTTAGGTGCTATAAGATTTCAGTTTCCCAAAAGAAGTTGCTCAGAGCTGCAATTGCCCCCAGTGATCTTAAGGGATCAAGGAAGGCTCATGCTCTCCTGTAGGCATTATGCTTACAGACTATGAGAATGTGTGGCTGTACCTTACCATATGACCCTTGTCTATCCACTGCTGGAATGCTCATTTTCATTGATGAGGAAAACCTGTCAATGCCTCCCTATCCTTCTGCTTTTCAACTTTGAGTAACATGTGATAAGTACCTCCTGCTACAGTTCTGATATTATTATTTCTATTATTTTAGTATTATGCTTTATATAATAATAATAATAATAATAATAATAATAATAATAATAATAATATCAGAACTGTAGCAGGAGGCACTTATCACATGTAGGCAATCACTTGGTACAAGTAGGCATAATTATGCTTCTTGCTCCCTTGCCCCCTCTCCCTGTTCCCAAATAGGCTGTTTTTCTTTTTACAAAACATTTCTTTTATTTTCTTTCTTTATTATTTACTTTTTTTTTACTTTCAGTTAACTAATGGAGTGCTATGATCATCCATTTGCACAAAAATAAAAATAAATACAGACCATAATGTATGCTGGGAGGGGTTTAGGGCAAGGACACAGGAATAAAGAGGATAGCATGCCCAAGGCAGAGGCCAGGAAAGAAGCAGCAGCATCACACCTTTGAAGAGCTGTGTGATAATTACTGTCCCCAACATGGTATGTTTGCATTTCCTACACAAACACTATTGGGGTTTCTTATGTGTCTGTTGTGATAAAGTCCTACGTCATCTTGATTTTGGCTAGCAGCAGACAGCTTCATTTTGAATTGGCCACTGGTAGGGGGCAAACCAAGCACCATCCAAAATTTTCAAATCACTTTCAAGGGCAGCATTATTGCAATCAGCCTGAAAAGCAAACAGAGCAAGGATGAGAGTGGCCAAGTCCACAGGGTTGAAGAAGGAGAAGAGACAAACTGCCAACAGTATTAGCTAAAAGGCATTTTTGGTCAAGGCTGCAAGCTGGCTTTTGAATGAGCATATCAGCTCCAGGACCATGCTTACTGTCAGAAATTCAGTCCTCTGGAGCAACCTCACAACCCCACATCACAAAGATGTCTGCCACCACCATTGCTGTTTTGCTGAGTTTTGTATAATACAAAAGCATGGTGCTTGTTGGCATGAGCTCAATGTGTCTGATGCACACGTGCACAAACACACACATACACTCTGTTGCCCCTTGTCCAGGCTATGGAACTGGGTTTGTGCCACTCCTTAATTCTGATTTATTAACTGTCCAGCTCACAGAGTGCAGTTTGTTATGAGCTGGGAATTAAGAAGCTGCAGCCCCGGCAAGTAGGACAGGACATTCCAACAGATCCCAGCGGGAGCTATAAATCCAGTGTTACAAGTATCTGTGAGAGAAAATACACCCATCCCAAACACACCATCAATCTTGGCTTTATGGGCAACACAGCCTGTCGTGGTAGCACAGGAGCTTACCCTGTGCACTCTGTGCAGATTCCTGAATCTGTCTGTGTATATGGATCACATGTAAATATTGCATGACTGTGACAACACTACTGGATATACACGGGCATGCCTCTCACCCTCCCTCCCTCTTTCTTCCCTCCCTCATGACTCTAGTTCAACATCTGTCTGTTTCTACTGTACATTGTACCCTTCTTTACAGATAGAAATAATTGCAGGAGAAAAGCAATGGATCTTTATAAAAGGTCATTTAGGAATGTGATTTGTTCTTAACATATGCCATATATAGAGAGATTTTATTTTAAGTTTCATTAAGTGAAACTTAATGCCACTGCTCCAACGGAATTCAAACACCCCTATCATTTTATTTTTTTTAATAGGGGGGGGGTTATGAATTCTTTTGGAGCAGTGACACTGGGGAAGTGGTTTGCTTTTCTTCTTGTAATATACTTCTTAATTAAGTCACACATACACACCCCAATAAAGAATCCAGCTGCAAGATGGCCTGGGGCTGCAGAAGTGAGGATAAGGGTGATCTGGAGCCTGCAGCTAGACAGATTATAGAGTCAAAGAACTGTAGCACCTTATCACACTAGACGAATCCCACTCAGAAATGGGATTTGAAAGTAGAAAATATCTGCAAATGCAAGAGGTTTTTCAGATGATGTTTCTTCCAAACAGCAATAATGTGAAAATAAAGCTAATGGAAAGCTAGTGGACAAAAATGACAGTTCTTGAAAGTACAGTTCGTTTTTGTCCATTTTCCATTCTCTTTATTTTTACATTATTGCTGTTTGGTGCAAATACGTCTGAAAAAACTCCCGCATTTGCAGGTTTTTTCTACTTTTAAATCCCGTTTCTGAGCGGGATTCGTCCAGTGTGATAAGGCTCATAGAGTTGGAAGGGACCCTATGGACCATCAAGTTGAACCTCCTGCTCAGTGCAATGTCTCCAGCTAAAGCATTATTTTGTAGACATCCGGAGAAGACCCATTACCTTTCTAGGCAACTGGTTCCATTGCCAGACTGGTCTCACAGTGAAGAGGTTCCTTCTAATGTTCAATCAAAATCCACACTCTCCTGTAATTTAATACCATTAGACCTGGTTCTACCCTCTGGGACAGTATAGAAGAGGCCTGCACACTCCTCTCCGTAACAGTACTTGAGGTATTTAAAGAGCGCAGCCATGTCTTCACCAAGCTGAACACGCCTAGCTCCTTTAACCTCTCCTCATATGCTTTGGTCTCAGTACCTCTCATCATCCTTGTTGACCTTCTCTGGAGCAGTTCCAGCTTGTCTATATCCTTCTTATATGAGGCTCCCAGAACTGAATGTAATACTCCAGATGTGTCCTGACCAGTGCAGAATATAGTGGGACTATTACTTTCCTTGACTTAAAAACTATGAATTTATTAATGCAAACAAGATAAACAAGATGAACATTAGTCAGCAGTATAATACAGCAGCCAGAAAAACCAATGCAGTTCTAGGCTGCATCAATAGGAGTATAGTGTCCTGATCAAGGGAAGTAATAGTGCCACTTTGTTCTGCTTTAGTCAGACTTCATCTGGAATACTGTGCCCAGTTTTGGGCACCACAATTCAAGAAGGATGTTGAGAAGCTGGAGTGCATGCAGAGGAGGGTGAGTAAAATAGTAAAATGCTTGGAAACTATAAAGTCCTATGAGGAGTGACTTAGGGAGCTGGGCATGTTTAGCCTGGGGAAGAGATGGTTAAGAAGTGACATGATAGGAATCTTTAAATATTTAAAAGGTTGTCATATGGAAGTAACAGCAAATTTGTTTTCTGCTGCTGCAGAGACTAGCACATGGAGCAATGAATTTAAAATACAGGAATAGAAATTCCACCCAAATATTAAGAAGAACATCCTGATGGTAAGAGCTGTTCAACAGTGGAAGAACTAACTTGCCCCTATGAGCAACTGCAGGATCAAGATCTACTAGACCTTCTTTTGAGTTTTAATCTCTTGCAGCGTGGTCAAAACACTGATAAATGAGTCAGTGTGGTGTAGTGGTTTGAGCACTGGACTGCGATTCTGGATACCAGGTTCAAATCTCTGTTTGAGCATAACGACCTACTGGGTGACCTTGGACAAGTCACACTTTCTCAGCCTCAGAGGATGGTAATGGCAAACCCTCTGTGAAGCAATTTACCAAGAGAACCTTATGGCAGGGTCGCCAAAATTCAAAAATGACTTGGACGCACACAACAACAAAGTTCAGTGGGGGGGGGGGGGCAAAGGCACATGTGGTTTTTTTCCTGCTGTTGTATAGTAGAAATAACAGAGTGGCTTTTTAAAGAAAGCATCCATCATAGCAAAAACTAAGGAAGAACAAAAAGTCAGGGAGGGGGGAGTGTGTGAGAGAGCTTGGCTTCAGCACCCATAAGTTATTCTCTTGAGTTTTCCATCTATAGGGATGCCATACACCATGCACCCTTACCACCAACTAAATATAGAATTCAGTATAAGCTTTCCATATGGCCTAACAAACATCACTTGGCCAGTTTAGGTCTGGAAAATGCCATTGAGGGGAGAGTATCCTACCATCAGCTCTACTGCTCCAATCCAATTCAGAGTTTTCTATCACTGATTTTAAGTAACTGGGAGACTGATCAGACATCTTCCACTTCTGAAGTAGTGGTTTGGTTCACAACATCAGTTTTAAATAATTTCCAGGATTCCAGGCTATAAGCATTGGTGGCATTTTTAATGCGATAATTCCCAACGTTATTCTTATCTATTTATTCAATTTATATTCTGTCTTTCTCCTGCCATGGGACCTAAGGCAACTTATAATAACTTAAAATAAAAAATTGTGAACATGGTATATTACAATAGTTAAAAACAGTTAAACAATAGTTCTGTGAAAAGCGTATTATTTGTACAGCATATTATTTCTTGCAAATATATAGGTAGAATGAATTGATTTGGAACAGTGCACGAAGGAACAAAACACAAGTAGCTCTGGTTGTGTGATACAAGAAGATTTGTATGTATGTGATGTGTACCTGTACCATCTAGTTAGGTTAAACAAACTCCAAAACAGCATATACAGTTCGCCCTTCCCTTATGTGCAGGATCTGTTCCAGATGCCCCACGTAAAGGAAAAAACGCGGATGCTCAAGCCCCATTGAAATGAATGGGGCTTGTGCCCGTGGTGGCACGGTGGTGGCGTGCAATGAGCTTGCCGCAGGAGCGCACACCATTGTTTCCTTCTGCTGCGCGCCTGCCTCACTTCTGTCGCGGTTTCCATCGTATGTAGTCTGTCTCCTCTTCCTGCTTCCCAGTCTTTTTCCACACATCTTCCAACTCCTCTAGAAGAGGGTTACCAGGTTCTCACCATCCATATATTATTTTATTACAACTGGTCCTACTCAATGGGACATTTTAGTACTGAAGAGCGATCTTTTGTTGCTGACTTCACACAGAACTAGAAATGCAATGCATTTTACAACATTGTCACCTCAAGCATTTCAAGTCATGTCCCAAGTTTCCCATGTACTATGAACCCACCTGACATTTTTAAAAAACCAATCTAGGACAAAAATTGTCCCAACAAATCTATTGTATTTTGCCATTTTTGTCCCACAATGTAATGTGGAAAAATGTCCTGTGCCTGTGTGTGTGTGTGTGTGTGTGTGTCCAGCAAAACCATTGGAACTACTCAGATGAGAAACAACCTTTCCTATTGCTCAAAAGTGGAAGAGCATCAACTACACACCTGCCAGATCCTATCCAGGAAGGACCAAATAGAAAAACAGATGTCACGTGAGGAGAGATGGAAAGACTTAGTGCAGATATCCACAGAATTGAGCAACTGTTGTCCTTCAGGCTTCAGGCCCATTTCTGGATTTTTGTGATTTGCACTAAGTTTTTTTTCCTTCTCATTTGGAAAAACAATGGTATTATTTTTAGGAAACAGAAATTATGGTGTTCACCTAATCAAAACAGAAAGTTATGCCTCCTATAAACACACATTTACAGGCTCTGAGTGTTTGAGTATTTTGAAATAACTTTTATGCTGCATCCCCTAACACTCCTATGGACATGAGACATTTTTATCTCCCAAAACACATTGGAATTCCAGTGATATCAGAAAATACCCCAAACATAACTCAGTGCAAGTCTTTTGTTCATGGAGGTTAAAGATTGTACTTGGCTGGGAGACCACGAGGGAATACCAGGTACTGTAGGCTATATTTCATAGGAAGGCAATGGCAAACTATCTGTAAGAATTCCTTGCCTAAGAAAATCCTGTGAAATTCTTCAGGTCACCATACATGGACAAAGGACTTGAAGGCACATGCTGACCAGTTTCCTCCCAGTCCTGTCAACTGTCTCTCCCACTTTTCTACTACTGTAATGAGCTTTTCTCCCCAATATGCACTATGCGGCAAATGAAGTGTGTTTTGATTGTATATTCCCGCGTGGCAGGAGGTTAGACTGGATGGCCTTCGTGGTCTCTTCCAACTGTCATTCTGGGTGGAGAAATGGGCGAAGACAACCAGGCTGGTTAACTTTTTCAATCTAGCAGTAAATTGTAAAGGAAAAGAAAAAATTCCAGATTCCATCCTTCTCAGTTTAGGAAGACACCCATCACCCCGACAGCCACTAAGGAAGTTAATATTTGACTATTTTGCCAGTTCAAGCTACAGCAAAGGGATACCATCATGAGTTACCGATGTCACATCTGAAGTCCAGATATGCTACAGCATAACTGAGAATAACTTCCCCTGACCCCAAGCATTGACTTCAGTCTTGCTTCTCTAATTTTCTTTTGATAATGTGCTGCTGTGGAAATGGAGGACCTTTCTGCACTATTCTAACTGCATACTTCAACTTATTAATGTAAAAGGAGACTTTCTGAGCTGCAACCGGGGAACCTTTCCCTAAGACGACCGCTGCCGCCTCTTTCCCATCTCTCCTTTTCCAGAACTATGAAAGAAGGGACCATTGGCTGTGGACTGGGCAAGATTGCCCCTCTCCCCCCTCTTAGTTTGGGCAGACAGGAGGCTTGCCAGGCCTGTGGGGGACAGATAAAGAGTTCAGCAAAGTGTTTCGTCTGTTCGGGCAATGGATCTGTTTGTTTGTTCAGCTGCTGCCTCCTGATAAGGGTTTATTTTTCTAGATAAAAGCACCTTTGAGGCTTGGAGATCACAGCCCTTGGGGAACAGACTAGTGAGCCAGTTTGGGGAAGTCATCTCTCTCTCTCTCTCTCTCTCTCACACACACACATACACACACGAGAGAGAGAGAGAGAGAGAGAGAGAGTCACACATAGAAGGGGAAGAGAGAGAGTTGGCAGGCAGACAGTTGACAAAAGCAGGGACAATTGTCTTCCATATTGTGGGTCTAGAAGGGAAGCGGGGTTCAAGATAAATGTAGGTAAAAGAGAACTGCCGCAACTCACAGTTACAAGGGGAAGCTATTCTTGGTCATGATGATGGCGTTGCTTCATACTTGGGAAGGAAAGGCACCCTCACCTGCTCCAAAGGTGTACCATCTCATTTAAGTCCTCTTGGATGTCTCAGTTCTGCAAGTGAACTTTCAGTTCCAATGCTAAGAGTGGCATCAGTGGGATGCCAAGTGAGGTCCAGGCTCTGTTTGACACTTGTCATTCCTCCCTCCCTTGATGCAAGGCTCTTGATTTAGAATATGACATTGTTAAGTGCTCTCTCAAACAAAATCCTTCCTCTAGTTTGCCTTCTGGGATGTGCTTGAGCCTATGTAGGACACTGGAAGGAGAGGAAAAATGAAGTAGTTATTTTGGCAAAGTGTGTTATATGCTAAACTTTTCTTACTCAGAAAGCTGAGCTGCTAAATTCGATAGAATTTTAGGTCTGTATAAGAACTATCATCACCATGTACCCATCACCATGTACCCATCGCCATGTATGGATGCGAGAGTTGGACAGCAAAGAAGGCAGATAAGAGGAAAATCAACGCATTTGAGATGTGGTGCTGGAGAAGAGCGCTCCTCTCAAAACTGCAAATCCCAGTATTATATAAAATGTTGCTATAACATTTAAAGTGGAATCATAGCACTATAACTGTGTAGTGTGAAAGGGTCCTATTATTCAATAGTATTTCTTCCCTTATTCAGAGGAAAGGTTATGGAAAAGACAGGGTAGATACCACAGCCTAATTTAAATTTTCCAAGAAATGTTTCCAATTTCATGTTTGAAATACAGGATTGTACTTTTAGCATCCACAACTTGTTCAAAAAGCCATCAAAATTTCATTCTGGTAATACATCTCTTAGAGAGACCATACAGTTTCATAGCCTCTACTAGAGATTCCTCTGGCAGGCATATTACTTCCAAAACAGACGCACATATGCCAAAGATACTTAACAATAAGGGATTCCTAAGGCTATCTCTGAGTCTTGATTGTGAAAAGCTGTCCTCAAGTGGAAATGTTTCCCTTTATTATTTCCCACTATATTTCACCTGAGCTGCAAATGTGTCTTTCTAACAAGGCTATTGTTATGTCCCAGGGCCTCACAAAGTCTTGCAGACTGGCTTAACCAAAAGCCATTTCTCTGTTATGTCTTCACAGTTCCCACAATTCAAAGGTGGACATCTTTAGCCATGGCTCACCCCCTTTTTACGTGTTTCATATGAAACACAAGTAATGAAAAGTAAAATTGGAGATAGAACTCAGAAATTGATAGATATTAGATGGGGGCACCTGGCTTAATAACAGGACATGTGAAAGGAATCTAGGAGTCCTAGTACCCCACATGTTGAACATGAGTCAACAGTATGATGTGGCAGCTAAAAAGCCAATGCAATTCTAGGGTATATCAATAGAAGTATAGTATCTAGATTGAGGGAAGTAATAGTACCACTCTATTCTGCTCTGGTTAGGCCTCACCTGGAATACTGCATCCAGTTCTGGGCACCACAATTCAAAAAGGATGTTGCTATGCTGGAGCGTGTCCAGAGGAGGGCGACCAATTTGGTGAAGGGTCTGGAAACCATAAAGCCCTATGAGGAGTGACTTAGGGAGCTGGGTATATTTAGGGACTCATTCCCACTTACATTTAAACCAGTTTGCGATTTGCCTTTGCTCTGTGTTGGTAAATCGATTCCTAAAGATCCATCATTCCCACTATGAAAGCGGATCTTTTCATTATCTCCTTGTAATCACTTCTTTTTTGGCATGATTGTCATCCCCACTAATTTGTGCTGCTTCAAAATTCATGTCAATCATCTGTGCGTCATCAGTGATGTAAGCAGCAGCCCAGGAAGCCTGGCCGGGAATATATTTAAATAAATTGATAGAAGATTTAGTTCATTGGTTTTGCAACTACTTGCTTCACTATGAGCTGCTGTTGACTCGCATATGAAATTGCAAGTAGTTGCAAAACAAATGAATCAAATCTATCAATTTTTAAAAAAATAATAATCATGTGCCCATAAGTCACACCACAAGCACAAAGGCAGCGCTGGGGGGGGGGGATGGTGGATCTACCAAAAAATGAGGAGGGATGGTAAACACCCCTCTGCCATTAGTCCCTCCCCTCCAGAATGATGCGATTCAGATCCGTTGTTCCCACTTGTTGCACATGCTTCGGAATTTATTCTTTTCAAAAGAACCACTAGGAAACTAGTGTCTGGAAAAACTGTGTGGGGGGGGTTGTTTTTTTGTTGTTGTTGTCGTTCTGGCCTTTGCTTTGCTTTAGCGTAACAGAAATCGGAACTGATTTCAAATGGGAACAACGGTCATATAATCCAATCAGAAATTTTGTTTTCTGTACTCCAGAGAATGGGGTCCCCAAGCAATAGTTTCAAACCACAGGAAAAGAGATTCTACCTCAACATTAGGAAGAACTTCCTGACAGTAAGAGCTATTTGACAGTGGAACACTGGAAAGTGATGGGGTCTCCTTCTTTGGAGGTTTTTCAACAGAGACTGGATGGCCATCTGTCAGGGGTGCTTTGATTGTGTATTCCAGCATGGTGGGGGGGGTGGACTGGATGGCCTTTGAGCTCCCTTCCAACTCTGTGATTAATGCCCAGTTCTTGCAAGGATGCCTTTGCACAATAAAAGAGAAGGTTTGCCTTAAAATAATATGAAATCCATAGAATGCACTGGGCGTGAAATACCTCTTGGCTACTACCTCCAGCCTCTCTCATTACGAGGCACAAATTCAGCATGAACTCCAGTCCATAAAAGTGTGCACATGTGTCATTCTGCCGTATAGGTGTAAAAATATAGTAGATTTTTGTTGCTATTATTATCGTTCTGGTAGAAAGAGTTAGGAATATTCAAACATATCCTGGAGTGTTCAATGTTGAAATTTTATATGTTTACCCAAACAGCCCCAGATAAATAGGCAGGTTCTGGTGTAAAGTACTTTTCATGATAATAACTTCTAACACCGGGAGGCCAACGGGAAATATCATATTGATAATAGCATGTTTATCTTTTGTAATCTGAAAAGTATAGTTACTGACCATCATTTGACTGCAGGAGCGGTTTCAGTAGACTCAAACCTTTCATCTGCCTGAAGGTGCATTTCTTCTCTTTTGTGCAACTTGAGTGCTTTCTCTGATTGAATATTGTGTGGATAATGTGGTAGAATGAAACTGGAGAAGGCAAAAAGCCGACATTTGAGAAGGAACTATCAGCACACCCTAAAGCTTCTGTAGTGTATGGGAGAGATAATACTAGGGGTATGTTGTCTTTATGCACATCATCCATGAGTTTAGGAGCAATTCAGGTGTGTTGCTGTGAAACTTTGCAGCTTTGAAAAGTCCTGGTTCCTTGAGTCTACTGTCTCCATTCATCTTCACATTTAGTTAATTACTGAATGGTTTCCAGTCTTCTTTTGGGGGCAAGATGTTATGGATGGCCATTTCTAATGGGTACTTTTCTGGACCCATTTTAATCTGGTTTGAGGCAGGATGTAGGGCTAAAATGGCTTCAATTACACTAATATTGGGAGATAGACTAGGGAACATATCGCTGATAATTCTCATAGATCTTTCAACAGACCTTGATATCAACAACTGTGTTTTTCTCTTGAGCCTCATGTTCAGATTGGATAGCACTGCTTGGAAGTGGTTCTGGTCCTGCAAGAATCAGAAAATTATTCTAGGTGACAACTTCACAGCACAGTGGAATTGTTGCAAGGTTCCATCTCCCATGCCTTTTATAATTTATGTGAGACTGTTGGAAGCTGTTGCACAGGGTCTGTAGTTAGGTGTCATCAAATACACCTAGCATCTTTTCCTCAGTAGTAGTAGACTTTTTGGAGTCAATAATGGACTGAATGAAGACCAAACACAGATGTTCAGTCCAGATTAAACAGCAACAAAAATTAATTTTAAAGATGGCCAATTGGCAAGATTAAATGATACTTTGTCCTAGATGAGATTGCATCCACTAAAAGGCCAAGCTTGTAGTTGTAGTTTGGACTTGGGTTTGCTGCTAGATAGTTACGTGGCAAATATGGCTAGGAGTGATTCAGTCCCACAGTTTTGTTTGGTGCCATCTGAGAAATTAAGGAGCTAGCTGCTATCAGACTCTCATTAACTCTGTTTCACCTGTTGATAGCATTACTGTAATACACTTTATGGATTTTCAGAGTGCGTTTTAAGAGTCTCTTGAAGCAAGTTGGCTATTAAAAATTGTTTCTGGACTCACTTTAAAGTGTTGTGACCTTTAAAGCCTTAAATAGTCAAATGTCTAAAGGACACCTAGAAAGTACGGGGCTCAACAGAATGCCCTGAAAGGGCGGGCTGGCGGTGCCTGTTTTTGCTCCTGAGGGAGGCCGCAGCAGCCAAACCTCATGGCTTTCCTCCATACCAAAAAGAACCCGCTAAAAGCAGGTTCTTTTTGGTGCGCATAGAGGATGCCATGAGTGCGCCATTGGTGCATTGTCATGTGTCAATGACACAAGTGCAGCACTGCATTGTGTGGATGCTGAGCTGCACTTGCATCATAATTGCATGTGGACAGAAGGCCGCCATGATGGCAACACCATTACGTACTAGGGTTCGGGAGCGTGCGGTCGCTCTGCTCTCCCAAACCCTAGTTTTGGCCGCAGTCTGTATCAGGCCTATATGTATCTTTCTTCTCCATTTTTAAGATAATCTGAGAAAGTGATATTGAGAGTTACACTATCTCTGAAGGTTGACCAGATCAAGAACCTTCTCTATGATGGCATGAAATTTCCTATCAACAGTGGCTTACATTACCATGAAAATATATTTAGGAAACCGATTACAAAGATTCTTTTCAGAAGGGCTTTCCCATCCAGAAATGCTTTGCAGCTGGAAAACTGACTGTACTGCAAATAGGTTAGAGCAGTAATTTTTGTTTGCTGCTATTTGTTGATATCAGTTTTAGATTATTTTAGAAATTTAGATTATGTGTGGTTAAATGATTTTGTTTTTGTAAATCACATCAAGAGCTATGCTGGGAAGTAGAATAAAAAAAGTTCTCTAGTAAATTTTAAAAGTACATACTCTAGTTTCTGTTTTTTCTCCTGCCAGAAATAGATCCCATAAGTCTTAATTTCTAGCCTTGCCCTCCCCCCAACTTTAATAACCAGATATTTGCACAGTCACTTTGGACCTTGTTGCATCATTTACACAGTCCATGCACATTTATCTCTCATTTTGTTTTATATAGCCTAAATTCTTGTCTTTGCTCAAAACAGAGCTTTTGTCCTGTGCCATGCTCCCAAAACTATAAAGCACTGCACTGCAAGAAAGCACATCTATCCATATATTTAAATCAGGTGGGGCCATTTTCTGTCCTTCAGACCTCTGGGATTTTCACCCACTGCCAAAAATGGCAATTTAAAAGAAAAAAACACCGAAGTGGCCATGGCTGGAAGTCCACTCTTTGACAAGCTGGTATTTTTTCATGTGTAGCAAACACCTGAAATTGATTCAAAAGGTGAATTACCACTCCTACAAGCATCCAGATAATAGGGTGGCAATGGAAGGGCCTATGCAAATAGTTTGGGGGGGTTGCATTTTTACCACCCTTTGTTTAACAGTTAATGAGAATGGGATGATGACAGCAGTGATCTCAAGCCCTTTCAGGCTATGTAGTTCCAGCACTTTGGTTCCAGTTTATCTAATCTGGTTCCATCTTGTGGAATCCTGGGATTTGCAATTTAGGCAGGGGCATTTAGATTTCTCAGTCAGAGAGTTCTAGTGCCTCCCTAGGCTAAAGCTTCTAGGATTCCATAGGATGTAGTCATCGCAGATAAAGTAGGATCATACTATTATCATAGAATCATAGAGTTGGAATAGACCTCAAGGACTATCCAGTCCAACCCCCTGCCATGCAGGAACTCTCAATCAAAGCACCCCCGACAGATGGCCATCCAGCCTCTGTTTAAAGACCTCCAAAGAAGGAGAATCCATTTTCTGAGGGAGTGTGTTGAACTATTGAACAGCTCTTACTGTCAGAAAGTTCCTCTTAATGTTTAGGTAGAATCGCTTTTCCTGTAGCTTGCATCCATTGTTTCCTGTCCTGTTATCTGGAGTAGCAGAAGACAAGCTTGCTCCATCCTCAATATGACACCCTTCAGAGATTTAAATAGTATTGTGATAGTATAGTTTGAAAAGGCCCCTTCCTTCCTGCCCCTGTAATAAACATTTCCCATTTGTTGTATTGGGAAGTGTGTCTGTCTCTGAAAATTGTAGCAGTAGGCAAAATGGTGCTTGTGCCGTGTTTTACATGATCACATACAAAGACCATCCAATCTGTTTTCTCAAGGCAAGAAATCCTATTAAAGTACACAAAAAATTAACCATATATACTCAACTATAAGTCAATCTTATGTATAAGTCGGGATAGATTTGGATGCCAAAATTGTGGATTTTGACCTGTGGATAAACTGAGGGTTAAACTTAGTTGCATGTAACAAAGGATCTAAAGGACAAAGCAAAGGAAAATGATGCCAAATAACTTACAAAATTCCAGCAAGCATAACTGTTTGTGCTCACGTTAAAGGCTGGATGAGAGAGACAGGAGGGGGGACACTGCTTTCAGGACAGATTACACTCTTGTCTTTCACTAGGGGATGGTTCTTTTTAAAATAAGAGTTGAAGTACAGTACTTACAGTGACCCATGGATAAGTTGAATCAGGGTTTTTGGTTCAATTATTTGTAGACTTATACATGAGTATATACAGTATTTCTTATATGGAGATGAAACCCTGCGTCAGAAATTACATTGCATAAAGCTGACCAGATGCAGCAGCAATATCTGAAGTGTGTGTTTTCCGGTTCTTCCTCCACTTCTTTGCTGTGCTGCTGGAACAGTTTCCTTAAAGTAAAAAGAAAAACAAAATCATGATTTATTAATTCTGAACCAAGCCTCCAGTGCCTCTCTCCTTCTTGGTGTTTAAGAATTTATCTTCTATCTGTCCCTGGGCTAAGCAAAGCCAGACTCCTCTGTCCGTTCGTCAGTTGCCTGCTGCCGGCATTGTGGGAGCGCGCCTAGCCGCCAGCACTAAAATGGCTGCCAAGTTTTAAAATGGCTGCCAGCAGTCGCAAGGCCGAAAGGGAACAGTGTGCCTCAGCCAACTTTGAAAGGGAAGGGATAGCGGGGAGGAGAACCAACTCTTGAAATATTTCCTTAGTGCTTCCCCAGCTGTTGCCGAGCATGAGGCACATTTCCTGGCTTCTTTTTTGCTTTGCTTTGGCGCTGATAGAGGTAAACTTGCCATGTTGTTGACATAGGTAACCTGAGTTCTGCAGCTGGCCTCCCTTCACCAAGTCTGGACAGGAAAGGGATGGGCTGTTTAACTCTTTGGTGGTCTTAGGCCTCAGTCTGTCCAATGCGGGCAGGTGGTCATTCTTATGCTACAGGTCTGAAGGGCTGAAAAAATTATGACAGCAAAGCTATTAGAAGTTGGATAAACCTTATCTCTTGTCGTTTATCACCGCAAATACCTTTTTCTGCCATTGAGTGATTGTCAATAATCCAAAGTCAATTTTTCATTCAGGGAACCAAGGATCTTCTGGGTTATGTTGTCACCACGCTATATGGACACTGGCAAGGCGCCATGCCAGCCTGAGTGAAAATCATAACATGTTTCTAACCCTCATGAGTTACAGAGGAAAGGCATTTGCTACAAACCAAGGAATATTTTTCTAGTCTGTAGAGGACAGAAAAATTGATTGGGAACCTGAGCTGTGGAAGGAAATGAGCCTTTAAACTTACTAGATAGCCTTGAGCATAGCATTCCTTCACTGAATATGTAAAAAGGAGTACAGTGGACCCTTGTTATATGCTGGGGTTTGGTTCCAAGATCCCCCGTGGATAACAAAATCCGTGGATGCTCAAGTCCCATTAAATATAATGACACAGCAAAATGGTGTCCCATATAAAAAATGGAAAATCAAGGTTTGATATTTGAAATTTATACTTTTTTGAACATTTTCAAACTGTAGATGCTTGAATCCATGTATTAAAAATCTGTGTATAAGAAGGGTTGACTGTATTTTGGCATGTTCTGCTTCACATCAGATCTAACGATACAAAAAGTTCCATTTGCAGAAATTTCTCTTTCTCAAAGCAGGTGTAATAGGCTCAGAATCCCTATATCAGTGGTTCTCAAACTCTCCTCCTTTGGACATTTTGACTTCAGCTCCCAGGGTTCCTGATTGTTAACCAAATGGGGCTTCTGGGAGTTCAAGTCCAAAACACTTGGAGAACCAAAGTCTGGAAATCACTGCCCTATACTGTATTAGATCTTGAAATGTTTGCTAGCATAGGAAAAGGTAGGGTAAAATGCAAAGCATCCTTAGATAATATGGATCAAATCCTTATTCAAGCATGAGAGATACAGAAGCAGAAATAAGCTTTTTGCAATTACTACTATAAAGAAAGGTGGTTTATGGCATCTTAAAGAGCACTTAGTTAAAATTGTGCATTTCTCAGCATTTTGACCCCCTGGTCTCATGTATCTAGAGAGTTTATCACATTAAAAAATAAACTGTCTTACCCCTGCCGTTTTGAATTCTTTGCAAATTGGCCAGCTGAGCACGGATTTTAGCTGGGTTTTAGGCAGGATGTAGCCGGTGGGTGGCATCGGCAGCATTTTGCATGCAATAATAACTGGCTGCATCCTGTAATAGAATTCAAAACAGCAGGGGTAAAACGGTTTATTTTTTAATGCAATAAACTCCTAGGTTTCTTCCATGCCGTCTCTTACTGCTTTGAGTCATATCTGTGGGGGAAAACCCTCTATAATCTCCTTGTGGATGTGTATCTAGCAGTAGTACTTAGCAATTCATAGAAGTCATTTGCAAGCTCAAAGCATTTCATATGATTCATCTTGCTATAATCCTTAAAGAAGTTTGATAAGGTAAATCAGATAATAACCAAATGGAGTGCTGAGTCAGAGAAGATGGGTTGCCTAATGAGTTAATGGTAGAAGAGGTTTTGAATTAGGCAGCAGTGCCATGCTTTCTCTTAATCACTAGCTTACCTAATTGGATAAAAGCCATCAAGATATAGGCTTGCTTCTTTCTTTCTTTCTTTCTTTCTTTCTTTCTTTCTTTCTTTCCAGGAACACTTTAGAGTTTGGCATTTTATGTACTATCCATGCCAGCAAATAGCTGAGGATGAACACTGTCTGTTCAAGGCTAAAGAGGCATTAGCTGGTAAATGAAACTTTCAGGGAGAGCCATTGTTAAGCAGTAAAGGGAGGCCATGTGTGTGTCCCAGAGAGTAATTCCTAGAAAAATATATGGGGGTCTAAATACCCTAAAGGCACCAGATCCATGTGATCTTCAAAGCTAAGAAGGGTCAGCCCTGGTTATTACTTGGATGGGAAAGCACCAACGAATACCAGGTACTGTAGACTATATTTCAGAAGAATGACCTGGCAAAATCACTTCTATTCCATGCCTAAGAAAATCCTATGATATTCATGGGCTTTTCAGCCTTTTGGCTAAGATCTAGTGTAGAAATTCATGGGGTTGCCATAAATGGACAAGCAACTTGAACGCATATGCACACACACAAACCTGGGGAAGGAGATTTTGTAGTGATGGAATACGAAGGTAAGGAATTAGCTATCTGACATAAACCTGCCAGAGCCTGTGTCTGATTATACTGATCAGATGTGTAAAAGAGACATGTTTACCGATCCATATTCTAAGGCTTTGGGTGAAAGAAATGTTAGGGTGATGAACAGCATTTATAGTATAGCCTTCCCATTGGCCATGAAAAGTAGTGGAAGAAAGTGGCTATGCAGCAAGTGCCCACGATTAACAACCTTCTTCTGTTCTTGCTCCAGCAATCCTTTGATGCCAATTTTTGCTTCTGTGTTTCAGAATCCGGACAATCAGACAATTCAAACCAGCAAGGAGATGCGGACATCAAACCACTGCCCAATGGTGAGTGAATTCCTCCAGGATCAGATTCCCTGGTTGGCTTCCCTTTATTTTGTTTTCCCACTGAAGCCCTTTACTTTCCCACCTCTCCTCTTATGCCCATTTCCAGGAGCAGGTTGTATTAACTGAGAATCAGAGGCTATCATAACCTGGTTTGGAATTACTCATGCCAAACTGGAGCAATACACTGTATACACTCAACTATAAATCTACCTCATGTATAAGCTGAGGGCAGGTTTGGGGGCCAAAATTATGGATTTGATATGACCTGTGCACGTCGAGATAAAATTCAGGGCATGTAACAAAGAATCTAAAGAATGAAGCAAAGGAAAACGATGCCAAAGAATTCACAAAATTCCAGCAGGAATAACTGCTTGTGCTCACACTAAAGGCTGGATGAATGAGAGAGTAGAGGGGAGGCAGTGCTTCCAGGATAGATTACATTCTTGCGTTTCACCAGGGGATGATTGCTTTTTTAAAATAAGAGTTAAAGCACAATACGTCATTGAACTGTGGATACATTGACTGAGGGGGTTTGGTTCAATTTTTTGACTAAACTTTCTGGACTTATACATGAGTATATACAGTATGTAAGCAGCAAGAGGGTAGGATTAAGTGATCTAAGAAAGGTCCAGTTCTGAGACCAAGAGTTTTGGCCTGAGATAAAGAGGGCGAGGTGGCACTAGCGTGGTAGCGACATCACCCACTATGGTAACTCATGATGCCACACATACCCCATGGACCTTCTCCCACACCATACCACACAGAATCCTTAGTAATGTTTTTTGTACTAACATTACTCATAAATCATAATTCCTGTACTGTATATCATTGGATATAATAGCAATATCTGTGAAATAAACAGCTAGCAAAAATAAAATTACACCTTTAAATTACAATATCATATGCACATCCTAAATGTACTTGCATGTACATTGTTTCATGTGGTTAAAGTTAAAAATTGGTAAGATGTGATGTTTTAAAAGAAATTTTAAAAAGAATAAATTTTTGAAAAATTCTAATTTTAAATGTTAAAATTTTAATTTTTAAAATTAAAAACCTGGGGCCTCTCCTTTCTCCCCCCACTGAGCCTTGCCCCACCCACACCATCCCTTCCACTGAGCTCCAAAGAAATGCATGCAAATGCCAGGGTCCATTTTGTACCAAATGGCAAATGCTTGGGGAGCAATGGTATCATCTCCCCTTAGGGTGCCACCTGGTATAGTCCACATTCCCTGTACCCTTGTAGTGACATCCCTAGAGGAGGGAAGCCAGAGCTGTGGGTAGATGGGAACCTACAAAAGGGCTAGAAGGGAAATTGCAGACTAAAGTTACTTTCTGTCCAATCATACTTACAGTAAGTTACATTTACTGTATGTGCTAGCTGCTGCCACCTGTCTGCATTCTACTCTGTCTCATGACCAAGACGGTATGTCCTCTTCTTTTCTCTGCAGGGCATTTGACTTTTCAAGACTGTTTTGTGACATCAGGTGTCTGGAACGTTACAGAGCTGGTGAGAGTATCACAGAGTAAGTTAATGAAATGCTGTTTGGTTCCTGTGGTGATCAGGATGGAGGGGCATATGTGGCCACTGCAAACTTCTTCAGGTGTAACATCTGTTAAGCGCACAAGATAGTGATATCTCTGACTGTGGCTGTGATCACTTTTGAACAGCTAATTGCTAATGTGAAATCCATAGAAGCCTTCTCTAGTGAAGCAAAATCTTCACTAGGGTTGGATTTCCTTCACATTCAGATTCCTTTTAAGGCAGTTTGTATGCAGTTCTATTTCTTCTACCACTTTAGTAGCTACCAGCAGTGTTATGGGCTTCTATCTGCTATCTACTTCCTGCAATTACAAAAACTACACCTGAAAGAGTACAACTCTACAGTGAACATGACAGTGGTGGCTGGTGGCTTCCATGTTCAAAGGTCAGTGAATCTACTGTGGGGTTTAGGGTGAATATTGAAGAAACTATCCAGGCTGCTGAACCTGTTGAAAAGTTCATACTGAAGTCCATGATTCACCACGCAACTGATATGGAAGCCATCAGCCACCACTGGAACATGGGATAAAAATGTTGGTTTTCTTCCCATTTTATCACTTTATGTCTGAAAAAGTTGGCATTGCCACAAAATAAATTTGTTTCACTTGCTGTTTTCGTATTCTATGGATACTAAAGTATTTCCTGACAAAAATGATTCCTGAATTTCAGACATGCTGAATCAGTTTGCGTGGCAACTATAGTATATTAGTGTTTTGTACACATAGCATTTAGTCCAAATAGACAGGAATGTCAGGCAGCAAATGTCAATTGTTTCATTTATTATTATTTTTTCACCATAATGAGTGACCAGAATGCATTTTCTTACCTATTTGATACTTGTTTATATACTGCTCAAGTGACAAATTCCTTTGGCAGTGTACAATGCAAAACAATAAAATGTACAAATCTGTACATTTGATGCTTGGAATAGGAGAGGGAAAGGTTAGAATGTTTGGGATCATTTGGTTTGGAAAAAGGCAAGTAAAGGAGGACAATGATACAAGTGTATAACATTATTCATGATGCAGAGGTGGTTGAACAGAGAGAAGTTTCTCTTCTGTAGTCATAATTCTAGACTCTGTCTTCCACTGGTGGGAGACACAGAGCAGATTAAAATAAGTGCTATTCCATACAATGCACAGTTAAACTGTAGAATTGCTACCAGAGCATGTAATGGTGGCTACCAAGTTGCAAGGCACTAAAGGGCAATTGGATAAATTAATGGAACATGGGAAACTATCAATAGCTATATATAACTAGCATCAGGGCAGTGGACCTTCCAGTACTAGTTGATGGGCAACATGGGTGTACTGGAGCTGTTTTATTCATTTCCAGGATCTGGTTTATGACTGTGAGAATAGAACATTGGAATAGATCGTTTTTGGGTCTGATTCAGCATGACTGTTCTCATTTTCCTGTGTTCATATCCTGGCCCATCTCTGCAAGTGGACCAGCAGAAGAAGCCCACAAAGAACAACAACTGCTAGAAATCAATGGCGTTAGTGCACAATCACTAACACAAGCCTCTGTGTGTTCCTTCTCCTTTTTTGGCATTACTATTGCTAAAGAAACTAATAGGTTGAAGTTTTAGAGGAATCTGGATACCTCTTGCATTTCCATTGTCTTTTAAATCCCCTTTGTGACCATATGTCTCCAGCTCTGTAAGCACTAGGCCTTACAAAGGGTATGAAGAACTGACTGTTTGGGCTACAAGCTTAGAACTCTTAGAGCTATAAGCATCTTGGGTCAAGTTGTGATAGGTGACTCTGGGTATTGTCAAAATTAATATGAGCATTTCATTTAATGTGAGTTGTTATCATTTTAGGCTCTTTTCGTTGGCTACATCTGTGTTCATGCTTGAAGATTTTTGTACTAAATGGAAAGTTTGTTTAGGATTAGAAAGTAGGCTTTAGTGTAATCTCCTTGAGAACTGCAAAGACAGCCGATACTTGGTTTCCAAGTCACATATATTAAGGGTTGGTTTATGTCGCATGGTAGAGTATCTACTCAGTAGTACTCCCTTCTGTCAATATAATTGCCAAAGCCTACTTATACTTTTATCTTCCTTCCTTTCCTATACATCATTATACCTATAGCCAAAGCCTTTTCATTTGGATATTTCCTACATTCTGTAACTGAAACTGCTGCTGTTGTGTATTTCTGCCAACCCACTGGCTTACACCTGCTCTTTCCCAAGGCAAAGGGAGAGAAATGTAATGCATGTTGTTGGGTTCCTTGCACCATAGAGAAGGAGCATAGAGCTGGGTTTAGGTCAAGAGCTGGAGGTGACAACGAATTTGTACCTTAGTCCCTAGGATGGCATATCCTTGGGTCAACAACATCTGGCCTCTAGATTCACCCAAGAATCAAGGAAGCTGCTGTCTACTCAGATTTGTTGGCATCACCCTTGACTCAGATTTGTTGGCATGGCCCTTGTGTCCCTTCAACAAAATTAAGTCGAGTACTGTAAGAGAGCAAAAGAAGCTCCC
The DNA here is from genome assembly GCF_019175285.1 of Sceloporus undulatus. Taxonomy (NCBI): domain Eukaryota; kingdom Metazoa; phylum Chordata; class Lepidosauria; order Squamata; family Phrynosomatidae; genus Sceloporus; species Sceloporus undulatus. The sequence continues at coordinate 197,259,896 of NC_056523.1, forward strand.
CATGCAGTTTATAGAGCACACGGTAGGAATGTGCTCATAACTCCAGGGACGGGGAAGAAGTCACCATCCCCCAGATATTGTTGGCCTTCAATTCCCATCATCTTTATGCAGCCAGTGGTAAGTGTTGATAGGAGCCACATGCCTACAACATCTGGAGGACCACTTGTTCCTTATCCATGTCATTAAGCCAGTAATATTTCTAACTGGTCTTAGGTCCTGTGTGGATGGGAAAATGGGACAGAAATTAAATAAATAAAATTATTGCTGCACCAAACCAACCTCCCTTCCCCTTTCCCATCCTGTATTCAGGAATCTGGAAACTGCTCAGTAAGGGATACTGTTTGCATCAAATTTGAACTGTGGTCTCTCATTCCTCAGCTCCTGTTGCCACAGCGTCTGGTCCAAATTTCTCTCTGGCCGACCTGGAGAGTCCCAGTTACTACAACATCAATCAAGTGACTCTTGGCAGACGGTCAATAACATCTCCACCTTCAAGCAGGTAAGTCTTTTATATCTTCTGCATCTGAGGAATCACAGAGAAGGCTCTGTCCTGTTGAGGTATCTTAACTTGGAAGGTACCTTTTACAGTAAGGCCTTCCAGAAGATGAAGACCTTCTGTATCTAGTGCTTTCTCTCACCACTCACTATTGTTTATGTGATCTGTTTCCATTGCAGCTCCACCAAGCGGCCCAAGTCGATAGATGATAGTGAGATGGAAAGCCCTGTAGATGATGTGTTCTACCCTGGGACGGGGCGGTCCCCAGCAGCTGGCAGCAGCCAGTCCAGTGGCTGGCCCAATGATGTGGATGCAGGTAGGAGGCACCAGCTTTTCCTCACCAGCTCAGGTGAGGTGGGAAACAAAAGCAGGAAGATTGACTTCTGCCTGTCGTGTATCATATCCATGGGGGGGTGGGCTGCACAAATTTCCTTCACAGAAGCACTTTATCTATTTTAACTTCTTATTCCTTCACTTTGGTGGTCACCTTTCTCCCTTGGTTGGTGCTGTGGGTGGGGCAGAAAGGGCTATAGACACATTCTGATTCTCTTGACACATTCCTCTTGAATTATTCTAGACTGCAGCAATTTTTGTTCCTGTTTCCCAGAGTTTTTCACTGCATTACCTTGCTAGATTCTGAAGAAGGTACAGGGAAAGTGGTAGCTATGTTAAAGTTTCCAAGACTGTGAACAGCTACCTGCCTAAATGGATTCTAGAGATGGAAAGGAGCACTTCTAGAAATCTGTCCGGACATGGAAAGCTATGATTGAGGGGGTGTACAGACCGGCCATTAAAGTTCGCCTGGGAGTGGTGTTGGGGTGGGGTGTCCACACGACGTACGGCCTGACTCTGCCCCCAGGCCAGTGTGATACCACGACGCTCTTCTGGTGCTGCATCTACATGATACAGCTGCAAAGGAGCACCCAAAAGCTGGAGTGCTGGCAGCTATGGTGCCCTTTCTGGGCGCAAAAAGGAGCCACTTTTTTGCGGCTCCTTTTTGTGCCACGGAAAGGTGAGATCAGAGCTGCAGCGTGTAGTTGCCACAAGCCCTATCCAACACCAGAAGGGGGAGTCTGTACAGCCTCTTAGTTGCTTAGGATAGTCATAGGGCAGAGTTCTTAAAGGGACAAATCCATCATTGCTGGAGCAGATGGAGACTTAGGTTTGAAAGAAAAGATAAAACAGATGAGGAAGGAATAGGTTGACTTATTGTCAAGGGGTGGGGACAGTGGGCAAATTGAAGAGCTGCAGTGAGGCCAAGAACTCCAGAGCATGGACGGAGGGAAGGACATTTAGGATACTGTGTTCTATAGTATCCCTGTGTATAGCCATAAAAGAGTAAAGAGGTAGACTGCAAACACTGAGTACAGAGTCCTACATATTAATATGGTGCTTTCACAGAAATAAAGAAAAATAACATATACCGGTATTTCTCATATTCATCTATATCTATATCTTTTCATCCTGAAAGCAGTTTGCAAGATAGAACTAACAAAAAACGACAATAAGGCATAGAACAAGGTATCCAGAATTTACTAAACACATTTCTAATTTTCAGCAACCAGGAATACATCCATGATGAACACAGCAGTTTTACTAACTAGCAAGGCACCTGTACCTGTCCTGTACACAGGTGCCTATTATATTTCTAGAGAAAGGTCATGCACAATATGGGGGGAGGGGGGGATGAAGAAGGCCTTTCTTCAAGTTGCTCAAAAGTGTATCACTGCTAGCCATGGCTAATTGAAAGGGCCTCCTCCTCCTCCAACTTTAGTGAATGTGCTGGTCTGTGCAGAAAACATTCTCTCAGATAGTCCTGTCTCAAGCCCTTCTGTTCAAGCCTGTAAAAGTCAACAATGAAACCATAAACTGACTCAGCACTGAATAGGCATCTAGCGCAGTTCTTCCATCCTGTGTTGCAGTATTCCAGTCTAGAGTTTACTAATGGATAAGTCACTGGAGATTATCACACGGGGGATGGGATGTCATTGTCCCATCCCTGTCCTGTCCTTCCCATACAATCGCAGGAAGGACTTTCATACGATGTCACACTTATCCGGACATTGTCCCATCTGGAAAGCACAATTGACAGTGATCATGTGAAAGCCTTTCAAATGACGTCATGCTGATTGCCCCAGCATTTTGCATTAACAGGAGTTCAGGTTAATGCAATGCCATTTCAATGACAGGATAATGACAGGACCAACACGTACAATATGAAATGCTTTTGCGCAACCCCCCCCCCCCCCAACTGACAGGATAAGGATGGGAGAACAATCCTGTCCCTATCCTGTCTGAGTGTAATAATCTCTGTGTGTACAAGGGCTTTCTTTCTAGGAATAGGCACAGCAGGCAAACAAAATAGAAGTGGCAGAGAGTATTCTTACCCACTGAGATCACCTATGCTGCCAGTGTGAAAGATTAATCTATTTTTAAAAATTTGTTTGTTTGCTTGTTTGTTTGTTTGTTTTTAGAGTATTTACACCTCTCCCTTCAGCTAAAAAGGCTTTGGGGGCAGCTTACAAATCATTAAATTGACAGTCAGCCTTATAATCTAAATAAGACATGACACATAAGGAAAATGGAAGAGCAATGGGGAGGGAATTAAGCCCAGCAGATGTTGGCTGTTCTTCTCTCCTCAGAGGCAAGTGCAGTGGCAGCTGAAATGTGGAAAGAGGGACATTATCTCCTGTGGCCAGAGCACAATGAAGGAGCTGTCTGGCTGCCCTTCTCTCTCTTTTAGGCCACTGCAAGGGCAGTTGGAACATGGAGCGAGGGCCTGTTGATGCAGCATGATGGAGCTGTGCCTGGGTCTCTTCTCTCCCTCAAAGGCCAGAGCAATGGTGCATCCTAATGGGGCTCCCTTGTATTTTGGGGTGTGTAATATTGAGGCAAGGAATCTACACAAATGCCAGCATGTATCTGGTGGGGGTTGAAAGTGACAGCATATTAACATGTGAATCTCAGAACTGTGCTTCACTAGTCCTACATGAATAAAGAGGAGGGAGTTAATGGCCAGTGTAAAAGAAAGCAGTTCAGATGCAGGATTGTGTGAGAGAGATGAGATTGATATAAGAGGCTGTGCTGAGGGATGCACTGAGGTGAGACATGGCACCTGTTTTGTATTGAGATTCCCTGCCCAGCACTAAAATTCCACTGTCCTCCAGCAGAAGCATGGCAGTTATTTACCAAGGTATTCCTTTTCCCAGGCAGGTTTGAGATTCCACTGCTTCTAGAATGGGATTCTGCAGCAAAAGTACTTACTGTTTTAAGACCAAAAGTCAGAGACTTGAAGCTAATTCCAAATCAAATAGTTTACACAGATAGATTGTACCCATATTAGAATAGTTAGAGTAGTGGTGGGATAGTGTGGGATACTGGCTTTTAGGTGAGCCATCCACCCATAGCTCTGCAGGAGAGTGGATACTTGGCTCATTTGAGACCCCATATCAATTCCTACTCTTTCTGAACTCTGGGATTTCAAATGCCTGGACATGGCAATGTCTGTAGCTGAGATTTGAGAACAAAAGTTGCAATAGTTTCTACAGTATCTTGATTGATATGCAAACCCTTGGCTGATGTTTCAAAACAGCCGTTTACTGAAGTGATCTGTATCATCCTCTAGTTAAGCATGTGGGTGCTTACCAGTGATGTTTTCAAGTTTTTATTCCAAGACTCAAGTTGTCTCAAGTCTTTACCTTCATGTCTCAAGTCCTTGCAAGATAGTTTCAAGTCAGGCCTCAAGACTAGGAGCCAACTTAATAGAAAAAAATGAGGTGGGGTGTGTTTCTTAGAGGGGAACAGCAAGGGTGTTAAGCAGTGGGCTTGAGGCAGGGCTTGAGGTCTGCTTGGCAGCCTGTCCCTGCTGCACATCATAGGAGCCTTCTAAAGCTTTTCAAAAGATTCAGAAAGATCCTTCTGCTTCAAGCCCATTGCCTAATATATTTGCTCTTCCCTTCCAAGAAATGTGCCCTGTACTCTGGGGACAGGTCTTGCCTGATGTTCAAAGTAAAGGATGTTAGCAAGCTGGTCATTAAAAATATATAAGTTACAAGACAAGCTGAGCTGGTGTATCATTATTGCCGAGTTGCATCCAAGTCAACTTGCTGAAGCAACCTGAGTCCAAGTTGATCGACTCAAGTTTACATTATTGGTACTTACTGAGCAGTATCTTTCCTTTTATTCCAGATAAGATCATTGTCCTGTATCCCTTTCCCATTGTACAACAGAAAAGAAAACAGTTTTGAAGAAATCATGTTTTTAAAACAAAGTCTATATTTGGTTTGAAAATATCAGTTTTCACAACTGTGGTGAGGGTGAATACTATACACTTAAGAGATCACTAGTTTTCATCATCTGCAATAATCCCCCACTCCAGTGACCTTTCAAACCCTCTGTAATTTTCTGGGTTTTCTGTGGACTACTACACCATTTGCCCAACAACTGCTGAATGATTGTGAGTCTGTGATGCAATTGGAGAAAGGAAGGAAGTTGGTTTCAGAATAACACTGTTTTAATGCTGCCCTGTTTTCATTGTTCTTTTTTATGTCCTTTTTATATGTTGGCATGAGAAATTTGGTTATTCTTCAGAACACCTTCAATGTGTTTTTTTGATAGCAATAGGCTTAGCTAATAACAAAGTCAGATGTATCAAGAGAAAGGAACCCTTCCCTATATGTATGTTTACAGAGGTACAGTAATTTTCCTTAAAATTTGACTATATGATATAGAAAGATTATAGCTATGAAGTGGATTTAATAACTGTGTAACTATGGGCCTGTACAGACAAGCCAAAATAAAGCTGCTTCAGGACACTTTGGAGATATGCTGTTTAAATGCATCCTAAGAGTCCAGAAGCCACACCAAAGCCACGCTCCAATCCTTAGGCTTTGGCATGGCTTTGGGACTCTTAGGATGCATGCATCATTTAAACAGCATACCTCCAAAGTGACTTGAAGCAGCTTTATTTTGGCCTGTCTGTACGGGGCCTATTTTTAGGTTATTTTTTAGGAAGGTGATGGAACAGTGAACTGAAGAGCCTTCCAAAATGGGACAGGAATAGGAAGGGAATGACAAGAGATGAACAAGTTCTTTGAGAATTGGCCTTTACTTAAGACAGATGGCCATAGTTTGGTGAGTGAAAAGTGGGAAGGTCTCAGGAAAGGTGTTGCTCCATCCTAGGTTTGGCTGCCATATTTGGAGTCAGGAAGCAGTTGCCCTCAGGTCAGAGGAGGCTTGACTCTGTAAGGTTTATTCCCCATTTGCTTCTCTCCCCAGGCAGCATGTGGCTCAAGTTTTCTTAACCTAGTTCCTCTCTGAGCACTATCCATACTGCACCTGTTCTCTGCTTGCAGTGCATTCAGTGTGCAGCTGATCTGTGGGTCTGGATGTGGGAATGAGCCTACTTTGCACCTGGGGGCTGCTCTAGATGGGGCTTTTAGTTATGCATTTATAATCCTGTCACATTATCCTGTGTTGTGCTTAGATGATTTGATCCCAAAGGTGTCTACTCCCCATTAAAAGCCTCAAGGCTGCAGAACAGGTCGTATTCAAACACATTGCATTTTCTCTCCCACCCCTCTCTCTGTGTCTTCTCTTCTCTTTTCCCCCTCCCCTTTGTCTTGTTGAGTTTTGTTCCCAGCCATCTCAACAAATCGCCAATTAAACAGCACAGCTGCAGGGCTTGTGTGAACAGCTGGGGAGACCATCCAGCCGTCTGACAGGGACAGGTGTTCACAGCTGGCTGGCAGCCCCCCTCCCCATCCCTGTGCACAGGTATCAGGTGTTAGACAGCTGGCATGAGATAACAGGCTGGGGGCTTTTCTCTCCTGGGCCCCCTTGCCTGCTGCTGAAGTGCCAGATTGTGCTGGATTATAGAGACAGCAGCAAGCGCTGAAACTACAGCCTATTTCCCTAAGAGGCAGTATAGCAGCTCCTACTGTTCAAGGGGTGGGCCACCCCTTTGCTTGTTGTACATTCACGGGGATGGTATTTTGTAATCTACAGCCTTCTTTCTTGGATGGTTATATGCTTGTGGAGAGTAGAATCAGACTCAGCCCACAGTGCTGTAAGAATACACAGACAAAATTAGCTGCTGTGAAGATCTGAGGTAAAGAACTACAGTCTGATATTTCAGCATTTGTCTGATGCTTCAGCAGATATCTGCATCTATTTGTATTGCACAACCAAACTGATTTTTCAATAATCTATTCAAAGATGGCTGAAAACACAAGAGCTTGTGTATGCATTGGCTTGTGGGCAGGGACATAGATTAGTGAAAGAGCCATTAATTAAGTGGAGGAGCATCAGAATTGCAAGGGGCTCTCATTTCCTGGCTAGGCAATATTCTTTTGGATTGGGATGTGCACCCAGAAATATTGCAGTGCAGAATTTCCTGGTCAGGGTTCAGGCCAGGCATCCATGCCCTTTTCAAGGATATTCCATTCCAACACAAATCAACAATTTGTATTCTTTGTCCATTGAATATGTTCAGTTCTCTTTATACTATTTTAGATTGTCTTCCCCCCACACACACACACCACCACCATTTTTTCCCTCTTAAAAATCTCTTACAAACCTGCACAAAGATGTATAGCTTGCATATCTGTCTCCGCTGGCCGATACCACTCTTTTGTGGTGCAATTTTGGCAACATAATATTATGTATTTTCAAAAGTTATTTTCTTCTTTCATTCTTTCTTTCTGTCCAGAACTCTCATCTGTGTGGTCATGAACAGTTTCTTATTAGTACTCCAGGAAGCCTCCCAAACACAGCTAATAGTATTGTCAACTGCTTATCTGTGTTCATCGGCAACCCTGAGTGCCTTGTTAAATAGTATTATTAATATTTCTGGGAGGGTTCTTGTAGCACTGTTTGGTTTTAGAGAGCCTATCCATGTAGTTTATGTTTTGGTTTTAAAAGAAGAAGGTGTTTTTAGTTGGGTGGCATGGAGGGGAAATTGAACTTACAGGTCAATGGCTCATGAAGGTATCTGCAAATATTTTTTTTAATTAAAATTTTAAAATCACACTTGATAATGTATTTGATTAATAGTTACAGAGCCTTTAATGTATTACCTGTTATGAGTAACATTTCCAAGCTCTAGATTTATGCAAACACTAAAGTATATAAATAAAAAATATTTAAAGAGGTATCATATTGAGGATGGAGCAAGCTTGTTTTCTGCTGCTCCAGAGAACAGGACTGAGAGCAGTGGATTCAAGCTACAGGAAAAGTTATTCCAGCTCAACATTAGGAAGTACTTCCTGACAGTAAGAGCTGTTAAACAGTGGAAGACACTCCCTCGGAGGGTGGTGGAGGCTCCTTCTTTGGAGGTTTTTAAACTGAGACTGGATGGCCATCTCCAGGGTGCTATGATTGTGAGTTCCTGCATGGCAGGGGGTTGGGCTGAATGGACCTTGTGGTCTCTTCCAGCTCTGTGATTCTATGGGACAGTGGTGCTGGGGGAGAAATGTTTAACCCTTTCCCAGATTTCCACCCCTGCTGCTATTAGTCCTGCCTCTATTTTTTGCTGCATTGCTAGTAACAATCTCAGGGGGTGTCTTTTTAAAAAAAAATCTGTGTTAGGAATACTAATCAAACAGCAGCAAAAGTTTATCACCCCATCCTCCAACACCCCTCAGTAAAACTGGAGTTCAAGCAATAGCTTTAAGGTAGACATGTTGGGAAAGCTAAATATGCAAGTCCCATATGTTATATCATTGAGCCTTGATTTATAACAAGGGCTATATACCCATTTTAAAAAAATACTATGGATAATTTAGAACTAACCAACACATTCCATGGTTCTCCAGTTGTAATTGTATTCTATATATACTTTGATCTCAGGAACAGCCTGATGCCTCAAGTATTACCAGATATTATATATTCTGCCTCTACAAAATTGACAACTAGTTTAACAGAGGTTGTGCATGTGTAGTGATATGTCATATTTCTGTAATAAGCACAGAGTAATAAGCTATGGGAAAATATGGGCTGAATTTTCTTGCTTTTGTAGGTCATTATTACAACCTGGTGTGTGGAGATAGCCGGGTGGAGAGACTTGGGGCTTCTGTAGTGCTGAAGTAGGTTGAAGAGCACCATGCTCATAGTTTCTGTGGGAAAGTCTCTCTGAGTCTTGGGCATGACACCATCAGAGATAGTGGTTTCGTGCCTCTATGAAACCAGTTCCCACTACAGAGAGGGCTGTTTGTGTCTGTATAGCTGTTGAAAAATTGATTTTGAAACAGCATACTTTATAGGTTTCAACTATTTATGGGGGAGGGAAATTGAAATCATCTTAAAAATACATCAGGATAAGATCCCAAAGTATGCAGTTACAGCTGTTCTGGTTATTGAAATGCCAGGGGTAATTTCTGGAAGTCAGTTCACTTGGAAAAGGAATAGATAGTCATACGGTACGACTGGTATATTCATGGGGTTTAAGTTGCAAAGCACACCCTCCCTGTGGATAACTGAAACCATGGATAATAGGAAACTCTTATTATTTTCAGTTAGACAAATGACTTCCAGCCCAAGCATACTATAGAATCACACTGGAGGACCTAGAAATGCCTAGAGAGAACACTTCTCTAGGCATTTCTATGTCCACCAGTGTAGTTCTATAGTATGCTTGAGCTGGGAGCTGACTATAGAATCACACTGGAGGATCTACAAATGCCTAGAGAGAACATTACTATGGCATACTTGACCTGGATATTGGTCATAAAATCACACCAGAAATGTTTAGAGGGAACTCTTTTTCTTTCTTTTTTTCAGATGTGGGTAAATAAATCCTGGATACTGAATTCACAGATATTGGGGGGAGGGTGTTGTTGTACTGTAGCTAGTTTCTTTCCTTCAGCCATAAATATGCTTCTGAGAATAGCAGTGTCCATTCTGATGGCACCAACTAAGAGCTTGTTCATAGAGGGAGGTGGCAGGTCTATGAAACTTTGTAAAACTGCAAGGACAGAAAATGAGGCTTAAATTGCCTTTGAGCAGATTCATATTAATGTTTGATTACTATTAATTTAGAGAAACAGAAGCAATTGTCATGCAGATAAGCATTAACCAGGGTTAATGTAAGTTTTTCATTCTGTGGAGTGTGCAGAGAGGCAATTCACAACCTCTTGGATTATATTCTTTGCACCATTTTCCAAGGCTGAACTCACATGTTTTCTGTTATTACCATTGACTCCATTCTCCTTTCTCAGTTTTTTCTATCCTGCTTTGACAGCTAGAATGAAGGAAGGCCAAATAACCCTTATGCTTGCCATCACCTTGAGATGAGGGCTTTCAAAACCCTAAGCAATGTTCCTTATAGGTAGATTCATAGCAATATCTAATGTCACAAATGAACTACACCTAGAGAATGGAAAAGTAACTTTTGGGGCTACAACTGCCAGAGGCCCTGTACAATGCAGCATGGTCATTCACTACATTGGCCAAAATCCTGATAGCTGCAGTCCAAAAAAATACTTGAAAATATGCCACCATTTCCAATGTTCTTAGAGGATAAGGAATGTACATACTAGCATGCACCCAAAGGAATGCTGTGCAAGGCAAGACAATAAATGAACTCCTTTAGAGGGCTAACTGGTTAGTTCTATTCTTCCTGGACTATCATTCCAGGCTCTCTTCACAAAGATTAGCACTTATTATTTGTTAATTGCTATAGCATTAATAAGTGATGACAGTGTCTTTGCATCCACTACTTTGGCTTCACATGTTGGAACATGACTAATTGTTTCAGCTGAATTCTTGAACAGTAATCTGGCAGCTTTTGTGCAAGACAGATACGTGTCAACTGCTTTTTTAGATCTGCCCAACAACAGGTAGAGATACAAAAATTTCAAAGCAGTCATTGCTGCACATTCTGTCGCATAGACCTGTGTCAGCTGAATCCTGGCAAAGGGGCATTTTCAGATTGTGAGCTGGGCCACAAGAGTGAATAAAAAAAGCACGGCTAAATACTAATCCATCTTTCCATCTGTTAAACCATGCACTTTCTCCCTGATTCCTTGCCAGGACCGGCTTCTTTAAAGAAGTCAGGGAAGCTGGATTTCTGCAGTGCCCTGTCCTCCCACACCACCTCCCCGAGAATGGCTTTCACCCACCACCCGCTGCCTGTCCTAGCAGGAGTCAGACCAGGTGAGAACAAAGCCATTTTCTTAGGGGAGGGAATGGGTGGATTGTGGGTCAGAGTGGGGAAGCAAGGGACAGAGCTGTCTCCCTGAAGAGGCATATCAGAGCTCTTATCTATGTTGGTTCTGGCAATGGTCTCTTGCTGTCTTGTTTCTTCCCCTCCCCTTTCCTCTCTCTGTCTTGTCCTTGCTTTCCCTTTTCTTTGCCAAAGCAGCTTAACACAAGGATTGTAAAATGCATCCTGGAGAATTTTTCGTTTGTCATGGTACACAAAGGGCAGGGCTTACATCAAGTTGTCCTGCTTCATTAATCCAGGTCAACTTGGATATCCTCAAGTTAGAGGTGACAACAGCGGGCTAGGTAGACCGGTAGTTTGATCCAATAAAAAAACAAGCAGTAGGATATATTCATATGACACTTGTATGGGAAAAGAGGTTCCAGGATGAATTTAGATTTAAATAGCTAGTAACATACATTTGGAACATGCCTTCGGAATATGAAATTTTAATGCAGGAAAGTGTAAGCAGTACTGAGATACTTCCAGGTTTGTATGACACATTTACATTGGCTTGCTGCTTCTATATAAAAACAAAATCCCATGCTTGTTTCTCTGGGATTTTCCACTGAGGTGGACTTGCAATTGCAATGGAGTTCTAAGCTCCAGTGAAGTAATGGTGACTTAGAGAAGTTTTCAGTAAGTGTTCTAGAAATCTGTTTTTTAAGGACTAACATTATTTTCAACCTATTTTAAATGTTAGCATAAAAACTGAGAGGCTGCACTAAGTTCACATCCTTTATTTATTTTACTTATACACAATCTTGATAGATACTTTTTCGAGATGGTGTAACAATAAAAAGAGAAGCACAACAATTCAGCAAAAAATATTAAAATGTATACAATAAAACATCCACAGTGAACTGTAAAATGGCAAATGGAAAAGCAGCATAAATACCAGTCACTATAGACAAAATGGCAGTGACTTTAGACAAAACTCCCAGTTTAAAATGCTTGGAAGAATTAAAAAATGACTCTGAGATCGGAGTAGAGAAGAAACCAGAAGAGAGTACTCCCACAGGCAGAATGTCACTTCAGAAAAGGCCCTTTTCCCTATTTCCCACTTCCCATTTGTGTCACATTTGTGTCACCCAAGCAAGGGCCTTTCAGGCTTGCAGGTAAGCACCTAAATAAACAGCCAATCCAAACATGAAATCCAGCCACTTTCCAGAGATGAGATTTTAATCTAATTCAGAACATAATCATGTCTTAAAAGGTGTGTGTATGCATGTATGTGTGTTAAGTAGCATGAATGATGAATCTGTTTTGGTATTGTGTACAAATGATCATGAATAGTATTTGGGTAGGTTAATGTGTGTGCATGATATAAGAGTATATGCTGAATATATCTAGCTGTGCTCACTGCAGACATGTAGGTGGTTGTATGTATAAGAGGAATGCTATTGAAGTATAAAAACCAGGGAGAACAAAAGCTGAGGCAGTTCTGTATTTGGCTTATGTTTGGATAATGGTGCTGTGGTTTTGCTGTGGTTTGTGTTTAGATGGTGACTTTATGTAACGTATAGTTATATTCAGTGGGTGCATGCATATGTTCAGTGTGTTGTGTAGAACTGAAGTGTGAAGGTTATGGCAGCATCTCTGATGGTCCGGTAAAGAACAGAGTAAACTGGCTTAAGTGGACTGCTCTGAAGTTTCAAATCTAAAATAGGTTTTGGAGAGGGGTAGCATTTCAAGCATAGTGGGCTGGTGTGATTCTTACTGGGCTTCCCACACCTTCCATCTTGTCTTAGATGAAAGAGTCAATTTTATGAAAGACTTAATATTAGTTGAAGAACAAAAAATGACAAGCAGCTAATGAAGATGTAGAGAATGGGAGCCATTTGTCATGTTTGGGGAAAGAGATGTGCTGGCCAGAGTTTGCTTGAGTCTCCCATTTCTATTAGTCTCTCTACACATATGAACTCATGATATGACACAGTGGGAAAAGATTATTTTATATAGCCTGTCCAAGTTGTCTCGGTGTCCTTCACCTTCTCTCAAATTCAGATCCTGGAGTCACATTTTAAGAGAGTTAGAGTACGGTAGATAAATTAAGATTAATTTAATCCTGTAATGAAGATAGTTGCTCTGTAGCCAACTCCACCCTAATCCCAAATTTTGAAACAATTTATAATAAGAAGCAAAGCTAGTGTAGTATAGTGATTTGAATGTTGGACTTGAACTCTGGGAGACCAGGGTTCAAATCCCCACTCAGCTATTGAAGCTCCTGGAGGAGACATGTGACAACACCAAATATGAAGAAGCACCACTTGAATGTACCAGCACAATAATTACCTTACACCGAAGAGATCAAAGTCTATAATTTAGCTCTGTAACCTTAAAATGCTTTCCTACTGTTCATACAACTCCTGCTGTTGTATAACTAGCAGTATTTTATGTTTAGAATGATCATCAAAATAATTATTTATATTTTAAGTACATTATGCAATACAGTATAGTAAAGAAAATGCACAGTGTTTAAACACAGAAAATGAAAGAAAACACATAGAAGTGAAGTAAGTTAAACACTGGCAAGAAGCTGCTTACTCCGGACTTGAATTTTGAAGAACACATCATGAACGCAGTTGGTTAGAAAACATGGAAGCAATCCAACTTCTTATGTGAAGTCAAAGGCTTTCATGGCTGGCATCCATAGTTTTTTGTGGGTTTTTTGGGCTATGTGGCCATGTTCTAGAAGAGTTTATTCCTGATGTTTTGCCAGCATCTCTGAAGATGCCAACCACAGATGCTGGCAAAATATCAGGAATAAACTCTTCTAAAATATGGTCACATAGCCTGAAAAACCCACAAAAACAATCCAACTTGTTGTTTTTAAAAGGTATCAAAAGTCAGGGTGACAGACTGAGAGATGTAAATTCAGTGCTCTAGATAGTCTTGTTGTATGTAGAAATCACATTTCACTGGTCTTCACACACTTTTGACCGTAACATGTACTGTCATCGAGGCAACACATTTGCATATTTTTCTGAAAACAGGAATGCAATAGGTAAGAAGCATTCTCTAAATTGTAAATGGAGTTTGTAAAAAAAAGAGAACGAAAAGAGTATCACTTTGCTTATTCTTTTCAATGTCTCAATGTATTTTTCTGTTTATAGAAATACTCCACATGCCCCACACAGATTATTAAAAAAATAAAAGTATTTGACTTTCAAAACCATAAAAATACATTATGAAACAATACCAAAAAACAAAACAAAAACAGAAGTGTGTTAAAACTGGGCTGTGTATTTTGAGGAAAGCTTGTTTGGGGAGGAGTAGGCAGGAGCAGGGTATCACTTATATGCAGAAACTAATGTCCTAACTACATGTTATATAAAAGGTCTAGAATTAGGTTTCCCAAGATTTTCTCTTTTAATAAAATGCGTTTTCAGGAGCTTCCGATATCATTCAGCTTGTGTTTGTCGTGGGGTGGGGGATGTTTAATCCTTCCATCCAATCCATCATTCCAGATTTCCAATGAAAATACCCCCCCCCCCAAAGCAGGTTTTTCTCCCCTTGTGGAGCAAACAACAGCCTGGGGGATGGATTTTTATAGGGAAAATAGACACCGCTTCTGCATAATGTGTCATTTGGGCCCTATGCACAGATGTAGTCTGGTGTATATCTGTGTGCAGAGAATTGCCAGCAAGCACACCCTACCTTATGCCCCCTCCGTTACTACCTCTGAAAATGATGGAATATGATGTTTGTTCCAAATCCCTGGTGCTATCCTACCATTGTTTGCACAACCACCTAGTGCAGAATGGCAAATTAGGAATTGGCTTGCAGTTACAAATCCTTTGTGATTTAAAGGAGTACTTTTAGAATCTGCACAGATCTGGCTGTCATCATGCCATTAGCATTGTAAGAAAAGGCCAAAGCTTTCTGTAATCCTCTTTATTCCATCATTTTGAAGCATTTTGTTACAGCATCTTATGGGAGCTCCTAGTCAGAAACTCCATGATACTCTTTGACATTTTTATGTATACAAATGCTTTCTTTAGAATAGTCTTAAGTACTTCTGCTTCTTTTTAAAGCTCATTCTTCCTGTCTTTATGCTTACCTACCACAGAGGGCAGTTTCTTGACATCTTTCTAGCTGCTCATCCTAGTCTTGGTCTATCTACCTTGCCTTCAGCCTTTTACCCTGTTCTAGTTTGCACCATCTGCCTACTGTAGCAGTATTGTAGAAGTGTCTTCAGCCACACAGGGGAGAAAATCCCCAACTCACAGCAGCTGATCCTTATCTGATTCATATTCTCCATATCAGTTATTAATATGCCAGTAATTCCCAAGGAATTACCTGGTATTCCATGGCATTCCCCATCACCATGTATGGATGTGAAATGTGGTTTACTACACAGTAAAAATAAATAAATAAAAAATCATATGAGATGTGGTGCTGGGGAAGAGGGCTGAGGATACCATGGACCACCAAAAAGACAAACAAATGGGTCCTCAAACAGATCATACCAGAACTCTCCTTGGAAGCCAAGATGATAAAACTGAGGCTATTGTACTTTGGCCACATCATGAGAAGACATGACTCACTAGAAATGATTCTAGGGCTAATATCACACGAGCAAAATTTGAAGTTATCCCAGGGGCAATGTGAAGGCAATGCAGAGGCAATCATGGGGTTTCAGGTTTGTTTATCACATGACACCAAACGCAATCAGGAGCCATCCTAAACACAATCGGGGTCATTCCAGGGTTAGGTAAATTTGGGGGAAAAGAGGATTTACCTAACCCTGGAATGACTCTGGAATGACCCCCGATTGTGTTTAAGATGGCTCCTGATTGAAACCTCATGATTGCCCCTGCTTTGCCTTCACATTGACCCTGGGATAACTTCAAATTTTGCTCATGTGATAAGGGCCTAGGAAAAGTTGAGGGTAGTAGAAAGACAGGAAGACCACACACCAGAGGGCTAGACTCAATTAGGGAGATCACAAACCTGAATCTAGAAGACTTAAGCAGATCAGTGAAGGACAGGCAGGTTTGGAGATGTCTCATCTATAGGGTCGCCATGAGTCAGGACTGACTTGAAGGCAGTTACCAACAACAACAACAAATTCCCAAAGAAAGGAATATGCTGTACATGTTTGCCCTTGGGTGTTTTGGGAAGAGGTATTCCTTTTTATTTATATTGTGCCATCGATGTGTACAGCATTGTCAGAAGACTATAAATGGAAATAATCTTAAATTACATAGGGGATAGGAGGGAAGAGGTCACTGTTAGTAATTGATAAATGTAAGAAAATGCAGTTACACGTACTTCTACTTCATTCTGATGAGGATAGATGGTTTAGTGTCATTGGTTAAAACCAGTGTATAAGAAGGATAGCCTATAAAGCAAATGGTGTAGTTCTTTTAAAATGACAAGGAATAACTATGTGTACAGAAGAAGAAGAATCTTAAATCCCTGTTATGTGATTATATGTGTATACAGCATGTACATACACAGACAAACGCATGCATGTTTAGAATGTTTTGTAGGTTGAGAGTGTGTCACACACACAGTCAAATCCCTCTGCATCTGCTTGCACATCTTTGCAAATGCTCACCTGTCTTTGCCCTTATGAAATAGAGCAATATCCGCACACTGCCAGTGTCAAATAAACTATTGTTTCCAAAAAACCGAGACAGAATGGCACCCTTTGTCTTTTACAACAAGGACATGGGCTGGTTGTTCAGCTGAGGCCTGGGCAAATATGATTGGTGCAGGTGGCTTTTGGGCTGTGTGAAATGAAAGCAGCATGGCATGGGGGTTGTTACTGACATTTCTCTGTCCCTCTTTTTCTCTCTCTTTCTTTCTCCACCTCTCTCTCCCTCTTTCTCTCTCTCCCTCTCTTTTTGCTTCTCTCTGTGTTTCTGTCCATCTGTCCTTACACTCTCCAGGAAGCCCCCGTGCCACAGCGTCGGCCCTGCACTTCCCGTCAACCTCCATCATCCAACAGTCCAGCCCCTACTTCACACACCCGACCATCCGCTACCACCACCACCACGGCCAGGACTCGCTGAAGGAATTTGTGCAGTTTGTATGCTCGGATGGCTCAGGCCAGGGCTCCGGGCAGGTAAGAGCCTCGCACCTCAGCCCAGGGATGCCGGCCAGTCCCACCAGAAACCTGACCTACAGCCTTTCTCTGCCTCCTCTCCCTCTCTGTCTCCCTCCCTCCCTCCCTCTGTCTGCCTTGGCTGCCTTGCCTGCCTGCCTGCCTGCCTTCCTAGGGAGTCAGTAACACTGTAAGCACTATTCTATAGTCCTGTGGGTCTGACAGAATAGGCCCTTTTTCAGTGAAGGAGCAGTCTGAAACACTGGCTTGCTCTTAGAAACTTACCTTGGCTGTGAAAAATAGACAGGGATCCAGGTAGGGGAGAACAACCCTGAGGACAGCCAGGATATTGTAATAGATTTGTTAAACATGGGTGAGGGGGATGCCATGTTCTTAAAAGATGGGCTTCTTCCTATCATTTCATCTTGTATAGGATGTGACAAGGATCTGTGTGGCCCAGACAGGCTTTTTGTCCTGTCACCCTATTCCTCTGTCCCTTCCTCGTCTGCCACCCTTTTCATCACAGGAAATGTTTTGGAAGGACCTTGAGTTATTAGGAACTTGAAGTATATGGGGTTCCTGGACACAGGAAAATCCCAGAGGACTAAGCTGAGCACATTATAGAAAATGTATAGCCTGTGAAATTTGTGAAGGTGGCAGGATCAGTAATGTAAAGCAATGCAACTTTGTTGGTAGCAGCAGAATCAATGGACCTGCAAGATGGAACTTTTCCGGCACTGTGGGCTTTTAAACAAGGAATCTTCTAAGACGTGTGTTGCAGCATGGATGAGTTTTAATTTACTTTTGAGTCTAACTTTCTTAAGTGATTTGGTTTGTCACAGAAATTCTACACACACACACACACACACACACACAGACAGACAATGTTTGGTCCAGTTTGAGAACCACCATTAATGGAAACACTAGTGGCCTGGCATGTGAGGACACAATTTGTGAATAAATGTATTCCCATTCCCATTCCAGGAGCAAGGCAAGGTATACATTCAATAAGTAAATAAAAATAAAATTTAAAAAGTGCCACCCCCACATCACTTGGCATGGCAATCTATTCCGATTTCTGTGAGCTAAGAAGAATATTAGAGTAGAAACATTCTTTTGTCTTTAAGCCCTCTTGAAAAGAATTGATTAAATAAAAATGTCTTCCACATTAGAGCCCTTCAAAAGTACTAAGGCATTTCTAGGAATTGAGTCAAAATGAAAGTTCCACAGTGCATTTACTTGACCATAGCATTAACCAGCAATGTTTTATCCATATAAGGAAACTTGCCCCATAATATTTACACATATGTATGTCATATTTAGAAGAGATACCCTGTAATGTTAATTGAAAGTTTACTTTTTATAGATTTTGCCCATGGTACTGCATTCTGTTCAAGTGTAGCTGAAGCTTAGTAACAAATCACTCCTCTGTTACTTTTTAATTAGTTAAATGATGTACCCAACCAGCATATGTATAAATTACTTGTTTAGTTGTATTTTTTCTTTCTGCGGCAGCAAAAAAGCTATATCATTTTGTAATATATGAAAAATAACAAAATAGTATGAGTCCGGGTGGCGCAGTGGTTAAATGCCTATACTGCAGCCACTCACTCATAAACCATAAGGTTGCTAGTTCAATACCAGCAAAAGGGCTCAAGCTCGACTCAGGCTTGCATCCTTCTGAGGTTGCTAAAATGAGTACCCAGATTGTTGGGGGCAATTAGCTTACACTTTGTAAACTGCTTAGGAAGTGCTTAAGTGCACTGATAAGTAATATAGCAATGTACTTGCTATCGCTATTGCTACAGAGAAAGCAGTAGTTTTGCTTTCATGTATCAACAGGATCAGAAGTTAACAGACAAGATGGTCCTCACTGCACTGATTATAAAACAGAGGTCTGAAGCTTTTGATTAAAGGCACAATACCCATTAAAAGCCTTAACAGTACATTACCTAACAACACTAGACAGACTACTCTTGGTGTTGCATTTTATTTAAGTATTTATTTAAACCCTGGTGGTGCAGTGGTTAATTGTCAGTACTGCAGTCACAACATTGTGAGTTCAATCCCATTGCTCCAAGGTTGACTCAGCCATCCATTCTTTCATAGGTTAGTAAAATGAGTGTCCAGCTTGTTGGGGGCTTACACATTGTAAACCACTTAAAGAGTGCTGAGTTTAGTATGAAGCGGTATAGAAATGTATGCTATTGCCAGTGCTACATATCAGTTCTGAAAAAGCTGAGAAGACAGCACAAAAATGTGCAGTGAGCTGAATGCAATGTTGTGTGATTTCCTCATTTTAAAATATGTAGCACTTTGAGAGAAAGGAGCTAGTGTAGTAGCAGTGACTCCACTGAGCAACAAGCCCCAAAGTCTTCAGTCTTACTAGGGTATATTCTAGAAGACTAGCCACGGCCCGTTCCAGACGGGCACCTTAGTACATGCTTGGCATGTACTAGGGTTAGAAAGGGGTGTCCTTTCCAGACGCCCCCAACCCTAGCACGTGCTCGGCACGTACAAAATGGCAGCACCCATTCTACATGGGCGCCGCCATTTTGACGTAGTGGACGCTTAGCATCCACACGTCACAGCGTGTTAATGACGTCACAAGTGCGCTATTGGCGACTTGCGGCGTCATTAACACGCCGCAAAAAGAAGCTGCTTTTTGCGGCTTCTTTTTGCTGCGCGGAGGAGTCGCGTGGTTTGGCCACTGAGGCTCCTCCACGCAGCAAATGAGGGGGCCACCAGACCGCCCTTTTGGGCGGTCTGGAAAGTGCCCATGTCATCCTGAGATAAGAAACAGACAAAAAGAAGCAAACAAGACTTTTTAAATTTCCATAGCATTCCTTAACTTTTGTCAACAATTGACATAGATCTCAACTCAAGGTTAACTGTCCTGGTTTAATGGTTGTATGCCACTACTCCAGGACACCCAGAGTAGCAGTGAAACAACAATAGAGATCAAGCAATAGAGTTATTTCAAGAACTGAAAGTCAAGGCATCACCATGATCAGGCTTGTGATGACTTGCCAACATTGCTGGGTCCAAGTATTTCTTGGATCACACCTTGTCTCCTGATTCATGGAGACCACATAGCATTGGATAGCTATATAAAGTGAAGATTTGAATCCCTTAGAATCTTTCCAGGACCTAATTAGGAGAGGGAGCTACATAGGAAAAACATAAAATCCAGGGGAACAAGCTGGTGAACAGAAGAAAGCAAGGAAGGTCCATTCATTGTGGCTTCTTCTGAAAGGAAACTATTGCCTCTACTTATTTTCCCAGGGCTAAGAAAGTCAGGAGCCAGTTAATTCATTTGGGAATCCATTTCTTCAGAAAAGATACCCATTTTCTACTTATGGTTTAGTTGTCATGAATTGGACACACTTTCTGACTTTGATTGCCATACGTGACAGTCCCAAATGTGGAATCCTATGGTAACAATTCCTGTCTTTTTGCTAGATTGCTTGTGACAAGGGAAAACTGAACTGAGGAAGAACAGTTTTCCAAAAAATAAACAAACAAAAACCCTGCTAACATTGATAGATTAGGTGTTTTCTTGTAGCCACAGCTTGCCAATTCTGCGATCTAACTGGATTTCACATTTTTATTCAAAAAGGGTTTTAAAGAGAAATTTCATCTAAGTGGTGAAATTTTAAGATTCTGAATTGAGAAGATGGGCCTGTATGGCTGCTACAAATCTCATGTTGCCTTCTAAGGTCCAGACTCATGCTTTGTGGCACTCTACAGTGAGCATTTGCTGAGATGGGAGTTTTGTGTACATATTTAGCATATACCAAGGCACTTTTCCCCCCATGGTTAGAGTTGTGAACAAAGGATACACATGGTTGTATAGGCAGGACAACTTAGGAACCAAAATCTCCAGAGTCAGTAAGCTAAGGGGAGGCAGTGTATCCTCTCACTACTGAGACATCTGTTGCTTCAGTCACTTTCTCTTGGCAGCCATATGGATCTAGTTGCACTACTGTTTCAGGCTACTCATCCATTCCAGTCATGTGTCAGGGTGCCCAGTGAAGAGCATTGGCAATAGAGCTTATCATCTATGGTGTTGACAACATGTTTTGCAGTGATATGTGGTAGGGAATAATTCTTATCTGGTTTTCACGTCTTGTCATTGGAACGGAGGAGTCATCGTTCAAATCTGCCAATCATGCTGGTACACTGGCAACTACTGGATACCCATTGAGGTCTGGATTTCTTGCAACAAGAATGGAGAATTTACATGTTCATGAGGAAAGGATAGCAAGGCAATAAGGATTTGAGGGAGGCATGGGAAAGATTTCAAACCAAGACATAATTTTAAAAGAAAAAGAAGGGGGAGAAAAAAGGATCCCTCATCAAACCTAAATTGAAATCCCTTCCCTTGCTCTCAGCCCTGAGAGCTGCCAGCAGATACTGCATCTTTAACGTTGCCTTGTCTCGTTCATGCATCACTGTATTTATGTTGTTCGCAGCCTAACGGTAGCGGCCAGGGCAAAGTCACGGGGTCATTTTTGCTGCCGCCGCCACCACCTGTGGCCAGACCAGTGCCCCTTCCAATGCCTGATACAAAATCCACCAGCACTAACCCAGAGGGCGGAGCGCCGACACCAACGTCACCCTGTAAGTGGACCCCAGTGTAACCCGAACCATCAAGCAAAATAAAACAGAGTCACCCTCTCCCAACCACCCCACTCCACAGTCCTTCACTAGGGGTTGAGCAAGGCAGAAGTAAGGGGCAGAGGAGAAGGAAGAGACTCAAAGGAAAGGAAAGGCAAAGTGGAACAGAGAAGAATACGCACAGTGACAGATGCAGAAGGAAGAGCTGCAGTAGAGAAACCACTAGAGAGATAAAGAGGAAGGAAGGGACACACTATAGAAAGAGGAATGACGAGAAGGGTGGGAGAAAAGCAGATAAAAGGCAGCCAGCAGGACAAAATGAGGGGCTTGGGGCACCATGTTATCATCATCAAGTCTTGTGCTTTGTGCTTGTTTTAAAAGTTGACACACCCCATCTGATACCTTCCCCAAAGCTGCCATCACTCCCTCACACCTTTCATCCCATACGCCAGCGTTTAAAGATGCAGTAGCTGCCCAGCTCCGACACTTTTATTTTTTTATTATTATTTTATTCATTATGTTGTTGGTTACCATAGTGGCTCCTGGGTAAGGACTGGGTTGTTTTTTTCCTGTAAGGGACATGTGTAAGGGACAAAAATAAACCATACATAATACAATTTCCAAGAATAAGAACTGCTGTTAGATTTCTTCTTTTTTTTTAATGAGTGGCTCCTGGGTTGTGTTTATAAGTGTTTATCTGGTTCTTCAAAATAATAATAAAAAAGCAACTTCCACTGAGATCCGTAGCAAGCTTCCTGTCACCCCCTGAATTGAGGTTTGTGCTTTTTTCTGTAAAAGGTATGCCTGTGGGAGTAGGGAGGAGGGAAGGCTGCGAATCACCATTATCAGAAACTGTCCCTGCTGTTGGGTGAGAAGTAGAACCCAGACTTGAGATGTTTGAATCAGAAATCCTGGGCTTGTATCCCCACTTCTAGGAGGCCAGATATATCCTATGGTGTGGGTGGAGATCACTGTAAGCTAGGATGTCTGTTCCCAGTTGTGGGGGAAATGGAGTGAGGCCTGCCCACCCTTTTGCAGGAGGGATGAGAAATAAGACTCCCAGGTTCTCCAGTGATGAAGTAGTTCTCACCATCTTTCTTGGCTCAGGGGAAATCCCTTTGGAGAACAAGATTGGCTACCACTTCCATTTTCCTTTTGCTTTATCTTCTTCCCTCCTTTCTTTTTCTTTTTAATTTTTTTTCTGCATCCGTGCTCATGGCATTGCTCACTCTCACGCTGTTCATACTCTCCATTATATGGGTGAAGTGGGGAGGGAGTGAGGAACAAAGGGCTGGAGACAGGGTGTAGGCATGAAAGGCAGTTCTGGAGTTACTTATGTTCTGGTTGTTGTCTTTCCCACTCTCAAGAGAGCTAACAAAGGATTCAGGAGGAGTATGGGGCACTGCAGTTGCTTCTAAGGTTGAGATCAGGCACCAAGAGCTGCTCTACATGATCAGCAGGTTCAGCATAAAATATTGGTTCAGGCCTAAATCATATGAGGTAGTGGGAGCCAGGGAATCTTAAATATGATTATTGTGATTAGCGTCTAAATGACTGGATGTTTGAATGATCTCTCACATACTTTTGAAAAGCCTTCCACCACATTCAAAGCTAGCATATCTGTAAGAGAACTAGCACATAACCATTCTCTTTTGTATGCTCATTTTGGATGTCTGGATTTTATTTACCATGAGAGAATATCCAGCACCTTCACTAACAGAGCCCAGCAAAAGATTATTTGGTATGAGTCTTCTGGTTGTGCAGCTCAGCTCTTCACCCCATTTAGCAGATAGTGGTCAACAAAGAGGAACAGAGCCCTAGAGGCCTCCATTGTGACAACAAGAGTGAGGGAGGATATAGAGCAACTTGCCTCAAGGTCCTGGCAGTTAAAGGTGGCTTTCCCTTCTTGCTACAACTCCCTTGGGAACCAAGGGCTGAACTCTGAGCTAGAACTACTGCCTTCAAATTAAGGTCTTTCAAGCATAGACATAAGAGAAAACAGCTTCAGGCAACCTGGAATGTTTGTGATCAGGGCTGAGTGTGAAGGTGAAATTTTGTGTTTGACTATTTTTGTGCATGCTTGTGTGTGTGCAGGTGCACATGTATGTTAGTATGTGGTTGCAGAACCCTTAAGGAGCTGTCAAAGTCTCTTAAGTGTATCTTGGTCCAAATGGGTTTCCACACTGGAGACAGCTTTCAGTGGGACAGTCTCCCATGCCTGCTCTGTGCCCCTCGCTCAGCTTCCCTGAGAGCATTGCCCTCTTCTGCCACCATGCTAAATACCAAAGAACTGAGCTCAGTTATTTCTGGCACATAGTGTTATGCCCAGGGGAGGCATGCAGACCACAAGACTCCATCTCCTGGCAGGCCCATACATGGGCATGTTCTGGAATGCTATCCACCCTGCCAGTGGGCAAGAGGGTTGTCTCAGGCTGCTGATAGCACTCTCAACAAAGAAGCCCTCCAGAGACAGAGAAAAGTAGGCCAAGAGATTATGGCTTTGGGCTACCTGAGAATCAGGAAGACCATTCAGGTGAGAAACAAGGCCTGTGGAAGGAAGGCTGAAGTTTCACTTTCCTTGCTTAGATAGCAATGTTTCCACAAAGCTTCACTGCATGATCCAAGAGATGCACCTCAGGAACCCTTGTAATTCTATAGAAACTGCTTGGGTTTGGCTTCATGGAGGCATCTCAGAAGTTTCTGCCCCAAGCACTTGCTGGGATTCCTCATCATACAGTCAGGCCCTGGAGGCCCTGTCCTTCAGTGCCCAAAATACACATCTTTCAAGCAACAGGTGTTTGCCACCCTTCATAACAGGCCTCAGTTACACCCTCCAGCTCATTGTCCTGAACCCTTGAGCCCTTTCAGTAGACAGGGTGTGCTAGGGAGGGAGGGAAGGTTTCTGCCCGCTTTCTCTCTTTGGATTTTGCTGTCTTGAGTCTCACCTGCCAGGCCTGTGTGCCCATCCTTTTCCATGACCACCATCAATGCCATCAACCTCACCTAGTGGCCCTAACGGCCTCACGTCTCTTTCCCCTCCAGCATTCTCAGCGCCAGGCTCCTCCTCCTCTGCCAACCGGTTTGTCGGCATCGGACCCCGGGACGGCAACTTTCTAAACATCCCCCAGCAATCTCAGGTAGGGGGACCAGCTTTACAGGGGATGTTGTATGTGGCAGTAGCCCAAACGTAGCTTGCTTTATGTGGGTTGGTTGGATGGCTGGGTGGCTGGGTATGATTCTTCTGAAGGGATGGATGGGATGAAGTCCAGATCTAAACGACCACATGTTTCCTGCTACTCTTCAGCTCTGGCCTGAAATGCATTCAGCACCAAAGGACTCCATATAGAATGGGGATGAGAATAAACGGGAAGGAAAGACAGCTAGGATGTGAGGCTGCCCAGGTTCTGTTTCAACTGTGGGGGAGTAGAGCTTAGTGATTTAAATGAAAACTGAGACTGAAAATCAGGATTCCAGATCCACTGAGTGTGCCACCAAGCCTCTTTGGGATATCAAAACTAGCTTTGCCATGATCTAATTCCATTCCAAAACATAAACAGTCCCAATGTTTTAGAAACAAAATGGTGGATCAGCAAGAGTGTTCTTGGCACATTCACTCTGTGGCTAACAATTTCAAAATATGACCCCCAAATTGTGAAGTGCAGTGCACAAAGTATATAGAAAAGACTGCTTAACTGTAGACTTCATTGGGTGGCCTTAGGCAGGTCACTGTTTCTCCTAAGACTGTTCACACATGACATCTTTTCCACACATCGATCCCTACAAAACAAGTGAGGTGAAACTAGGCTCAGGGCCACCATACATGTTGTACATCCACATGGAAAACACTTCCATGCTAGGTAAAAAAATGAAATCCACAGGTAGATTGTGGCATAGATGCATAGTGAAAAAAATAGTTTCCTAGCATGTGTATACTGTTTATACACTCACTGAAATATACATACAGTATGTGCACTCCCCTATGACTGTCCACACTTTTCCCTACATGAGAATGTTTTGAGGGAAATATAAATCACCACTTTATATACACATGCTAGATTTCACACATCTTCTTGAACCATAGTTTAGCAAAATAATAACAAGTTGCAACAAACTTTGGTCTTGCATGCTACCCCCTCCTCTCTCCTCTAATGCAGCCACCAGAAGGAAGTGAGAAAAGTTTGTTTCTGGTTTCAGCTAACCAAACCTTGTGGGTTGATTAATGTCAACTTTAAACAAGCAATATTTGAAGTTGACATGTTTCAGACAAACCATGATTAAGATTAACTACAATTTGTCAAATGTAGATGGCATAACAAACTGCAGTTAACCTAATCTGGAAATGAAAACTTCCAAACTCTACCTTGCAGCCAAATCAGAGGAAGGTAGGAGAGGAAAGGGAGCAAGCCCAAAGTTTGCTGCAGCTTGTTCTTAAAATGGTAAGCCATGGTTGAGTATGATGTCCAAATGAATCCTACAGATACAAGCAGTTTGTACATGCAAAGAAGATACCATTTCCAAATTTGATGAAAGAAATGTAGAAGTACCACCTGCAGAATAGCCCAAATCTTAAAAGAAAGCTAAGCAGAAACTGGGTTGTGCAGGTCCACACATTGGCACATGCCCCATCTGTGATACCAGCAGCCAAAGGATGAGTCCAGTGTTGGCACCTCCATGTATTTAGGGTCAGAAGTGAAGTTCATTTCCAGGATCTGTCTAGAGATATGTGCAGATAGCAACTAGGGCATTTTGCTGAGTCAGAATGAGGATGAAAGAGTACACAATTCCAGCTCTGAAGCAGTTGTGAAGCATGCAAGGTTATGCTTTTCTGTTGCATAATACACATCTGTGTGTTATGTCTACACTGAGTTTTAGCACCACAACCCCTTTCTTCCCTGGAATTCTTGGAATTCTTGATGCTGTGGGGGTTTTCTCTGCAGCACCCAAGAAGCTGGAAAAGGGTATCTTTCTTCCATGTACCTTATGTGCATCTTCGAGCTTCTTCTGTATTGTTTGTGTTACATGTGAATGTTGTTACAGAAGCAAAGCAGAATACAGAGACTGGTAGATATATTTGATAATGCTGGCTTTACACTGACAATACAGAATGATTTAAGCCAAAGCCAGTTTAAAGTTTCATATATGAAAACATTGCCCAAAGCCACAAATTGTGTCCCATTGACATTAAAGTAGTGCTCACCTGGATATATCAGTGATGATACAATATCCTTTGACAATATAGTGTGGAAGGGCAGGAAGTGTGCAGCATAGAAGTAAATACATACCATTCTTAATAAATATATTGCTGTCACAGCTGTAGAGGAAGCATATCATTTTTTACTCAAATATTTTTTAAAAGCTACAGAAACACTCCTGCAAGATTAAATAGATCACATAATGCTGCAAACCTGAAGGAAATGTAACTCATTTTAAAAGTATGCAAAGGGATCTCGTAGGACCTTTAGACTAACTGAAAGAAGTTGGTAGCTTGAGCTTTCGTAGACTTGAGCCTACTTCTTCAAATGCATGTTATCTGTTAACATGCATCTGATGAAATAGGCTCAAGTCTAAGAAAACTCATGCTACCAACTATTTTCTTTCAGTGAGAGGTCATTCACATGTTGCTTTTAGTGCGACTGTGTGAATAATCTCACTCACGCATTCCGGGTTTGTTGTTCACGTTATGGAACTGCATCTATGTGCCTCTCTACAAGTTTGGTTGCTCACACAGCACTCAAATAAAGATGGAGTTGATGATGCAAATGTATTTGAACCATGTTCACATCAGTCATTCTCACAGCTCAGAATGAGAATCTTTTAGAAAAACTTGGGGGGGGGCACACACACATTGACACTGATTATCCTGGGTTAACTAGGTTTTTTGGCAGCCTTCCCCCCCCCCCAAAAAAAAACTTAATCAGGTGCATTAAAAATGCATCCGAACAACAAAACTTCAACTGAAATTCTACTGGGATTATTTTTACCATCTGAATAACCCCTTAGTCTCAAAGGTGCTACAAGATCCCTTTGCATACTGATTTTCCAGACTATGGCCTGTTACAGACTGCCAAAATAAAGCAGCTTCGGGTCTCTTTGGAGGTATGCTATTTAAATGATGCATGGGTCCTAAGAGTCCGGAGGTCGCGCCAAAGTCACACTTCATTCCTAAGCACTGGAGTGCAGCTTTGGTGCAGCTTCCGGATTCTTAGGACCCATGCATCATTTAAACAGCATACCTCCAAAGAGACCCAAAGCAGCTTTATTTTGGCAGTCTGTAACAGGCCTATGAAACTTATCAGACACATTTCCCCCCCCCCTCTCCCGTTATGGGCACAGGAAGGGGACGCTCACGGCTGTGCGAGGCCAAGAAAAAACACATTTTACTGCACATCAAAGTGTCCTCAAAATGGCTCCATTCCGTCACCCAGCACCAAGCTGTTCCCATTCAGTGCTGAGATGTGTCCTTTGGCTTGAATGGAAGACTGAATGGGAATGGCTTAGTGCCAGGTGACGGAATGGGGCCATTTTGAGGACACTTTGGTGTGTGGTAAAACCGGGGGGGGGGAATAAGGTCCTAACTCAGCTATACCTTTGAATTCATTTTAAAAGCGTTCTTGAGTGAAGGAGAGAGTTATAGCTCAGCACAGTGGGTGCCTGCCAGTAAGTGCCCATGGCCCAGTAAGTGTGGCTGGGGGACGGAAGGAGAGATCTGCCTTTTTCTGACAACAAAACAGTGATCATTATTGCTGGGAAGTCATAGTTGCCCTGCAATGGAGGTGCTACCTGGATGTGTACCTTACAACAGTTGAGTAAAAACTGAATGTTTGTTGTGCAGTGAAAACCTAGGCTGGCGTGTTGTGTTTTAATCCTAGCAGTACTGTACAATGTCCAGAAGGGAAAGATGGACAAAGTGGAGGATTAGATTGATAGAGAAAGGTTGAGTAAAGTGCATTCATTTGGTGCCAGTCCTGCTCCTCCTGTCCCACACAGGCTTGCTCTCGGCTTGATCTGCCTTTCCTTCCCAGCCTCCGTTGCTCCCTGGCGGTGAGGGAAGGAGCCGGAACAGAGCAGGAATGAAATCTGCTCCCCTTCCCATCCCATAACCAAAGTCACGTCTGGCTCGTCTGGTTTCCCTGAGCAACCAGACATGATGTCACACCCAGATGAACTTGGACTTGGGGGGCCAGGCAGGGAAACAATGGTCCAGAGCAAGGCTGGAATAGGGCCCAGCACGGCCGCAGGAATAGCAGGGGCACTTCCGCCAGCAACTTCCCTACTTCTGGCTTTCTCCTCTTCTGTTTCGCCTTTCTGGTTTTAGTTCATTTCCCCCCTGCTTTCTGCACCCCCACGCCATCCACCCACACTCCTTTTCTCTCCCCCGCCTTCTTTTTCTTTTAATGCACTTCTATCACATTCTTTATGGCTCTGAAACTACTTTTCCCCTTGATTCCTTTTCATTTTTTTTTGTTTCCAAAAAAATAAAAAAATCCTCATTCCTTCTGGGAAAGTCGAGCAGATGCAGAGGGCCGGGTGGGTGGGTGCTGCTCATGCATGAGATAGTTGGGAGATATTGAGATCTTTCTCAACCAAGGCACTGCCAGGTGGGCTTCAAGCTTTGCCAAGGGTCCTTTAGTGTGTGCATGTGTGTTTTGTATATATAAGGATGGGGGGGGGGGGGTGCAGATATTCCCTGCCCGATTGGCTAGGCTATAGTAGATTGTAGGGTAGAAGGAGAGGGGAGGGCAGATGTTACCACAGTAACCAGTGACTTTTCAGAACTCTGGATTCAGGCAGATGGAGCAGGACAAAAGAGGGGACGAAAAAGACAGACAGAATTGGGAAAGAAGAAGAGGTGTGAGAGAGTGAAAAAGAGTGCTTGCCAGTCTCCTCTTTCTCAGTTGTGGCTTCTGGCTGTTGCCCATAGGAACAGCAGCAGGACCCATGAGGTGTGACAGTCCTTTACTTCTGACCACATTGCTTTTGCTGCTGTGGCTGCTGTTAAACATTCATCTGGTGCCAACGGTGTGTGCAGAACCTGCACTGATAAATTCTCTGCTCATGTGGCTTTAAGTTAGAGGCACTATAGGTAAACCAGCTTCTGTTCTGTTTGGTCCGACTCATACGTCCAGGCACTTCTAACTGGTTGGCTTCTCTTTCCAGTGCTCTGGTTTGACCCACATCTCCTAAGCACTATCTAGTAAAAGGTGACACGTAGCACAATGTCACAGAGCTTCCTCTGGCCTCCAGCAGCTTCAAGACAAAAGCATCTATATCTCATCAGAGATGGGCAGGAACAGTAAAATCACACCTGCTTCTCCGTGAAAAATCATAGTTTGTCATTGTAGTGAGAACTGGCTGGTTGCATGAAAGAGGATGAAAGAATAACCAATAGCAAGCTGTCCAGAGCAACTGACATGCTGGTTCAGCAATGTAAATTTTTGCATTTGCCTGTCTCCTGCACATCTAGACACAGGAGAGCTACTTGTTGTGTGAATAGTATCATGTGAGAGCAGGGTGACGAGAGGTCCCAACCATAAAAGAGGACAAGGCACTACAACATGTAGGGCATTCCATAAAAAATGTAGAACATTACCCAAGAAAAGCTAAAAAGCCTCGCAGAAATATAAATCCATGCTTCTTAGTCATGCTTAAAATTGGGGAGATTTTGGAATTCCTCCTGGAAAGAAGGTGGAAATGGAAGACATCTGAAAGAAACTAGACTATGCCTCCCCACATCTTGCATTACCATGCTCCATAGCAATAGAATGAAGGAAGACTGGGAAAAGCTTAGCTTCTCTCACCAGGTTGCACCATTTCATCTTGAAAATTAGAGTCACAGCTCCCCCTTTTTTCATGAATTTGGCAAACATGTAATAAGTTAGGGCTGTTCTGTACTAAGGAACTGTGCGCAAAGCATGGCCCTAACATTAGATGCATCAGTACAGCTTTTAGCAGTGCTGACAGTTGATAGGAATGTGTGAAAACTGAGAACTTTTTCTAGTCTTATTGAAATACTTTTGACTTATCTTGGCACTCTGCCAATGGTTTGTCTGAAGGGAAAGCTTTGAATAATCTATCTATCTATTTATCTATCTATCTACATATGTCATCACACCTTTCTTCCAATCCAGGATCTAGGTAGTTTACAGCATGAAACAGAATATAGTTAAAAACCAATAAGTTATAACACTAAGAACAATTTTAAAAGCAGTTAGATGCCTATCATACTAAACCAAGCACTGAATTTAAAAACATAGAATGAAAAGAGGCATTGCAAGACCTCCCCCATTAAAAGACCCTTCCATGGCAGCCAGTAAGTGGCCCCAGGCTCATCTGAATAAAAATGTATTTGCTGACCAGTGAAAGGTGAAGAGAAATGGGAGGGTATTCCATAGTCAGGGAGTAGCCAAGAGGAAGCTCTATCCCATGTCCTCACCAAGTATGCATGCAAAGGTGTAGGTCCAAGAGAAAGCCCTCCGCAAAGAATCTCAAAACTCAGGAAACAGAGACTTTGTTGATGGCATACACTAATGTAAACTCTGGTTTGGTCAGCACATTGGCTTTTGTGAACTTTATGGAAGAAGGTGTCCAGCATCTCCTCCCATAACACCTCCATCTTGGGTACAGCTTGAGTTGGAGGTTGCTTGCTTGCACAGTCCAGGAATGGATTGAGGACAGTGGTATACCTGAGCAGATTCCACCTACTCTTGTCCACCCAGGGATAAAAAGAACAACCTTGGTCTAGAAGAGGGAGAGACATAATTGTGCACACAAGATTACCACCAAGACCATAGCAGTAGGGGAAAGGGGGCAGCTTCCATCTTCTCCTCTGAAGCCCACAGATTGGGACCTTCAAGAGAGGAGGAAAGGGAAGTTTAAAGCCTGTCATGCTGGTGATTATAGGTGGAAGCACTTATGAATAAATTCCAGCGTGGTGTAGTGGTTTGAGCATTGGACTATGACTCTAGAGAATAGGATTTGAATCCTTGCTCAGCAATGGAACCCCACTGGGTAACCTTAGGCAAGTCACACTCTCACAGCCTCTCACAACAAGACAAAACCCCTTTGAAGAAACTTTCCATAAGTTGGAAATGACTTAAAGGCACACAGTGACTGATTTTTAGCTGCAGTGCTTGCCCTGCCCATGCCTGAGGTCTGTCTGTGATATTTTAAAATGAGGGGTGGAAGAAGAGTACCCAATCCTCCAGCTGTGCCTTTTTAAGTGGTAGGGGGGAAAGATGTTTCACCACTTCCATGGTGGTTGTCACTGTTAACTGCCGTCCAGTTGACTGACTCATGGAGACCCCATGAGTGAGAGCCCCTGTCTTCAACTGCTCTGCTCAGGTCCATGATAAACCTCCTCAAATTCACCCTGCCATTGAATGAGAACCAGTCTGCACCCTGGCAAACACCAAAACTCCCATACACACACATCAAGAACTGGCTGATTTTGAACAGGGAGGGAAGCATCTTCTGTAAGCCCCAACTGAAACTTGGGCCCTTATCAGATGAGTGTGGAACTGGGGGTCTTCTGCACTGGGCGATTCGAATTCGCGTCATAACGCAATGTACTGTCATACCTGGGAGTCCTTCTGCATTGGCAGGATTCAAATTGGCCAATCCGCATTCGCGCGAAGTGCATTCAGTGCAGAATGTCCACCGGTGCTCAACATGAGGATTGGCCGATTCGTATCGGCCCCCTCGCACATGCTCAGGTGCCCTGCATGGGTTGCGACTAAACTCTTCCGGGGAAAGGGGAGGTTCCGTCTGACAGCCCGGTAAAACAGCTGGAGAGCAGCTCATGACACATTAACAATCGCGATACAACGTGCCCGTTACTGTTTCCTCCTCTCCATTCCTGCTTGGTTTAACGGAACCATGACCTTCCCTGCAACAAATTAACAATGCCCGGTTCTGCGTGTGTGTGTGTGAGCGGTGTGTGTAGTATTCTGGGGGGGGGGGAGGAGCAGTTCCAGCAGCTGTCAAAGAGGCTGGATGCCATCTAAGTAATGGGTATGCTTTGATTAAGAGTTCCTGCATGGCAGAAAGGAGGTTGGACTGATGGCCTTTCTTGGTGTTGCCGTGATTCCAGCGGCCTCCTCCTCCTCCTCCGGCTTGAGAGGCATCCCTGGCTGCATCCCAGGCAGGAAACAGGCGCGGGGCTGCTAGAATCTCGCGGCGATCGCCGCCGTTCCAGCGCCTCCTCCTCCTCCTCCACGCTTGAGAGGCAGCCTAGGCTGGCCCAAGCCGGGAGGAGGAGGAGAGGCTGCTGGATCCGCGATTCCAGCGGCCCCGCGCTTCTTCCCTGCCTGGGATGCAGCCAGGGATGCCTCTCAAGCGGGAGAGGAGGAGGAGGCCGCTGGAACGGCGGCGATCGCCGCGATTCTAGCAGCCCCGCGCCTGTTCCCTGCCTGGGATGCAGCCAAGGATGCCTCTCAAGCCGGAGGAGGAGGAGGAGGGCCCTGGAACCGCCCCCCCCCCCTTCCCTGGAACCGGAAAGAGGAAAGACCCACCGGAAGTAAAAATTGGAATCTGGGGGTCTTGCGACGGAGTTCAGGACTGGGGATCATCCAGACCCATTCGCACTGAGATCGAACAGAGAAAAAATCCGGATATCGCCAATCCCCTATCAGCGCACTGGCCAACACGCTCCAAAAAGAGGAGCCAGTACGCATTCAGTTCGGCAGCTCACGCATTCATATGAGTGCGGATTGGGCCATTCGAATGCTGGTATGATGGTACTTTGCGAAATAATGCAAATTCGAACCACCCAGTGCGCAAAACCCCCAGTTCCACACTCATCTGATAAGAGCCTTACTTGGCTTCCCTGTAAGTCCTTCTGAAGTTTTGACTGAAGAGGTAATTCACTTTGCATTTCTGTAGCAATTCAGTGTAGAGGAATGTGGTCCTCCTCAGCCCAGTGCAGCATTAACTCCCATTAATACTAGCTAACAAAGCACATTATGCAGGTATGAAGCCCTTTGATATGCATTATGATAGAATTCAAAGATATAGCCCTGTTAGTCTGTAGAATAGTAAGTAGGGATCTTGTAGAACCTTTGAGATTAACTTAAAGAAAGAGGTTGGCACCATGAGCTTTTGTGGACTTAAGTCCGCTTCCCCAGATGCATTTGATAAATTGCATTCAAATGTATCTGAAGAAGTAGACTTAAGTCTACAAAAGCTCATGCTGCCAACTTCTTTCTTTCAAAAGTGCTAGAAGATCTCTCTACATAATATGCATTATGAGCTCACTTTAACTGTCTTGGTTTCCTCTAGTGTAAATCCTGAGATTTGTAGTTTAGGAAAGGGCCTTTAGAATCTTCAGCCTCTAGTGCCTCTGACCAAATTACAAAACCCAAGGATTCCATAGAATACAGCCATGGCATTTAAGTGGAAACATAATGCTATAACTTTGCAGTGTGAAAGGACCTAGGTGTCTGCTAAGTTTAGGAAGCAACTGATAAGTTCCCAGCATTATCATTGCAGTGGGGGAAATGTATGTACGGATGGAGAGGAGCAGGAATAATTTTGTTGCTCTTTCAGAAGGGACATTTTTCACTCTTTAGCAAATTAACATTTAGCTGTGTATACCTAGGGATGGAACTGAGATGAAAAAAGGAGAGGAGAGGGCAGAAGAGTGGCAGTGAACATATTAGCCACCTTTTTAAAGAAAATTTGAAAGGTGGGAATCACATTAAAAAAAATTAAAATGTATGTTACAGCTATTTGTAATGTGCCACCTTGAATCCCATTTTGGGAAAAAGGTGAGCTATAAATCCCATAAATAAATAACTAAATAAAGTGTGGCTCCCATAGACGTGTAGTAAGGCTGATTGACAGAAACTTCCATTAGCTTTCTCCATTCCAAGTGGGAGAAAGGCCATGCTTTGTACCTTCTAAATCAGCCTTCCCCAACTATATATTTTGGACTGCAATTCCCATCAACTCCAAACAGCATAGAGAAGATGGGGTTTTAGAGGGTCCTAGGTGGTCCAACATTGCCTTTACCCCAATGTTTGCCTTATCTCAACCACCACCTTCATCACACTGCCAGGGCAGATCCTCCTGGTCATGCCACATTAGTATCAGAACCACATTTTGCCGTGGTGCTCTTGCAATCTCATGTTATTCCAGCATGGCTGAGATTAGGTCAGCTGCAGCTTTGATGCACTGTCAGAAAAGGGAATTTCCAGAAAAGCAGCAGTCATGTGGTGAGTATAGAGGGCTTGTTCAAGGCATCTGAGAGATGCTATGACATGAAGGCACATCTGGAGATAGATTCATCCCTCACTGGACGTTGTCGTAGTGGAGTGATAACTCCTGACTGGCTTGTTACTGAGGAATAGCATTCTGATTGGATTTCAAAGGACAGAGCCTCAAGTCCAGCCAATTGCAGAGCAGGGACAGCCAATAAGTGTGGTGCTGTTGTTGTTTGTGCATTTTAAAAATTATTATTGATTGTTTCCAAATCTGTAATTTGTATGGATTCCCCCCCCCCCAACAAAAACACCAGAAGATGTCAGGTTTTGCCTCTGATGCAGTCATTTGG
Organism: Sceloporus undulatus; assembly: GCF_019175285.1. Taxonomy (NCBI): domain Eukaryota; kingdom Metazoa; phylum Chordata; class Lepidosauria; order Squamata; family Phrynosomatidae; genus Sceloporus; species Sceloporus undulatus. The sequence goes on from NC_056523.1 coordinate 197,294,817, forward strand.
GCATGGCCTTGTGATTGGCTCAGAAGGTTAAACATCACTGCAAACTTCAGCCAGTTGGAGGATTTAGACCCAGGGATGCATTTGCATTTCATTGGCTGGAACCTATGACAATGAGAGATGTTTAGCAATCTAGTTGGTTGGCAAGGATTCACTTGGGTGTAAGAGCTGGCATCTTATTTTATGAAAGGAGCATGGAGTAGCCAAATGGGGAGAGGATGGGGGGGAGGACAGCTGGAGACAACAAAAATATTAAAATTGTAATTGGAAATCCATGGGGATTGTTAGTTAAAAAAAGAAACTGCGCGCAAATTGTGGGGAAGGGGATTTGTTTTTCGAACCTGAGCAGGATATAGCGGGTGCTTTTGCCTGGAACATTTGCTCCACTGCATGCCATAATTACAAACCTTCTATTATTTGTGCTCTCCTTTTGATCTCCTTATTCCTAATGGGCATATTTTCCCCTCTATCCTGACACAACCCAAATAGAATCATTTCCAGCAGTTGTTCTTGGTTGTCTTGAGTGACTCTAATACACCAAGAACTTCAGTTCAAAAAGGGGGTAAATTCTGCAAGGAGGTGACAGATCAGTATCACTGGAAGTCGAAGTCCTTCTTGGCTGTGAGAAGATTTGGGTGAGTGGGTGGTTGGACATATGAGTAGCAGTTTGCCCTGGTGCTCTGAAAGTGCACCAAGCGCTGTTGACACTTTTTGCTCCATCTCTTCTCAAAAATGAATTTAGGCCCACAGGGTTCCTGATTTAGGTTGAATCCTTTCCCTAGGAAGCTGTCTCCAGAAAAGATGTAGAAAGGTGCACCTCACCCAGCTAAGCAAATGAGTAAAGCAAGGAATCCATTTGGCAGTGGCACTGGCACAAGCAAAGAAAAGAAAGCTGAAGAAAGGGATGGGAATTTTCCAGCCTTCTCCACTAGTTGTGGCACAGTCCCCCCTTGTGGCCATTCTTAGTTCCTGCTTTCCACCACTTTCTTCCAGAAACTGAAATATTTGAAAAACTGCCCTCCCTTTTCCTTGCCACACCATACTACACCTCCAGTGTGCTCTCACATAGCAACTCTGCACAAGAGAGATTTTGACCATAGTGTGGTTTCTTCCCCCACCCTACTTGGCACTAGGAAGGAGCAGATTGTTGTCTGTGCAATGCCTCCATCTCTATTCCCAACCTTTCAGTTTGGAAGGAATTTTCCACTTCCAGATGCTATTGAGGCTGTAGCATATAGATTAGAAAACTATTATGGAAGTTTCTCCTTGCCTGAATTGCACAGGACGCCAACTGCATTGACTTGCCTTCCTCTCTCCCTTCTTGAGTTAAGCAGCAGAAGAAATCCTTGCATTCTCTTCCTCAGAGATCAGTGGCAGTTCCAAGTCCAGCTTTAAGGGAGTCAGAGCAAAAAAGCTGAACCTTTCAGTGAGGAAATGGACCAGCATGAGACTTGTGTGTCCTTGCATGCTTGGACATGGGTTTGACATGGTCAGTTCTAGGGAACAGGACACAGGGTTAGATTTGGAAAGTGTTAATGAATGGAAGATGACATTTATTGAACCAGTATCTCTTTAAATAAATTCCTCTTTTCAATTCTAATGGCTCCATTCTTAAAACCAAATATGGGAAGGGAAGAACTTCCCCTGTAAAAGCCTGGCTGCACCATGGTTGTTGCAAGTTGTTTGTCATGAATTTTAGATATTGCATCCAGTATTGTGTTTTCCATGAACATAGGTGGAACTTTGAGAACGGTTGCAAGAAAGGCATGATAAGCAGAAAGAGAATGAAGAGATACATCAGATGTCATGTATGGATACTAAAGGGAAAGCCTTCTTATCTAATTCTAGCACAAATGCTAGCAGTGGCAGAAAGCCCAGATCCTGTGCAGTATTGCAGATAAGGGTATTAGATATGGCCTGGAGTCAAATCACCACAGAGCCTTAATGCATAGGCCATTCTCTCTCTCCCTCTCCCTCTCTCTTTCTCTTTGGTCTACCTGACAGGGTTGATGTAAATGGTACAACCAGACAGGGTTGATGTAAACGGGGGTTGGAGGCAAGAAAAACATCGGTCAGCATTACCAGGGTGGGGAATGTGTTACTGGGCATGATGGAAGCCAGAGGAGGCAAACGCAACATGAAATTTGCATTTTTGGCAGTAGCTGCATGCTTGTGATGGAGACCACTTTTACCTAAGCACTTTCAAGCAAATACCTACAAATGCATTGTCTGAAAGCTACAAAAGCAGGGGCATTCATACAGCTACACTTGTCAGAGAGCAGGTATTGGCTGCAGCTCTCTATTGAGCATATGCTTGATCCCAAACCTGGCTGAACCAGCATTGAGGAGCTTCAGTGGATGGTTGTTAACACAAGAAGGAGTTAAGTGGTATCACTACTGCAGAGCAAAGTGCATGGGAATCATGGGTTGGGACACAAGAGACAGGCAAGGCAGACCCAAGGATGGGAGTGCCCTTTTAGGTTGCTGGAAGCAAGTGCCATAAGGCCAAGCATGCCTGGAAGTGTAGGAGGAAGAATGGGTATGATTGGGGTATCAATATTCTAGTGTCAAACAAAGAAAAATGAAAGAAGATTAGAATGCTCCATTTTAATTTTGCCTCCTTTTTGTGTCTTCTTCTGTTCTAGTCTTGGTTCCTCTGACGGGATCTTCAAGCGAAGAAAAATAATAATAATAAAGATGGTGGTGATGGTGATGATAATAATAATAATAATTTTTCACTCAAGCCCTGCAAATCAGAATCTTCAGTCCTTAACCCATATCTTCACTGACCTCCTCCTCTTCAAGGAAACGTAAGAGACGTTGGGTAACACTACAGATGAGAAGCTTAAAAAATCCACATTGGACTTCCCCGATCCAAAGCAGATTTTACATTTGCATAGAAGAGTCTTATCTTCTGCAAGGAATCCCATCAACATCTACAGATGTCACATAACCCTCTGTTATAATAGCTCTGGACCATTCGAGCAATGGTTTTTAAAACAACAACAACAAAAGGGATTTCTCGTTTTTCACCATGGGGAAGGAAAAGTATTCATGTCAGCCAGCCTCAACCCCCCAAACTGCACCAGTGTTTGCTAGGGATTATGTTTGTTGGGAATTGGAAAGCAAGACTGTTCTCTAGAATCTCACCTGTTAAGTATAATTCCAAGGATGTTTCTGAGCATACAAAGAGTAAATAGAAGCATTTGACTAGTTGAGGCTCAAGGACAATTGTGCTTCTATCTCACTCAGTTACTTTTTAAAACTGCAAAGTGGGATGGAGGTTGTAGCATGCAGATCAAATTTTTATAAATTCCATTCACGTGTCCTAAAGGTTTTAGAAAGCCAATCCAGCATATTGCACTGGTTCAGAACTGGAAATGGTTTTGATTAGAGCATTATGAGAACAATAACACTTGGTTGGCCTTCATAGCACAAACTTCTCCCACCAAACATAAGTTCCCTTGTGCAGTAAATTCCCTCATTAACTGGATTAATATTGTGTCCCCATTAGTTCAAAAAGCAAAAGCAGAAACGTTCCTGACTACCAGATGCCCAGGCAGAATTCCATTCCAAAACAAGGGATGGGCTCTTCCCATTGCATTCTCTCCCAAACTCTCTCCCTCTCTCTTTCCCCACTCTTCATCCCTTACCCTTTCCTCTGTCTCTCATCCCTAGAGCTTCCTGGTATTCCTTGCTCTGGATGAACTTTTCCCATATTTCAGAAACAAAAAGTATTTGCACATCAGGATTATGTGGAAATCACTTCCAGTCTTGTTCTCCAAAAACTGGGATTCTTTCACCCCATTAAATAAAAGAGGCAGACACTAGTGAAGTTAAGCTTCACAGGGCTGGAAAGCATGCTTGAGTATTTCTCTTAAGAAAGAGAGCTCTTGCCACCATTTCAAATGGGCATATGTTTTGAAAATCCATTGCAGAATGGTTTAAAATATTTAAAATAATTTTTAAAAAAGATGGATGAAAATGAGGCCATGCTGAAGTTGGAAATGATACCCCAGACAGACCACTGGGGACAGGGTAGCTGGCATAGTCAGGCACGTTTCTGCTCCCAACCTGGTCTGGGCAAGGTGGGCTTCATTCCTTTCCTCTGGGTACCAGCCTTTTCCTTTTTGAGGTTTTGGGTGTCTGTTGTTATTATGGTTTGATGCTCTTCCTGATCCCTTTTCTCCACTTTGTTCTTTTCCTCCTTTAGTTGTAGCATTTTCTTTGGCTTCCTCTACATACAGGTGACGACCGCAAAGAAATTAAGTACAAGGGTGCTTTAATGGTTGTTTTTATTAAAACAAGCAAAAAGCAAAGCTCCCAAAGCTTACTGCACATGAACACTCTCAACAAACTTCAGCGCAACAAAATGAATGGTATAGAGTTAAAGATAGTGGAGGCTTCCTGGAAGTGAGGGTTTGACGTTACTGTCTGTACACTGCATGTATTCATGCATGTGTGCAGACATGTATACGCATGCACCAGAGTCAATCACACAGCTCCACGCACTTTCCTCTTTTCCCTTTCTCAGACTTGCAACAACAACAAAAGTGAGGAGAACAAATGTCCTCCTCTATTTTGAATCCATGATAAGATCATCTTTATTTCTTTTTCCAAAGGTCTGTGAAAGAGACCCCTTTCTTTCTCCTTGCCCCATATTGAGCTTTGGGGACAGGAACTTTGCCAAATTCCTTGGGGATTCACTTCCCACCCTCCATCCCATCTTTCCTGTTAAACGTGTCCACCTTTGCATGAGGGAGGTCACAGGTTTTTACAGGGCAACTCCACATCATATATTTAGTATAGGTGAGGTTCTTTACCAGGATGGAGGGAGGGCATTGGGGTCGGGGTTAGGGATTGTCTGATTTGGAATGGGCCAGATGGATGCTGCAGGGAATGGGTTATCGTGCAATCTGTCCAGAGCAATTGCATTTGGGTTCCTGGCTTGGAATGCCTGGAATTGCCTCCCAAATGGCCATATGGGAAAATCAGTTGATCTAGAGAACCTCCTGAAATCCTTCTACTATCTGTCACAGTGTTCCCCAGGTTACGCTTGAGGCAGCTGCAAGAACCTCTGGAGCAGACAGAGTCCAGAGGTTGCAGGTGAAAACCAGGTATCTGCACCCCTGTCCAAGTGCAATGATTTTCCAGTTCCACGTGGAGAAACAGGGTCAAGGAAGGGAGGTCCAAGGCCTGCAGACCTCCCTCCCTGCTTTGCCTGTTGTAGGCCCCCTCCCCTGCTTGTCTTCCTGCTCCTGCCCTGAATCACACATATGCACACAAAAACCTGTAGCTTAAGAGTGGCTACCCTTACTGAAGGCCTACTCATGGAGGAGTCACAAAACCTAACCTTGCACAGCTGCAGGACAGCTGTTGCATGAAGGAAAGGGTCCTCCTGGGAGATAGGGTCAGGGGGTGAGGAGTCTACAGAAAATAACTGTGTGGATGTTTTGTTTGATTGGCTTAATTGGCTGTTGCAAAGAGGAGCCACCTGCCTGGTGCTTCCATAGTTGTCATGTGCCAGCTATGTTGCCCATTAAGAGTGGAGACCTGGATTTCATAGTTTCTGGTGCTCTGCTGCTTCCATCCCACTACAGGCCCTAATCCAGTATCTCAGCAACCCAAAAGCATAATACAACCTGCCAGAGACAAAGCAGTTCAGGCAGTAGAAAGGCAGTACTTTTTAAAGACGGTGATTTCAGTCATTTCACTTCCTGTGGTGTACACATACTTTTCATGTCACCTTGGATTGGCCAGATTTCTTTAGGAGTTTTAAAAAACAAACAAAGAAACTCAGAAATCTGTTTACCAGAATCAAAAGTGAAATTGGTGTACACTCCATGATGACTGATCCTTCTTTCAGCTCTGTGAGAAATACTGCTGCCTTGTTTATAGAAATGTATTCCCGATGACTGAGGATCAGGTTCAGATTTGAGATATAAACAGAAATTAGAAGCAGCACCTGGGATTAGATGGCCACCCCTTTCCATATTGTGAACAGTTGGAAGGTGTCCTCTTTTATACCCAAGATAAGCATCTGTTTCTTCAAGAGTACCAAGCTATGGAGAACTTATGTTTGGGAATGCAAACTATTCCTACCCTGGTGGTCTTAAGAAAATAGTCATCTCTCATCCTCCTGTTCAGCTTGTTCCTTGCCTCCCCCTTTCTGCAAAGTGGCAAATGCCTTAGATTTGCTAGGTTGAATGAGGCAGGGGGTCTAATGTGATTTAAATCTTGAGGTGTGCTCAAAGTGAACATCATTCCAGGACCACCCTGAGCAAGAAGGCACATGCAGCAGCATTTATGTGAAATGCTGCATGATTTTCATTTTACCTTATTTCTTCATAAAAGTATTTAGAGTATTCCCAAATTGAGAAAAACCATCTCCACACACTCCCCCTTACAACCAACTTCCCCTATTCTTTGTAAAAATGCATTCAGGTTTCTGTTACGGTCAGGAGTAAACCATTTCTGAGTGCAAAGTAATGTGTAAAAATGAGCAATAGTCCTAATAAGGGGGAAAGTCACTGTATTTAACACTGTTGACGCATCTGTTGTGTTATTAAATTTATTCAGTTATTACATTATTTTAAAAGGAAATAATTCAGTCCAGTTGTCCAGCCTAATTGCTTAAACCTTTCTCTTAAAATGCCCAACTTTACACATAATGACTTCCCTGCTTGAGAAACAGGTCTCTCTGTGTATGTATGTGTGTATGTCTGTGTGAGAGAGGGGGGAGGTCTAAAAAGGTTATGGGCCCAGGCATTTTCAGGACTACAGATGCAGGGGACAACAAACAGGCAGCACTTAAAAATTGCCGGGGGTAGGTGAAGGGGTAGAGGTTTACTCTTACTTAATTCTGAAAAATCCTAACAGTGCCTAAGTACACATTTAACTCTTGGCATCTGCTAAAAGTGTGACAGTTGGGTGGCAGCAGCATGTGGGTGAATGGCATTTCAGTGCCATCCATCTCCATGGTACCTGGTTTGGATCCTAGAGAAGGTGAACCTGGAAAGGGGCGACATATGGAGGACTTTAAATTTGGGTGGCTGGAAGGTATGGGCAGCAGAAAGGAAGATACACAGAAATGTGTGTTTAAAAGGGGGAGGGGATTTTTAAAAAACAAAATATATATTAGGGGGTTTAAAAGAACCAATTTTGTTTGCATTGAGCCAAGTGCAATGGAGTGCATAGTTTTAATATCTTTGTATGTTAAAGATTGTTAAGAAGAAGAGAAAAAATCTATTTTTGTTGCAAAGTCCTCTGTTCCCAGGGACTCTAAAAAAGTAGGGACAAAAGAAAAACCCAACCTTTGTAAGTATGGGGAAAAACTTTTTTCTGTTTATTTTTTCATTCGTTTATTTTTCTTTTTTCTCGTTTGTTTTTTAAATCCTTTTTTTAAAAAAGATTGCTAATGATTGGGGTTTGGTTTTGTTTTTTCGTTCTTCCCTTTTCCTCATTAGTAATGTCGTTTTATGGGAGGGCTGAAGGCAAAAAAGTTTTTCACATGCAAAAATAAAATTGTAAAAAAAAAACCACACTGTATCAGGTTAAAAAAACATTGAACATTAAAAAACCCTGCAACTTTAAAAGTAAAATAAAGGACAACAAGGAAAAAAAACCCTAAAAATCATAAAAGAGAAAAAAAAGTTTAAAAATACAAAACCTGGTGCTTCTTACAATATAAAGTACATTAAAATCTCTATTATACATAGTTTATGAACCAATTAATTGTTATCATAAAGCACATTTTAGGAAACACGCATTATCCCTTCTTTATGTTTAGCTGAAAGGGGCAGCGGGCTTTGCAGTCAAACGCACCAGCAGCATCCGGCAGCTTCCCATGGATCTTCCCAGGTTGCCGAGCGAGCGAGATGGGCAGGCGGTGAGGTTGCCATAACCCAAGGGGGAAAGTTCCTGGCAGAGCAGAGACCACCCTGAAAGGGTTGTGCTTCTCTGGCTCTTTTCACCCCTTCCTCACCCTCCATCACTGCCACACCACCCTCCTCTGTTTTGCCTTTCTGCTCTGTCTTTTTCCCAAAGAAAGTTAAGCAAAACAGTTTGGGTTTGGCCTTCATTTCTTTTCCCCTTTCTTGTACGCCAGACTAATCCACAGTGCACTCTCTTTCTCTCTCTTTTCCCCTTCCTTCCTTCCTTCCTTCCTTCCTTCCTTCCTTCCTTCTTTCCTTCTCTTTCTCTTTCTCTTTCTCTTTTTCTTTCTCTTTCTCTTTCTCTTTCTCTCTCAAGGACTTCTCTTTGGCATGAGGAGCCAACTTGTGATCTCACCAGCATCCCCTCCATTGAGTGCCTCCCTTTCCTCCCTCCCAGAGTGGTTTGCAAACCCCTAGTTGTCCCTTTCTCAGAACCTTCCCAGTGTGGTGTAAAAAAAAATGAGGCCTTCCTCCCGCCTCCCTTTCATCCTTGTTGGGCTGCCCCATGGGAGAAGGGGGTACAAAGCAAAAAGTGCGGACCCCCCACCCCACCCCAACCTCACAGAGCATGGAAGAGGGGACTGGAGATATTTCTCACTTCAGGGAAGGACCAAGATGGATGATTTTGCCTTACTCTCACCATGCTTAACTGGCCAGCTGACATAGTGCCTTTGTAAACCCATCTTTCGCTGGAAGAGATGGATGATGTGCTCTGCCAGAGGAGGGGCAGGGGGAGGGTACCAGAAGTCCCATCCTATTGCCCCTGCAATCCATGTGCTTGATACAGGGGGAAAGCAATAAAAAGTCTAGGCTTGACCAGCAAGAGCAGGGGGCGAGGTGGTACTGTGGGTCAAAGCAGTGGTGCCGAGTCCCCTTTGGCCTGGCTTCTTCTGCTCCCCACACATACACACCCACACAATAGAGAGGGCTAGCAGCATAAAGGAGAGGGCAAAGGAAGTATGCCATTGCAATACTGAAGGCTGCAGAATCTCTCCCCAGCAGACCTTCTGTATTCAGGCTTCTCCGCCATCTTGCATGGCACCCAGAGCCTTTTTTTTTTTTCTTCCTGGCATGGAGAGCCAGGAACTCCTCAGCTCCTCTCTCTTCCAAGTGATGCTTAGCTGGAGTTTGAGGGCCTGAACAGACAGGCCAAAATAAAGCTGCTTCGGGTCACTTCGGAGGTATGTTGTTTGAATGATGGTGGAAGCCGCACCAAAGCCACACTCCACTTCTAAGCACTGGAGCAAAGCTTTGGTGCAGCTTCTGACCTCTTAAGACGAGTGTGTCATTTAAACAGCATACCTCCAAAGTGACCCAAAGCAGCTTTTTTTGGCCTGTCTGTTTGTGCCCTCTGATATCCAGGCAGGCAAACAGCTGTTGACTCCCTTGGAGAGGAGTGTGTTGGGTTTACCTGAGCTATGATTTCATTTTTGAGGTAGATTGGCCTCCTGGGATGTCACCTTAGAAGCATATTGAGACCTTTCTTGCCCTCCCTCCAGCTCCATATATGCAGGGATGGGGAGAGCATATCCTTTGGTTTGAGTTTCCACTGTTTGGCCAGTAGCCACCACACGTAGACTGGAAATGATCCTCAAGCCCTCCTTCATATGGAGCATTGGGTTGCTCACTCGCTTGTTCCTTCCTTCTCTCCCTTTACAACTGCAGCTGAGCATCCCTGGCCTTTCTTTACTAGATCCCTTCAATGGCCCTCCTCCTTTCCTTTTCTTCCCTCCCTCCCCACCTCTACACACACTCCCCTATGGACTCCAAACCCACTTCTCTCGCTCGGTAGCAAAATCCTTGAGATCCATGAAACTGCAGCTTCCCTGCCCCTTTGAACAAGTTTCTTCCTTGGTTAAGAAACGCAGTATATATATGAGTACAGTACAGTATATATATATATATATAGTACTAATGGAATTTGGTGTGCTTTTTCTCCTCATCCCCTGTACAATCCTTGCCTCTCTCTCCGACCCCACTGTTCCCTTTGTGTCTTTGAGTCTGTTCTTCCAGTTTCCCCCAACCGCTTCCTACAACTCCCTTCCCCCCCGCCCCGCACTTGAAAATAAAGGGTAGTTCTTTGTCTGTTTTTGTTCTTTCTGAGGTTTCTTCCGTGTCTAGCAGAATGCAGGTAGCCATATGTTATAACTGTCAATATTGCTTCACAACGAAAAAAAAAGTTTAAAAAAAATAGGGGGGAAAAAAGGAAAAAAAAAAGAAAAATCCAAACTGTTTTATCATTTTTGCCTGAACTTTCTTCGGCTTTCTCCATTGGAATGGCTTATTGTGTTATGTGAATTTAAAAATTAAGAAAAAAAGGAAAAAAAGTCTTAAAAAGTTTGAAAATAACAAAAAAAAATTACATATATTTCAAAAAAGCAAAAAAAAAAATTATCATTGGCTTCCCTCTTCCCCTGTCCCCACCAATTCCTTCCTCAGAGCAGAGATGGGAAGCCCAGTGGAGGGGAGTGCCGAGGGCTCCGAGGTCATGTATGTGTGTCTGTGTTGGTGGGTGAACGGGGGGGCTGTGTCCCTTCTTCTCCATTCCCTTGCTTTCTGGAGGAGCTGCTCAGAAACATCCGGCACAGACCCATTCCACCCACACATCTCACCGTCCCTTTGCTCAAACTGTAAAGTGCCTAAGAGGTAAAAAATTCAGCAGCAAAGATGATACTTGAGTTCCTCTTTCCTGTTAATTTGGGACTGGCCATCTGCACACAATGCTGGCTGGCACAACACCTGCTGATGTCTCGAGGTCAGCTGGTGATGGTGGTCCAGAGGCTGGAGCAAGCATGGCTCTCCTCTCCACAAGCTCTCCTCCCAGCTCCTTTTCTCCTCATCAACCTCACATCTGGCTGAGGATGTCCCTATGGGGCAAAGCAAGACAATAGGGCATGGCGGGCATTGGGCAGCACTTTTGGACCACCCAACCCCTTTGCTCTCAAACTGAGAAGCCCACCCGTCCTGCTTTTATATACAATGGGGGCAGTTCCCCAAGGAGAAGACGGGACTACCTTTCTTGCATCTTGAGTCAGAAAAAGCTGAGTGTTCAGTCTTGCCTTTGGAGTCTAGTCTTGAAGCCATTCGGTTACAGAAGCTGTCTGTTCAAACATCATTGGGGGCCCTGTGGGTTTCCAAAGGCATGTAAGGTTTTTTCTGGCAGCTGTGACTTGGAAAAGAAGAAAGCGTGAAGACACCATAGCAGTGGCCTAAGGAGCTGACAGCTTGGTTGCTCATAGACATTGGAACTTTCAGTGGTCAGCCTATTTTCACTTTCATTTGACCAAGAAAGCTCAGGACCTACATGGTGCCAGAGTGAATCTGTGTAGGAGACTCCAGAGAGGTGAAATGCTTCCCCAGATATTCCTGACTCCCTGGGAGCCAGAACAAGTGACCAAGATGACAAAGGAGCCCAACAGGTTTGAACGCCTGCTTGTCTCCCCAAATCATCTTAGTGTGTTTTTGGTAATGTCTTCCATTACTGTTGCTCAGTGGCTAATCTTTCCTACCTATTCCATTCTATTGTCTTCAGCTCTGATCCTGGAAAGTCTTTTTATGGGAAGTATGCCAGCAACGTCTTCCCTGGGTCACTCTGAATGTTCTCAAGAAGGACTCTTTGCCCCTCCACTGAAGTGCCTCATTTTGGTTGGGCCATTGTGGAAGTTAGTCAGAGCTTGGAAAGGTTAGTTGTTTGGGATATAACCTCCATAATCCCTTAGCCATTATGACCACTGGTCACTAACTGTGAGATTCTGGGAGCTGTAATTTGAACAAGTAATTTGCCCAGGCTCTGATGTTGAGTTAGCTCATTCTAGTAAAGGGAGAGAGACTTCTTTTTTTTTAATGCCAACAGTGAGGTTTTGACCATGCCACCTGCAGCCTCAGGCCCAAGCAGGACATGTCCTTTTCCACCAATGCCAGCCTGATGCTCCCAGAGCACCAGTCCCCCAGCATCTTTTCCCAGCTCTTTCTGTGCCCTTCTGCTCTGTATGAAGCTGTCCATTGCTACTGGTTTGGTTTTTGAAAGCAAAAAGAACTCATAACCCTGCAGCCGAATTAAGGGAAGTGCCTTAAACTGATGCCTTTGCTGCCACCAGCAAACAAACTGAGACAGGAAGAGAAATCACTCAAACTGTATGCACCCAGCTTCAGAAATGTGAACAAAAGATGTTTACAGAGATTGCAATCAAACCGCCTCTGGGTCGGGCTTATGGGAGCCCTGCCCTCCATTGCTAGCTTTCCCCACCTCTTCTTCCTTCTGCCCCTCTCTCACTGCTGCTTGTAGTTAGTTTCACACACAGTAGGGTAGCTGATGCCTACAAAAGCAGCTCCCTCTGCAAACCAGCCTTCATTTCATGTCGCTTGTCCCTGTCTTTCCTGTTTGCTTACCCCTTTCCCCAAAGAACAGAACCAGCTGCCGTGATGTGATGATGGGCCTGCTCCTCCAAGCCCCTTCCCTTGTCCCAGTCAGCCCTCGGCACTACCCCTCCCTCCCCAAGTGCCACTCTCCGAGCGGGGTGTAATACGCATGTGTTAATTACAATTTTTTCCATAATAAAAGTTTATAGATGCAGCACCTTCTTTAACTGATTGAATTAAAGAATGTTATTGACTGTAAATGTCTCTGTTTGGCTTCCTTGTGAGATTAGTTGAATAGATGGATGATGGGATGGACAGCATGCTTATCAAATTTACTGATGGCTCCAAATTTGGGAGGGAAGGTAGCTACTGCTCCAAAGGACAGGATCAGGATTCATTGACCTAGACCAGTGGTTCCCGCACTTTGGTCCTAGCCCTGCCGGCTAGGGTCTGGGTATCTGTTGGTGCCAGATCCTCCCCAAAGGTAACAAATGCTTCTAACAGACACATTCATCTCTCCCAAACTAAATGCATAGAGCAGATCCTGGAATAGGCTGGCCATGTTTTGGCAAGGATGATGTATGTGACACTGGCCCATTGCTGAAAGTCTTTCAGCTCTTTTGGGATAGTTTACTGCAGCCTGTAGCACATGGCTTCTTTCTTGATCTGAAAGGCCTGTTCTGTATCAGGAGCCAAGTAAGGGTGTGATATATGTTGCATGCAGATGTGTGCGTCACTCTTGGAACAGAGACACAGTGACTCCCACCATAACATCCTTGTTTTTTCCCTCCCCTTTAATTTTTATCCAAATGCTCTCCACGTGGCTGCCAGTATTGATGTCCTGGATCTCTTCACTGGTATAAATGTCCCTGACATATAAGGCTATTCCTCCTCATTTCCTGTTTGGCCTGTTTGTCTTATACCCCTCTATTTCTACATTCCAATTATGAGACTCATCCCACCAGGTTTCAGTGATGCCTATTATATCATATTTGCTTTGTTGTGCTAGGAGTTCAAGTTCATCTTTCTTATTCCTCATGCTCTGTGCATTAGTATAGAGACATCGCAGACCATGGGTCCCATTTACTTGCTGCCTGAGCAGGGTTTTTTTGCCTTCCACTTTTGGGTCCTTGCACTGTTTGTCTTGTTCCCTCTATGACAGTTTGACTATTTTCTCCAGCCCTTTTGCCTTCCAGAATACTGTCTCCCTCCCCCACATTGGCACCTCTGCTATTTTCCTCTCCCTTCCTGGACCATGCTCTTTGACTGGCAGAAGATATGAGATGACAACCTGTGCATCCATCTCTTTCAACTTCCTACCCAGAGCCTCATAATCCCTTATGATATTCTGAAGGCTGTGCCTTGCAGTATCATTGATTTCCACATGAACCAAAAGAAAGTGGTAATGGTCAGTAGGCTTGAGAAGTCTTGTCAGCCTCTCTGTCACATCACGAATCTTTGCCCCAAGGAGACAGCATACCTCCCGAGACATCTTGTCAGGCCCACAAACCACTGCTTCTGTACCCCTCAGCAAGGAGTCCCCCTTGACCACCACACACCTCCTCCAAGGCTTAGCAGCGGCTGTTCCCTTTGGTGGAACTCTCTGGGTCCCCTGCTCTGTCCCTGAAGTCGGTCCCCATCATCCTTGATAATAGAGAGAGATTCAAATCTATTCTGTAGCTGCAAGCTTACAGAATGTTCCCTGGTTTCCCTACTTCTGTGTGTGACCTTCCTCCAACTATCTACTTCTGTTGTATGTGAAGTGGCCCCCTCCTCCCCAGCAACTTCCTCTGTGTGTTTCCTGTTCAGGACCGTCTGGTCCGTTCTGTTCAGGAAAACCTTTTGCTCCCTATGATGCTGAAGTGTAGCGACCTGGGCCTCCAGCTGCTGTACTTTCTCTTCTAAGAAGGCTACCAACTTGCACTTAGTGCAGGTGAAGATCCCCATATCCCTAGACAAGAAGACAAATATCCCACAAGTGTTGCAGGTGACTGCAGCAGGTCCTTCAGTGTTCATACTGAGAAGTTTTAAGGAGGCACTGAAACAAGACTGTGGGCTTCTCCTGTTAAACACCACTGTAAAGAACCCCTGCTGGCTTGGCCTTTGTCCCCAAGCTCTGTTAAAGAGCTCAATCAACTCGGACTCTAGTTATGTAGCAAGCTCCTGGCTACTAGCTCCTTCCAGAGGCAAGTCTCTGACTCACTTCCTCTAAATACAAGTCCCCACAAGCCCCTTAAGGAAAAAAGTTTAGTTCAAAATTGAAAATTTAAAAGAGCCCCTCTCCAACACTCTCCCCAGCCCCCCTTGTCCTCTGTACTTTAAAACCTCCTTGACTATAAAAAATAGAAGGAAAATAATGGCACACGCCTCTGCTCAGAGCTCTTTAGAATTGGGCTTCTAGCTCCTCCTCTCAGTGACCCACAGAAATGGGTCACAATTTGAAAAGTTTGAAAACTCACCCCAGCAAAATGAACACAGAGAACTAGCCTTCCCTTTTTCCCAAGAGAATGGTCTCCTTTTCCCCTTCCAATACCTCCTTACAACCTTTTTTAATTTAAAAAGCTAGTGTCTTGTTCAGGAAATACAGCAGTATAAACTGGACTCACAGTCTTGCAACTGTTGGGGACTCTCATTTATAGTTGTTAACAGTCAGCCATGATGTTAAAAACCTAGCTTTTCAACCTGGTATCACCCCAACCAAAGAATTTCCAATGCATTGCAAACTGAGATGCTTGGAAATGAAGTCTGCAGTGCTCTCTCAGTCATGGGGCACATTGAGAGGAGCAGTTATGGTGGGATCCAAGAGGAGTTTATCCAGCCATCTGTTCTCAATGTATCCCATGACTGGAAGATGTCCTTTCCCAACACTCAGATCTGCTGCACTGTAGACCCCTTGGTTGGGGCACTGCCAGGTAGTATTTGGGGTTTACATCTGATGATATGTGAACTTGACCAACATTTATAGAATTTTAGCACTATTCTTATGTGCTATCACTGTGTTTTACTTCCACATGATCAGTGAAATCTGGAAAAAAAACACCAGTTTGGTTGTTGAAAATAAAACTGGAAAGTACATAAATTTCACAGGGATTTGTAAAAATAAAATTGCTCTCTCCACAAGAGAGAACCATTTTCATTTGAGAGATATTAGGCAGTGGGCAAAATGAAAGAAAGGCAGATGGCAGGCTGCAAAAGCATTGCTTGGGGTTGCTGGGATGCCAAATATTTGGAAGGAAAGGCAAGATGTGTGGCACATAGCTACTCCTCCAGTATGATGGCTGTTTGTCTTGTGATTGGAGCCCACTGTATCTGATCCATTTCTTGAAAATTCAGAATGGCTATGGATATCAGCACTTGTCATTGTCTCGCACACCACAGACATCTAAGTTCCTTCACTTAGCCGTCCCCCTAATGGTGCCTGAGAGCAGGGTTGTGGGTGGAAATATGAAAACCACAGCCTTTAATATTACACACAAGAAGGTAGTGTCCAAAAACAAAATGAAATAAACTGCAACAATTTGGAATTCAAAATGTATTGAAATATAGCATGAAAAAGTTTTGGATTTACTTATGGAGTAAACAAAAATGCTGTAACTAAATATTAGCAGAAAATACACCAACACAAATGTCTTTTGGTTGTTGGAAGTAAAACTGGAAAGTACAGCAATGAAAACTGCCACATTCTGCCACAATCATCTTGTCTCGAATGAGCCTGAGATCTTGACCATTGCTGTTGTGTGACTTCAATTCATTTCCAAGTTAAAGCAATCCTAAGGTGAACCTATCTTGTCAAAATGTGTTCAGACGGGGTTTGCTTTGGCATCCTCTGTGGCTGAGAGAGTGTAACTTACCCAAGGTCACCCAGTGGCTTTCCATAACCAAGTGGCAATTTGAACCCTGATCTCCAGAATCATAGTTGAATGTGCAAACCACTACACTATGCTGGCTGGCTCTCTCGCTCATACAATGATAATTTGAGGTCTTTACCCAAATTTGTTGTTTTAGCTTTAGATTCACTCAGACTTTGCTTACAACACTGAACTGCTTGGGTGAGATGCAAAGCATCTCCCACCACCTTGGTCTGTTTCTCAGACAAACATGTAAAGGAGAGATTGGGGAGCCCATAGCTCAGTGGTAGTGGTTTGTGTGCAGAAGGTCTGACTCACAAAGATGGGGATCGGAAGCCCCCGGACCTCTGAACATGGTTTTTTGGTTAGCCACTGCCATTCAGAATGGGCAGCACTAGAAGAAATTTGTCAGTCAGTTCCTCGGTTGGCATGAGGAAGCTTAATAGATTCATATTTGGAGATGGCTAAGAATTTCACTCTAGTTTGATAAGAATTTATCAACATTCATTAATTTCTTCAACTTCAAGATGAAAATAACTTGGAATATTTAAAATCTGAGTGTGGAATCAGATTAATCCATCTAGACCGTGGGTTTCCAAACTTTGGTCTTCCAGATGTTTTGGACTTCCAGCTTGGCCAACTGTTATGAATTCTGAGAGCTAAAGTCCCAAACATCTAGAAGACCAATGTTTGGGAATCACTGATCTAGACTCAAGACTTTGAGCAGTTGACTCTTAAAAGTTTGGGTTTGTGTCCCAGCATGTTGGTTGTGAATCAGGGTTGCAAGCAATTTCATTCTAATTGACTGTGATTCTTTAACACCGTTTAGGAAAGGTAGAGACATCATGGCCCTCTCCAAGCTTGGAATAGCTCAGTCTCTGTGTTACTTCAAGATGTCTGTCAGTTTATGGCAACACCATGAATCTCATAGAGTTTTGTTTTGTTTTCAAGGGAAGGAGTACTCAGAAATGGTTTGCCATTGCCTTTCTTTAAAATGTAGCCTGCAACACCTGTTATTTCTTGGCAGTGCCTCATCCAAGTACTAACCAGGGTTGACTACATTTAGCATCCAAGATCAGCTGGGCTCTGATGCCTTCAGGTATTTGTGCAAAGTTTATAAATTAGTACAAATGAGTAAGAAATTTCTATCAGGTCATTTTTGAAGAATTTATCCAAATTGACTAATTGCACCTTTGGGACAGAAAAATTCAAATGCAGGAGAAATGGACAGATTTGCCTGTCTGTATTCATATGAAAACAAGAAGGGCCACAGCTGGGTAGTTGGGCAGATGTTTGGCTTGCAGTTAGCTTTACCCACTGGTGTATACAAGGGGCTCAACTAGTGTCTGACCTTATTCAATTATAAATGACCATGACATTTTTAATTATGGCAATAGTGCCACAAATATGAATATACAACATTAGTACATAGCTTTAGGTTACAAATCCATAACTACAGTACAAGATGCCAATATTCTCATAAGGATTAGCCAGCCCCCAAATTAGAAACATGATAAAGGGCAAGGGTGCTATCTCTTCATACCTAAACAATTTGCATGTATAGACAGACAAACAGAAAAAAGGTCAGACAGATAGAGCTGGAGCTAGGCCTAAGACTAGTCCTAGATCAAGGTCTAGGATGGTCTATAGTGTTCATCAGGCAAGTGGTGGCTGTTTAACAATGGAAAAAGTATTCCAAAACAAAAGCTGTCACAAGAAGAAATGGCACAGCTGGGAATATTTGGGTACTCTTGAAGTAATCCCTTTCTTTTAGTTTAACCTACCTTTCAAAATTCTGGACAAATTTTCAATGTCTTGAAAAAAAGGCAAGCTATGTGATAAATAAAACCTTCCCCAAGTCAATAGATTAAGAAGAGAGTCACTGATAGGATTAGGACCCACATGTGGAAATGGTCAGTAGGTTGCTGGGCTGTTTCTTTGTTGCTTCTGTCCATAACTATTTCTGGTGGGCCACTGGAAATCACAAACAGCAGATGATACAAGGGGACACAGTACAAAGTCAGTCCCATGGTGTGTGTCTATTCCAGATACAAAGTGAGATGAAAGGTAGCTGACACATATAAGAATGCATCCAGGAGAGTGGCTGATTAGAGGCACTCGTTTTGACACAAGAGATAGTCAACATTCAGATGAAGCAGAGGCTTAGCTCAGCATTCACAATCAGGGGCTGATCCAAGGTATTTTCCTGCTGAGCTGGAATGGAAAATGATGCTGTCCACACCCCCAGTCATGTTAATAGCCTCCAAGGATAGTCAAGTTATTTTGACACAAAATAAAAAGTCAACAAGCATCTCTCTGTTCCACAGCAAAACTGCAGTACTGCCCTTTCATGATCTGCTAAAGTCCAAAAAAGTAACATTTCCAGGCTTTTTAGCCCCACCTATATACCAGCCTATCATGGACTGAATTAGGCTAATAACATATTATGACTAGTGTCCAATGACTTTTATGTGTTTACTTTCTGCTGTTACTGCTGTGTGCCTTCAAGTCATTTCCGACTTATGGTGATCCTAAGCCAAATCTATCATAGGGTTTTCTCAGCAAGTTTCTTCAGATGGGGTTTGCCTCTGAGGCTAAGAGAATGTGACTTGCCCAGGGTCACCCAGTGGGTTCCCATGGCCCAGCAGGGATTCGAACCCTTGTCTCCCAGTGTCCTAGTCCAAAGCCCAAATCACACTGGCGCTCTAGGGGTCTACATTAGTCAGGACTAACTAGGAAATTTAGGCTTATATTTTCTTTTTGCTGTTGTAAATATATCTTGTTGTTAGTTATAGGAGATGTTTTAACATTTAAAAGTAACAGTAACCACTTCCACCTCCCAACAGACAGGCCAAAATAAAGCTGCTTCAGGTCACTTTGGAGGTATGCTGCTTAAATGACACACGCATCTTAAGAGGCCAGAAGTTACCCCCAAGCTGTGCTCCAGTCCTTTGGCATGGCTTCCGGCCTCTCAGGGCACATACATCATTTAAAGAGCATACCTCCAAAGTGACCCAAAGCAGCTTTATTTTGGCCTGTCTGTTTGGGCGCTAATTTGGAATCTTCACCGTATGTGTTGTATGCCTTCACATTGTTTCTGACTTATGGTGACTCTAAACCTATAATGGGTTTTTCTTGGCAAGGTTTGTTCAGAGTAGGTTTGCCATTGCCTTTCCCTGAGGCTGAGAGTATGTGACTTGCCTAAGATCACCCAGTGGGTTTTTATAGCCAAGTCCATATCCATTGGCACCAAGCTATTCTGGGCTGGCCACACTGCCATTACACACACACACACATACAATTCCATGTGATCTGAGCAGGAACATGTGCCATCCACTTTAACTGTGGCCTGGGAAAGACCGCCCAAAAATGGCAGCCTGCCGGCGGCCTCCAAAAAAAAGCCGCAGCCGCCAAACCGTGCAGCTTCCCTCCAGAGGAACAAGAACCCAAGAAAAGTGGGTTCTTTTTAAGCCACAGGGGCGGCGTAACAAGTCCGCTACTGGCGCACTTGTTACATAAGTGCTGTGCAGCAACATGCAGACGTCACATGGCGCTTATGTAACAATGGCAGTGCCCTTGTACACAGGGTGCCACCATTGTTACGCTGCCCATATGTTCTAGGGTTAGGGACCGTGCAGTTGCCGCACAGTCCCTAACCCTAGAATCTGTGCTGGTACACTGCTTTATGGTGGTATGTACCATGCCTATGAACTCATTTCCTTCTTTTTCCTTAAACTGAAATCCAAACACAATAGCTTTTTAATTTGTTTGCTTTCTAGAGTCGCCAACTTCTAAGCCTCCCAACTCGCTTGGGCAATGTCTTTTGCACAGTGAACTAATTCAGCAAGGGAAGCTTTCTTAGCATAGAAGGATAGTGCTGGATCAGCCTAAGAAAAACAGTTCATCTCAAGGTGCTGAAATCTGCTCAGCTTTTCCAAAATATTCAGATACAGTCACAACTGGATTCTTTAAATTAGCAGAATACAGACACAATAAAAACTGATGAGATGAGTGGAAGAGGGAACTTGGCCTCACACAGCTGAAAAACCATTGCAACAGCTGGACAAAAGAAGCAGAATATATTCTCTCTTTATTTTTCAAAAAAAGGAGCAAAAACTTGGGTTCATCCAGTGGAATTCTGCCTCCAGATGTTCTAAAGATGGTTGCACATTTTGGCCTTCAGCATTTGCTCAAATGTTTTGATTTGTCCAGTAAATGGTACCAGCATTCCTGGTTTAGAAATTTCTTGAAGTTACGGTAGATTCTAAGTAGGTAGGTACAGGCAATGAGTGTTGTATACATGTAATTATGGTTTTGTGGTTGTTGTTGTTGTGTACCTTCAAGTCATTTCAGACTTAAGGCAACCCGGTTGTCGTGCTTTGAACACATCATGAGAAGGCATGAATCATTGGAAAAAAACAGTAATGCTAGGAAAGGTAGAGAGAAATAGAAAGAGAGGAAGGCCACATGCAAGATGGAGGGACTCTATTAAAGAGATCACAACTGTGAGTTTGCAGGAGTTGAGTAGAAAAGTGGAGGACAGAGGGTCTTGGAGATATCTCATCAGCAGAGTCTCTATGGGTAAAGATCAACTCGAGGGCAGTTAACAACAACAAAGGCAGCCCTATATCACAGGGGTTTCTTAGCAAGTTTCTTAAAAGGGGGATTGCCATGGCCATCCTCTGAGGCTGAGAAGGTGTGACTTGCTCAAAATCATACAGTGGGCTTACATGGCCAAGCCAGGATTAGAACCCTGATTTCCCAGTGTCCTAGTCCAACACTCAAACCACTACAACATGCTGGCTCTCTTAATTATGGTTTTAAGTGATGTGATATTTTTTGTTTATGTGCTGGCCTTTCATCATTTTATTCTTAAGAGTACACATAGGCTGAAATGCTTCAGGCTTTTCTGCCAATAAATAACCATCTATACACTCTCTAAAACCCAAATGAGGGAACCAGAAAATAAAATCTTTCAAGCACACGAGTGTGAGAGGGATTGAAAATACCTAAGCAGGCATCAAAACTACAGTGGAGATTCCTCTCTCTGCACAAATGGAATCGCTCCTAGTAGAAAACTACGATAGTTGAGCATCTTTTATGCATTTTAAAGCTAATGTCTAAAATGTCTGTGGTTGTCTTCTTGCTTCTATAGGCAAATAAGTGACTTCTTTGAAACTACTCAGTAGGTCTGTAGTCCTTATGATTTCATATATATGCTTCAGTATTTGCCAGTATTTGGACGGGGAACTGACAACAAATACTGTACCAGGTGCTGTAGATTGTATTCCACAGGAAGGAATTGGCAAAACATATGGGATCTTATCCCAGTAACAAATAAGCCAGTTTACCTCTTCGGGCTTGAATTCAGGATCCGAGATGCCCTCAGATGTTATCATACATAAATCGCTGCCTATCTAGGTGGGATGCCACTACCCAGATGCATCACGGGTCGAAGCCTCACTCAGCCAGCACTTTTTCAAAGCCGGGAAACTTCTGACTTCAAAAATTGGCCAGCTGAGTGAGGCTTTGACCCAGGATGCATCTAAGTGGCAGCATCCACCTAGATAGGCCACAATTTAGGTATGATAATATCCAGAGGCATCCCTGGATGCTGAATTCAAGCTGGAAGAGGTATGATGGCTTATTTGTTAATGAGATATGCTCTGCATCTCTGAGTACCCCTTGCCTAAGAAACTTCTATGATATTCATGGTGTAACCATAAGTCGACAGACAACTTGAAGGCACACACACACACACACAGACACATTTGACAGCACCATAAACTCCAAGTCACAATGCTCAGAGGACAGCACACTAAATGGCTCTCTGCTACTCTCCTCTGTTGCCTCTTAGCTGCATCCACACTGGAGAAATGATCCAGTTTGACACTACTTTAACTGCCACGGCTCCATGCTATGGAATTCTGGGAATTGTAATTTCTTGTGGCACAAGCACACACGCGCACGCATACACATGTACATATACACACATGAACACTACGTACAGCTGCCAGTCAGTCACACTCCCTACATGCCCTTCACTGACACATCTTTCTTCTCCTGTCCCCAGTCTCTCGCACTAAAAATAAGAACCATTTGATATTCCCAGAAGCAAACTCCAGTTCTGTAAAGAGTGAGTTTGGAACAGAGAATGTAAGGGTCATCATACTAAATTGGTCAGTTTGTCATGAGACGTTTTCACTTGCACTTGCGTTGCTTGATTGTACTTTTAAAATGTCTGGCACGGAACACAAACGTTTCAGGTTATCAATAGCAGGAACTCCTGGCTTCAACACCAATGGATTGGGGATTCCTCCTCACTCACCCACCCTAATCTCCTTCCCACCACAGTGATCCTCTGCAAAAGCCTCATGGGACAGAGGATCATTCTGCAAAGTTCCTAGAGATGAAGTACAACAATCCCTGTAGCACACAGAGCTGGAGAGTCACCACATGTTTTTGTTTCTCTGTGCATGGCACTTTTTGTTCCCAAAACTCTCTTTCTCTCCCCTGTCCCTACCCAAAGGCAACGTTCTTTGCAATGATAACAGGCAGGCGGGGAACCCACCACCACCACCCTCCTGGATCTCCTAGTGGCACATCTGGCTTTGGCTGGAGGCCCAGGGTGTGTGGAGCAGGTTTGGATAGTGACTCAACACAAACCGCCCTCCAGTTTCCAGGAAAGGGAAGGCTTCCTAAGAGCACCAGCTCCCAGCTACAGCCCAACCACCACGGCTAGGCTGTGACACAGCAGTTGCTCCAGCAGCACCCATCAATCCTGGAGTGTCCTCCAAAAGCCCCTTTGCAGATGTTTGAACCGTCACCACAATCTTGAGCAAGAAGAAAGTCTCATTAAGACTAAAGTGGTTTAGCACTTTAAAGTGGTTTAGCACTCAGGGGTTATTCAGATGGTGAAAATAATCCTGGTAGATGGGTTGAATTTTTGTTGTTCACATGAATTTCAAATGCATCTGATTCAGTTGGGAGGGGCTCCCAAAAAACCCCTACTTAAGCCAGGAGTTTTCCTTAAAAATTCACATTGTTGGCTGTTGAATAACTAATGTGAATAGACACAGGATGAACCAGGATAAAACTCTGCATGCCTTGAACATGTCTCAAATTCATCCACATAGTCAAATCCATCCTTATTCGCAGTGCTGACACGTCTGAACAACAGAACTCACAGAGATGCAGTTCCAATAAAAAAATAGTGTGCAGAACAAATCAGGAATGCATGAGAGAGATTATTCTCATAGTTGTTCTGAAAAACCCAAATGTCTAAATGACTTTTCCTTCGTAAACACCCCCCTCCCTCATGTTTGTCCAACAGTTGGAGAAAAGCAATGGGCATCTAGCAAACCACAGGAGTTTTATTGAGAACACAGACAAAAGAAACAAGTCCTCACTTTGGGGAGGCAGAGCACAGCTTGGACATGTTAGTGGTTTTCTGGACCACAATACCCAATATCACAAGACTGAGCCTGGGAGCAAAAGATATGTCCTTACCAGATCCAGTGCAGAGAGAGTGACAGTTTAACTCTGCCACTGTTCTTTGTGTTTTGTTCTGCCATCTAGGCTGAAATATTCACATGCAGAGCTGGTGACTGAACCTGGGGGGAAAGCGATGATGGGGGAAATGTTTCAAACCAGACGTCAAGCACATGGAGTAGAAAGCTTAGAGCAGTGGTTTTCAAACTTTAAACCTCCAGATGTTTTGGACCTCAATTCCCAGAAGCCCCAACTAGCTTGGTCAGCAGTCAGGAATTCTCTGAAGTCCAAAACATCTGGAGGACCAAAGTTTGAGAACCACTAGCTTAGAGGAGCCACTTCCCAACCAAATTGGTGTCCCGTTATATCAAAGTCTCCTTCTCATAGGAGGGAGGGCTCTTGTGAACCAGCCTCTCTGTAGGGCTGCCCCTGATCAGACTTTCCCTGCTATCCCATCCACACACCCTCTTTTTCTTGAGGTTATTCCAGAAAGAAGCAATGCTGGGGACACAGACTTAAGAGTTCCACTTCAACTGCTCTACCCAAAGTCTCCATCTGTTGGGACATTGACCAGAAATGAAGGCAGACCTGCAGCTGAAGAGACTATGCTGTCTTCCTCTCCATCCCTTCATGGACCATCCATCCCTCACCTCTGAAAGTCAAGAGCAACCCCTAGCATCATACAACCCATCCCCAATGGCTTTTGTTCCCAGTTTTGTTGGAATTTGCTGGACAAAGCATTATCCCGGCCCCTTGTGTGGGCTCAGTCCCCATGGGTGGTGCTTCTGTGTGGAGGGGAAGCTGGAGAAGAAGGCAAGCTGGAGGCCACAGTCACATGGTGATACAGGATCTTCTTCATCACCGTGGCTCTCCTGCCTCCAACACAGTCACAGGTTCTGCCGTCACCTGCTCCAGTTTTATGGGTGCGGGTGGCGAGGGAGTCCTTGGGGTCCCATTGCAAGGGGCCTCTGCATCAGGAAGCTCTCCTCCCCCAGCCAGCCTGGCTTGGTCACTCAGCAATTTGACCAAGAAGTTGATGTATTTCATGGCCAAGCGGAGGATCTCATTCTTGCTCAGCTTCTTGTCAGGGGGGTGGGTGGGGATGAGTTTCCGAAGCTCGGCAAAGGCCCCGTTCACGTTCTGCTGCCGCCAACGCTCCCGGCTGTTGGTGAAGACCCGGCGTGCCACCTTCTGAGGCTGAAGACCTGGGCAGGTAAGTGGAGAAGAGTTGGTGGGTAACATGCATGGGCAAGGAGATCATGTCAATAATGCTGATCATAGAGCAGATGAAAAAGCTAAGCCTAGGTTGGCTAGATCTGAACCCTTCTCTCAGGGTGACCACAGGTCCTCCTTTTCCTGGACATGTCCTACATTGTAATCTTCTGTCCAGGAGGAATTCCAAAATGTCCTCCATTTTGAGCATGCCTAAGAAAACCATTGAGTAGCACCAAGTTTGCTGTTTCCCTTCAAGAAACTGGTCTACTTAGCAGCCTGTCCTTGCTGCAAATAGGGGGATAGGATGAATCCTTCTACAGTGTGCCTGTGTTATACACGGGTGCGTTATATGCAGCTTTGAGCATATGTTCAAAGCTGCGCGGGAACGTGCGGAGTGCAAGCGGCGGTGCATCCCATTCACATGAATGGGGTGCACTTTCTGTGGTGTGTGCCCCACACGCCACCGCCACGCTGCCACGGGCACAAGACCCATTTGTTTGAATGAGGCTTGAGCATCCGCGTATTTTCTCTTATGCGGGGAGGTCTGGAACGGATCCCCCGTGTAAGAGAAGGGCAGACTGTACAGTACTTTTTCTCTCAGAGCAGCAGACAGCAAGACTCACACCCAGAGCATGTTTATTTCTTGGAGGGGAAAAAGACAGCAAACATGTTAAGCTATAGGCTGCTTGAGGACACAATGAAAATGTTGAAAGGATTTCCCCCCTTTAATTTCAGTTCAATGGACAAATGAAGGGAATAATTTAAATATGAAGTCGGTCAAGGGTTTGTTGCTAATAAAGTACAGTTTTAAGCATTTGCCTTGCTCAGAGTTCTACAAGTATATTGCAACCTAACAAAGCATTTTAACAAAGATAGGTCCAGAAGAAAAATACAGCTGTGTACAAATACAGCAAATGTAATACAGCTGTACAGAAATCCTATACAATGAATTTATTTTTATATAAGTAGTTTAAGCTTTCATTTTTCAATGCCCTACATTTTGCACTGCTTTGTTCTCCTTTGTGGTTATGACATCTGGTCACCATGACTTTTATCTAGTCCTTAGAGTAAGCGGGGGAATCTCAGAGTGAGGATGCTGTCTTGAAAAATGTGCATCAGTGTGTATGTCTATGTGTTCATTTCTCACTTGTTAAGACTTGGTATTTTTAATTTGAATGGCATATTGTGTGCAACTGTAGTTAATGCTTAAGGTATCTTGCTTTATGACATCTCTAGAGCCTTCTCCCAGTGACATCATAAGGGGGTCATCCTTAGATCTCAGGTTTGGACCTTGAAATCTTAGGACCTAAGAATGGCATAGTCACCCAGCAGCAATCCTAGGTCTGTACCAACTCAGCTGAGCTGGTGTGTGCAGTCTTGGGGAAGTCACTCTGCTCAGACTCAGTCCCACTTCCATCAAATGGGCAGCTTTTTCTCCAGCCTGGGCTTGAAGTACTAGACTCTTTCCCTTACAGTCACTCACCCTCAGTAATGTCCTGTTCATAAGGGCTTGGCCTGCGCTTGAGGCGATTGTTAGGGAAGAAGCCGAATGGTCCAGAGCTGCTAATGTAGATGCTAGAAGGAGAGAAGAGCAGAGACACCCATTGAAAAGTATGCCCATTAAATCTGTCTGTTGATCAGTTGTGTTCGACTGGCCAAACAGACCAGGTCAGAGAATCAGACCAAATATATTCTTGCTATGCTTTTCAGAGAACTGGGGAATAGGGGGTCTTATTTCATGGCAAAGAACCAGCATGGTATAGTGGTTGGAGTGTTAGACTAGAACTCTGAGGAGCTGCCTTCAATTCCCAGCTCGGCTGTGTAAACCCACTGGGTGGTCTTGGACAAGTATTACATCTCTCTGCCTCAGAAAGGCAATGGCAAACCTCCCCTGAACA
Organism: Sceloporus undulatus; assembly: GCF_019175285.1. Taxonomy (NCBI): domain Eukaryota; kingdom Metazoa; phylum Chordata; class Lepidosauria; order Squamata; family Phrynosomatidae; genus Sceloporus; species Sceloporus undulatus. Next base: position 197,321,559 of record NC_056523.1, read on the forward strand.
AATCCTGCCAAGAAAACCTCATGATAGGTTCCCCTTAGGGCTGCCATAAGTTGGAAACAACTTGAAGGCACACAACAACAAATTTCATGGCATATATTGAGGCCTGTATACGTGAGTAAAGGGGTGCTTCCCCCACAACCTTTTTCTGAGCTTGAAAAAAATTACAGTAATCCCTCTGTATCCACAGATTCTTTATCCACAGATTCAACCACCCACAGCTTGAAAATATACCAAAAATATACAAATTCCAAAAAGCAAACCTTGATCTTGTTATTTAATATAAGGGACACCATTTTATGATGCTATTGCATTTAATGGGACTTGAGCATCCATGGATTTTGGCATCCATGGGTGGTCCTGGAACCAAACCACACTGGATACCAAGAGTCCATTGTATTTTATTGCGTTGCAAGAGTACCCCAACAAGGATGACCAGTAAAGGATGTTTGGAAATGGTAGTCCCACCAAATCATTTTTCCACGCTATAACTTTCTTCTAGCAGCCCCAAAACAAGTATGGTTGTATGATAGTGATATTTGCTTCCCACCCACTCCACAGCCACATACATGGGATTCAGCTACCCAGTTCATGGACAGGATTTCATTTGATTCTTTCTTCCTCCTTCAGTCACATTCCTTGAGCTTCATTGGATATGTCATGTGTGCCACTGTCCCCTTCACCCCATCCAACACAGTGATGCACACCCATCACCCCAACCTCAGTTGGCTCAAAACTAGAGTGTGGCAAAACACATGGAATTTGGTTTTGGTATGTTCTATTTTAGCTTTCAAGCTCAAAACATTTAGACATACATTTTAACAAAAAAATTTTTTAAAAAACAGAAAATGGAGGGGGGGCCATTAAACCCATATATACTCATCCCTCCATGTTTACGGCTGACTTTTGTGGCTTTGATTATTCATGGATTTTATTAATATGTTCTCTTTAGGAATACTTAAGTCCTCCAGCACAACTCTATGGTCAACTTTAACCAAAAGTCGCAGTCAAGGACCTAGAGATTCCTAGAGAGAACACTAGGAAAGGCAGGAAAGACCTAAGCAAAGTGAACATTTGGAGGCATACAGTATCATCCAAAATCCACAAGGCATTGATACTTTTATTGAACCAACCAAAATGCACATGATACACATTGCAAGCTTTTGAAGCTCCACTGGTTTCTTCCTGAGGCAAAGATGTTAAAAATGATACAGGAGGGGGAATATCATAGCCCTGCATTTGGTCAGGATGTTGTAGATATTGTTCTCAGCTCAGATCTTATGGAAGTGTATTCATGCAGGTGGCCAAAAGGTGGAGGGGCAACAACTACAACATCTTGGCCAGATGCAGGGCTATGATTAACATCATCAATTTTATTTTCCTTCTTTCTCCTGTATGATTTTTAACACTTTTCCTTTATAAAGAAGCTGGTGGAGCTTATAAAGCGTGCAACAGGTATAATGTGCATTATGGTTGATCCAATAAAAGTGTCACTATTTTGTGGGTTTTGGATGATACGTACATTGTTATATGGCCAACACAGATACTCCTAGATGCGTTGTTTGGAAAGGTGTGTAGAATGAAGTGCGTCTCCCTTTTGAGTTCAAAATAGCATGCCTCAGTTGTGTAACCTGCTTGGTCCAAGAAAGGTATCACTATTTTGTGGGTTTTGTACTAAATCACCATCCAGCACTCTAGTTTGCCTGACAGTCCCAGCTTCTGCCACTAGATGTCAGGGCAAAGCTTTGGGATTGCCCAGCAAAGCAAAATACAAACTGGGACAAGGGAAACCCAAGGGAAGCTTCCCACTACATAATAAACCGGTTTTCAAATCAATCTGAACTGATTTAAATGGCCCTTGTTCACACTTGCACCAAATTTCTGGCGCAGTTTGCTAAAGGGGGTGCTGTACTAAACCCATTTAAACCAGTTCTTCCAGATCCATGACATTCCCTGCTTCTTTTTGAAATGAATTGATTCAGTGCAAGTGTGAACCTGCTGTTTATTTGATTCGGTTCCTGTGGCATGGTCACCCCTCTGAGGTGACTCCACGTGGAATCAATTCATTGCTGAATGTGAACGCGAAGCGGATTAAATTGAAATGGGTAGGTTTGATCACGGCTTGAATAGTGTGTCTATTCAGAGCTAAATCGTTTCATCAATTTGACTAAAAAAAATGATGCTAGATGTTTGAAGAGTGAAGGAAAAATCCACAGGAAAGGTAGAATTATTTTGGGGACGAACGATGCCCTTATTTTGTCCCCTCATAGCTACACCCCTGGGCTCTACCTGGCCATATTCTCCCTCTCCTTCCCACACCATGCACCACTTCCAAACATGACGGCTGCATTATTGAGCCACTTGTCCTGAAGAAGACACTCAGGTCCTCTGAGGGACATTGGCTTCAGTCAGCCAGGACCAGGCTGGCAACTGTTAACTGGAAGACTTTTTCTTTAGCCGCCCAAAATTGTGGATTGACATGCCAGAAGCGATTTGATGGCTGGATATTCCATCTGCATTTCAAACAGTCTCTTCCAGCAGGTCTAGCCAGATGGTTTTTAGATTAACATGTTTTTACATTATTACTGGTTGTTTCTTAATATGCATGTTTTTAAACTGATGTTATACTTTTTTAATTTATTGTATACAGTGGGCCCTCGTTTTACCCTGGGGTTTGGTTCCAAGATCCCCCGTGGATAACAAAATCCGTGGATGCTCAAGTCCCATTAAATATAATGACCTAGCAAAATGGCCTCCCTTATAAAAAATGGAAAATCAAGGTTTGATATTTGAAATTTATACTTTTTTGGAACATTTTCAAACCGTGGAGCTTGAAACCATGTATAAAACATCCGTGTATAAGAAGGGTCGACTGTATTTTTATATGGTGTTTATGTTTTTAACAACCAACAACCATTCCCAGAATTCCATATCCTTAAGCCATGGCTGTTAAAATGGTATCAGGGCAGATTATTTCTGCAGTATGGGTGCAGCCTAGGATCAGATTTTCAGGAGTTTGTTTGCCACGTCTCGACTAGTAGTAGCCTTCATGCCAATTTTTAAAAATTCATTTCTTACACAGCGTATTGGTCCACCTTCATTTAAGCTAGATTGGTGGGGTTTGAAAATGAAAACAACAGCCACACCAGTCCTTTGGTAGCACAGTTTGTGTGTCTGTGTTTCCCCCTTGAAGTCGTTTTATTTCCAGAACACGTTTTTTAAAATCTAAAAATAGCCTTCCCGCCCTCCACCCAAATAATGATAGCTATAATTACATTACATTTAATCACCCCTTCTCCCAATGTTGTTGCTGCTGTCACTGTTGTTGGCTTGAATAAAATCAGGAAGCAGGAGTAGAAGCGTAAAAGTTGCGGAAATGTTGAAGCCACAAGAGACCCAAAATGGGAAAAACCGAAAATATGTGATCTTAATACCCTTTATAAAGTGCATGTCAGTTTGCCACTTTAGCAACATAAAATGCATTATATATTAAATTTCTTTGGCCATTTTCAAGCTATTTTTGCCCCAAATCACATACAAAGCCCACCAAATGTGTAAAAACATGTGCACATACACTACCACCTCCAACATTCCCACAGGCACCACTGAACCCTTACTCTCCTCAAAGACCTTCATTTTGTTCTGTATTTTCAAATTGGAAAGGGGGAAGTGGCACAATATCACTCCCTGTGGCCATTTTGAAAGGAAAACAGAGGTATTCAGGCTTGCCCTGGAGAATGCAGCCCATGGCAGGATCTGAGGGCAAACTGGGCCCTGATACAATGCAATTTCCCCACTGTTTTAGTTGTTACAGCCCCCACAACATCACCATTTACTGGCTGGTGGATGGTGAGAGCAACAGAGAAAGTACATCTGGCTACGTTCCTAGAGCTGGATGCCACAACAAACTGCAGTTCCCAGAATTCCACAGCATTGAGCCATGGCAGTCAAAGCGGTGTCAAACCAAATTCCTTCAGGAGTGTGAATGCAGCTGAGGTTATTAAGACTCAGGCTTTGACCTGATATTGGGGAGTTTTACCCTAGTTCCTCCTGTGATCTTTTCTATGAATGAAGAGTAGAATCTCTGTTGCAAAGTGCCAAAGATGGAGCAATGAACCTGTGCCAGGTTGCAGGCTGAACATTGAAAGAGCTGTCTAAAGTGCTGAAGAAACACTGGTGATATTCAGCCCCTTGGATAGCTCCTCCAGAGTCCAAAGTGACATTCACTGTGGATTCACCACTCCACTGACATGGGGTCACAGGCTGCCTCTGCCTGAGTTCAATGGGGTGCCAATTTTTTTTATTGGCTTTATCCAAGGCAGTGGTTTTCAAGCTAACTGATACAAGCGACAATTGTTTTCCAATATGCCAGGGAATGGCTCTAATTTATGACCATTGGGTTCAATACAGTGGGGCCTGCACATTCACTGGGGTTATGCATGCAGGACTCCTGTGAAAGTGATCGGCCAGAGGTTGACCATAGAATTGCTCTGGAGGACCTAGAGATTCCTAGAGAAGTGTTTTGTTTAGGCCCTCCAGCATGACTCTACAATCAGCTTCCAGAAGAGTCACACTGGAGAACCTAGATATTCCTAGAGAGAACATATTAATCAAATCCATGAATAATCAAATCCTCAAAAGTCAAAGCCACAGATGTAGAGGACCAACTTTAGTTTCTTTCTTTCCTTATTGGTTTCAAATATTTAAAAAGTTTAACATGCCAAATACAAATTCAGTACATAGTTATTTAGCCACAATTGCGATGATAATACTTCCCACCTTCAGAGTATAGGTTTTTATTATTTTTCTTGTAATGGCTTTCATTTCTTTCATTCCTTCGGCCTCTATCTGTTAATCTACTTTTCTTTCCATCCATTTTATCCAGTACTAAAATGAGTGAAAAGAAAATCACAACTCTAAAGGTATTTCAATATTGTGAATTATTGACCTTACAATTTTTAATTTTATGCTTACACTGGTCCCTCTAATTTGCTGGGGTTAGGAGTGGAGGACCCCCATGAATGTGGGGAAAAAAGCAAATAAAAAAACTTTTTACTTGAAAGACCACCTCTCTAGGAATCACCAGGTCCTCCAGTAGAACTCTATGGTCAACATCTGCCAGAAGTTGATCATGGAATCATGCTGGAGGACCTACAAATGCCAAGAGAAGTGCTTTGTTTAAGAACCTCTAGGTTCTCCAACACAACTCTATGGTCAACTTCTGGCAGAGTTGCACTGGAGGACCTTGATATTGCTAGAAAGAACATATTAATCAAAACTGCAAATCAAATTCTCAAAAGTCAAAGCTGCAAATATGGAGGGCCAATTGGGTTTATGCATTAACTTAACATTTTACACCTTACATATCCAATATGACATATTTGATCTGACTTTCCTATTATCCCTCTTTGTCTCCTACCGTGACCACCCATAATTATGTATAATTTGGACCCGATCCCCAACTTTGAGCAACACTGATCTAGAATTGTGTCTACTCCTAAATCTATTGCTTCAACTCTTGCCCAGTAGACTCCACTCCTAAGCCCCCAAACTCTGCCCCTTCATTTCCAAATGCTATTGCATGTCTCTACCAGAGTCCACCAGGGTCCATAAGTTCTAGTCCATGACTCCCAGGTAGGATGGCTTGTCTCCCATGTGCCCTACAGCAAATGGGAAAATTATAGAGCTTGGGATGGAAGCCCACCAAGTCCACCAGCCCACCAAGTCCACCAACGTGAATGACTGCTGACCTTGCTGGATGGGGGATTCTGGAGTTCATCATCCAATTATGTAACCTATCCATGATCTGGGCTCTCTGTTACAGAAGAGAATCCATGGTCTGAAGGGCTGTCCAGCCCAGGTCTGACACAGGTGTCTTTCAGATGGGGCTAAAGAAGTGTGAATTCTCATAATATAGCTCTGTGGGTTTTGCTAAGGATTGCCAGTTGTTATCACCTCCAAATTTACTCATTCCATTAATGGGAGGGGGCCTGTTGGTGGCATTTATTAAACTTGTACTAGAGCATGACATGGTTTGCTGAAGTAGGTCCACTGTTCGAAGAGCAAATTTTCTCTTTTTTATTTTTATTTTTAAAAAAGCACTATCCAGCTATAGTGGGTAAATGCCATTTCACTAGTGAACTGATGCACTATAGCACTATAATGCTTTATTTAAAAAAGAAAAGAAAAGAAAACGAAAGAGAAGAAAAAAAGGGAACATATTGTTTTGACATATCTTGGAATTAAAATGAAACCCACTATGCAGTGGCAATACAGTGTTGCAGCTGGTGCCAGGAATTGCCAGAAAATAGTCCAGGACAACAGAAACATAATTTCTATATTTTTAAAAACTCCAAGAACCACAACAACAAATACAGCAAACTCTGCCCTATCTGGAGTCCTTAAATAAAGAACCATAAGATAAGAAGGCAGAGCCAAGGGTTCAATTCCCAGCTCACCCATGAAACCCACCTTGGCCAAGTCATATACTCTCAGCCTCAGGGGAAGGCAATGACAACTTTGAACAAATATTGGCTGTGATAAGGGTTGCCATAAGTTGGAAACAACTTGAAGGTACACAACAACAACAACAACAAGGCAGAGTTGGAGAATTTGAAGTTGTCCATCTTGATAGCCAGCTGAGGAAGCCCACGGGTCTCTAGCTAAACAGTCTGATCAAATACTCTGGTGAGATGTAGTTCTTTTTGATTTATGTTCAGTTTGAGTCTTCCTTATCCAGAATGCCAAAATCTGAAATATTCCCCAAAATATAATCTTTTTCATGGGTGGCTGAGATAATGACACCTTTGCTTTCTGGTGGTTCAGTGTACGCAAACTTTGGTCCATGCAAACAGTTATTAAAAATATTGTATAAAATTAAGTTCAGGCTATCTGCATAAGGTGTGTATGAAACATAAATGAATTTTGTGTTTAGACTTGGGTCCCATCTCCATGATATCTCCTTATGAAAATACCAGTATACCAAAATCCAAATAAAAATAAAAAATCTGAAATCCAAAACACCTCTGGTCCCAAGCATTTTGGATAAAGGAGACTCAACCTGTAATGATTTCTAAAGTTCCATTTGTGCACAAATAAAACATAGCTTAAGCATTTTTAAAAATCTGAATCTGTGTCCTCCTTTTTTTCCACCCCGCTCCTAAGCCGACCTCCCAACACACAAACCCAGAAGCTGACATTATGAGACTCTGAAGACCTGTGGCAACCTAAACGCCAAAGAAAGCAGGAATCCTCAGAAAGGCTGTGTTGTTAGTTGAGCTTGCTATCACCAACGGAGATCTATAACTCTTGTTTGGAAACTAGAATCCTGTTTGGAAAAGTTGCCTTTTCCAAAGGTGTAACTATCTTAGAAAACAAAAAATTGTTTAGGGTTTCTCAACCTTTGGCCTTCTAAAAGTGGTTGGATTTTGACTCTCAGAATCCATGGCGGTTGGACTTTGGCTCCCAGAATCCATTACTGCTTTTGGGCAGCAATGTCCACCAATTTCTGAAGGGCCAACCAATGAGAACACTTCCTTCTAGTGTTAGTGCTGGCAGGTCACGAAAACAGATCCTTCAGCATTTCTTCTCATTCCCACCCACTGCCCAAATCAAGCCATCCTCTCTCAGGACTTACCTGTTGAGGAATGGAAGAGGCTGATACGGTGGGGTCAAAAGAGGACTTCTTACTCCAGCGAGAGTCAGAGGAGGTGGAGGAGGACCTGGTGGCATTGCTGAGAGTTGCAAGAAGCTGGGAATGGGGTGCAGTGCAGTGAGTTGGGTGGTGGGCACCTCGGCATGGTTGGGAGGCTTGCTGTAGCCCAGACTGATGACAGGAATGTTGGGCGGTAGAGGTGCTGGAGAAGTCTCAGAGGGAGGGCTCCCTTTGGCTTGAGGGGAAGATGAGATGGGGCTAGAGTTAGAGGGTGGGGTGGCCTCTACCTCCTCTTCCCCACTCGCTGGGGAGCAGAGGGGTGCAGGGGAAGAAGGTGGGAGAGGCTCTTGGTGCTCAGGATCAACAGGTGGCTGGGGGCTCTTCAGCTTCTCCATCATTTTGGCACTGCTTCTCATCTGTGGGGAGAACAGAAGGATGGTGAGAACCTGAAAATACAAATTCTATTTCATATACCAGGGAATGCAAGATGGGAAACATGAATCTGTGAGGCACAGTTACAACCATTTGACGTCTCTTTAATTGTTGTGGTCCCAGCCTACAGAACCATGGGATTCGTAGTTTGGTGAGGTACTTGGACATTGTGCTAGAGAACTCCATTGTAGTCCTGTGAACTACAAGAGTTCTCTAACAGAGAATTCCAAGTACCTTCCCAAATTACAAACTTTGGGATTCCATAAGATGGAGCCATGGCTGTCTCAAACTGTTATAACTGCATAGTATAAATACATACTAAGAGTCAGGAAGAGCAAAAGTGTAGCATCACCACAGATAAAAGGTTATTTGTCCATTGTCAGAAGCAAAATGGGAAAAACCCCTTGAGAAATTCTACCAAGAACAGCATCTGTCACCAACTATTAACCTGAATCTGAATCAGTCCACAGGCCAAATTCACTTTCATGACTTGACCACTGTTACCCCAAGATTTAGCCCCCGTTCACCCTTCCTGTTTAATATAAAGTTAATAAAATTGGTAAGGGTGACCTGAGCATGACCCCACTGCAGAAGCCTGGAATCCATGGCAGATTTGGGTCCCTGCACATAGGAGCTAGCAAAGAAGAGGTTGTAGGGGACCTGCCTTCAGTGGAATTTCCATCATGATTCACTTAAGCCTGGAGAGGGTGAAGGGATTATGGCTAAGGAATGGGACCAGAAGCACATAAAGGACCTGAGAGCTGGTGAGCCCTTTTGTCTGAGGTATTCACACCAATCACCCATTGCATTCAATCCAATTTCGGACCATTCTTTCCCTACCTGAGAACCATTCTAAAAGAGATTTAACCTTTTCAAACCTTGGTTTTTGGCCCCCAAGACACTATCTGGGTTATATATACAGCTAGCAAAACTGCCAGTCTTTGGACTAAAACTAGTAGCATACAGACATTCTGTCAGTTTACTAAACTAAGGCCTTCAATATGCCAGCTAACCCCTGTTCTGCAACAGCTATTGAGTCTCTTCTGTTCCAGATTTCTCTGTCATTGGACTCAAGATCTATGTCAAGCAAGTATTACCATCAGCAAAGCCTCATGTCTATTCACCTTTCCCATCTTTGACTTTGCTAGCTCTTGTGTGCATGCGTGAACTGTATGTGTGTTGCTTAAATCCACTAATAAAATACAATTCCCGTTTGGAAACCTGCCCCTGGAACTCTGTGTGATTCAGACTCAGCATATCTGTGTGATCCTAAAACCATTGTTACCCCAGTCAAACTATATTTCTCTTTTGAGCTAATACCATAATTTTCCTAAACCTAGATTAAGTAGTGGGTGTCCTACCCGGAGCCCAGCAATATGGGTAATACCCCATAGCCAAGATCCCGGCCTAGAAGAGGCAGTGCATCAATTCGCATCAGAGATGTTCTGTGGAACATCTGTGATTGTACATGTGGGGAGTTATTGTGCAGTGAGACACTGGATACTTCTACAATGAGTGGAAAGGTGTATAAGTTGGTATAATACAGTGCATGTTATGTTTAGTTTATTAATTAAAATATTTATATCCTGCCCTATGTCTGGCAGTCTGATAATCTGTTGTTGTTGTGTGGCTTTAAGTCATTTCTGATGTATGGTGACCCTAAGGTGAAGCTAACAAAGGGTTTTTCTTGACAAAGATTTGTTCAGAGGGGTGATTTGTTCAGAGAAGGTTTTTCTTTCTCTGAATCAGAGAGTGTATGACTTGCCCAAGGTCAACTAGTGGGTTTCCATGGCCAAGTGGGGATTTGAACCCTAGTCTCCAGAGTTGCAGTCCCGCACTCAAAACACTACACCATGTGGTCTCATAATGTCTACAGTAAAAAAAATTATAAACATGCATATAGCAAACCCACTGAGCAGTGGAGCTTTGAAAGTTTGCATGATGTTATTTTGTGCATTTTGCTTGGCCAATAAAGGTATTGCTCTTTTGTGGATTTTGTTGTAGCATACTCACTGACTGTTTTATAAATTTATAATACATTTTGTGATTGAGACCTATGACTTGACTTTAAAGCAGAAGTCCTTTGACTGATACACAGAGATCAACACTAAACTTCAACATCCATTTTCTGTATCCAAGTCCTATAATACAAATGTAGTGAAGTCCTATAATAAAAATCAGGACCAAACCCAATGGTCCTCTCTGCCGAGGCACCTGGGTGACAGACTGCTTTCCCTGGGTGGGTTTCTTAGTGCTGGCCTTGGCCGCATTTCACCCTCAAGTTAATCTTGGCTCTCCATCCAAGCTGTTGAGCTTCAGCAGTCACTGGTTTGTTAGGAGTGTTTTCCTCTCCCCCCCCCCCATTTTATTCTATGGAATAGTTTTGAATTGTGTATAATTGTTTAAAGTTATTCCTTGAGATCTTCACACTGTTGAAAATCTTAAAAGTGGAATGTAAATATTTTAATTTAAAAAAAAAAGACACAACCCAATAGACAATATATTTCTTCCAGCTTTCTGATGGAAAGGGGCTTATGGAGGAGCTCACATCAAGCATCCTTTACACTAAAATATCCTCTCAAAGAATTGTGGGTAGAGATGTCCCTCTTTGGCAGGAACAGTCACAAGCAACATCAGAATGTAGGCAAGATGCAGCTGTGGACAAGTCTACATAGGGACCACCAATCGCAGCTACCAAACACGAATCAAGGAACACAGGAGACACTTCAGGCTGGGTCAGCCAGTAAAATCACCAGTAGCAGAACACATTGTAAACCATACGAGGCATAAACTGCTATTTGAAAACATTGAAATTCTGGACCATGCCAACAACTATCAGGCCAGAATGCACAGGGAAGCCATTGAAATCCACAAACACCTAGACAACTTCAACAGGAAAGAAGAAAGACTGGAAATAAACAAAGTTTGTATACCAGTCCTGAAAAACGCCAGAATCAAGACCCAACAAGTGCAAATAACAACCACCCAGGGTCAAATGGAAACTTGCCAAGAAAACCCCATGATAGGGTTGTCTTAGGGTTGCCATACATTGGGAACAACCTGAAGGCACACAACAACAAGAACATCGTTTGCAAAAGGCTGCATAACAGAGACACAAAGGTAGAGTGTGGGCCAAGCAACAAGCCCAGATGCCAACTCTGTCCCTCTGTCTACTCAGGCACCATTCTTCCTTCCTGCCTACCAAAATGGAGTAATGGTTTTTCTGTTAAAAGCTTGAAGTAGTCAGTGCTCAGAGTCCTGTGATCTGTGCAGAGTTTGGGAAAGTAATTGTCCGGAACTACAGCTTCCTATAGTCTTCCTCCCAACATGTCCAGAGGCTATGCTAGGTTGGGATTCTGGGAGCTGCAGTTGAAAAAGTAACATTTCCAAGCTCTGCCTCTGTGCCCAGAAAGTGCTACTTGCACTGGATATCAGAGACAGGAAGGTTAGTAGAAAAGGGTGAATGCATGTAGTTTAATAATTTAAAAGCTTTCAAGAAGCTAATGCAAATTCAAACAATTTGCTAGGAGGGAGAAAATTTAACTATTCAGTTAATTCTTTATTTCTGCTTGAGTTAGATGACTATGGTAAAGGCTTTATAAGACTAAGGCTGAAAAATACCATCCCACCCTCCTATTCCCTGTTTAGAGCATTGTGGAGAAAGTAACAACTGAGCCCTTGGTATCAACTGAGGTTTGTTTCCAAAAGACTCTGTCGATAACCAAAATCCTTGAATGCTCAAGTCTCATTATATACAATGATGGAGTAGAATGGTGCCCCTTATATAAAATGGCAAAATCAAGGTTTGATTTTTTAGATTTAAAAAATAATCAAGCTGGGGATGATTGAATCTGTGGATGCAGAATCCATGCATTTGGAATGTCGACTGTGCTGTGCATAAATTTTTGCAGCACCATCTCCCACCCCCTCACTAACCAAGACCCTTCCTTTGCTTTCCTTCTCTCCACTGTACCTTCCAATCTCATCTTATATTTCCCCACATTTTTAGTTTCTTGATTTCTGGTTGGATCCCAGCAAAATACCACAGTTAAGAGCTTCAGACGATGAGCAACGTCTGGGTGCTGTATCTGGTACAGAACACAGAGGGGCCCCTTGGATGCAAAGAAAACCACTCTACTTCCAAGCTGCTTGGATGCAAAGAAAACCACCCTGCTTCCAAGCGTCTGCATGTGGGTTTTAAATCTTTTAACTTTGGAATGAACTAAAATATCTTACTTTCATCCTGTACAAGTGTAAGCAACGATTCATACAGCCATTTAATAATAATAATAATAATAATAATAATTTTTTATTTATAGACCGCTATTCCTCAATGATCATAGCGGTGTACAGTAAAATTGCAAAACAATACAAAAAATTGCAAGGCCTCTCTCCCCCTCAAGATGGTGGTTGGAGGAGGGCTCTTTGTCTTTGCAAAGAACCAGCTGGGAAATGGAACATTTGTTGGTTTCTCCATTTAATTAATTAACTGTGGAGTTCAGTTACCACTAAAAGTGCAATTTGGTCAGTTAATTTGGGTTTCTTTCATACTACAGTTAAGGCACTTTGGTACTACTTTAACCAGCATGGATGCATCCTACAGAATGCTGGAGCTTGTAGTCTGATAAGAGCGCTCTGCCTGAGAATTTCAAATGACTCATGAAATTACAGATTCCAAGACTCCATAGGATGGAGCAAGGCAGCATGGTATAGTGGTTTGATTTCAGCACAATGGACAAATGAAAGAAATAACTTAAATGTAGATTCAATCAATGTTGTTAGTAAAGTACAATTTTAAGCCTTTGTCTTGCTCAGAGTTCTACAAGTATATTGGAAGCCAACAAGATATTTGAACAAAGATAAGTTCATGAGGAAAATACACTTGAGTACATAATAAAATACATTACCCTCTCAATTCACAGATGATCTGTTCCAGATCCCCCTGTGAATTGGAAATATCATGGATATTCAAGCCCCATTGGTTATAATGGCAGCGTGCTCCTGTGCACGCTGTTGCACGTGTGCCACAGGCTCACATTCCATTTTGTACATCCTCGCTTGCTGTCCGTGAAGGATCAAACCCACCACAAACCAAGTGTGCGAACAGGGAGGGACGAGTGTATATGTAATATAGCTGTAAATAAACCCTATGAAATCAACTGATATTTATAAGAGTAGTTTTAGCTTTTATTTGGTCATGCCTTTCCTTTTTCTTGAATGGCCTACATTTTGCAGTGCTTTGTCCTCCTTTGCAGTTAGGACATCTGATCATCCTGGACAGGGTTGCCATAAGAGCACCTTCACTGCAGGCGTTTCAGAATGTTATGTATGGGAAATCCTCTGCCATCAAGGAGAGATGGTGAGGTAAGACTGAAACATCTCTTCCCACCTGATAATCATCAGATGTGGTCATGCTCTCACCCACATGCGGAGGGAATAAGCCGCAGTCATGTGTAGTCTCTCCCACCACCACCAAGGCTTTATTCTTTATGAAGCAGGTGAGAGGAAATGCTTCATGTGCATGCACACCAGAGATGAGTAATCTTTGATTTCTGAAAGCTATTCCATCCTCAGACCACACTTATTATTGCCAAATCCTTATCCTAGTTCTCACAAATAATGATAGCCTCAGTCTTGTCATCTTGGCTTCCAGAGAGATTTCTGGTTTGATCTCCTATAGGACCCATTTGTCTGACTTCTTGGCTGTCTATAGTAACTTCATCACTCTTCTCCAGCACCATATCTCAAATGAATTAATTCTCTTCCTGTCCACTTTCTTAACTGTCCAGCTCTCACATCCATGTATGGTAATAAGGATGAAACCCAAACACAATTTGCAATGATACCTGGACATGAGTGTGGAAATATTGGTTAGCCTGGTTTCTGCTTGCCTTGGGAATTGTGAGGAGGAATCTATGGCGCGTTACAGACCAACAGAAGGGGGACAACAATAGTTGTAAGTTAACAATGAAATGATCTGACAGAGACGTGTCTATTTATCAAAAAGTACCATGTATTATCCACATGATTTTACATCCCATCATTAGAGTAATCATATTTACTTATGTGGTACTACAATATAACTCTGTGGTTGTATTTGGTAATCAACGTCCATATATTCAACTGCAGCAACCCAGTCTCCTCAGTCCCTTTGGGAAATATTATCCTTGGTGCTTGCAGCAACAGAGCATGAAGATATGATGAGTAGTCTCCCAGGTAGGACGGTACCTCTGGAGTACTTTGAGGCCGTTTCGACCTTAGGTGGTCTTCATCAGAAATCTTCATGGTTCATTGTCAGACTACCATTACAAATATAACATAATTCGGGGCAAAAGTAACAAAAAGTTAGTAAAACCATTAGCAACAATAATAATTAGCATGATAGATATAATATCAGAATGACCAAAATTAGCTTACCCACGTCTCCATCTGTTAAGCTTGACTGATAAGCAGCATAATTGGCAAAATGCTCAGTGAATTTACACAGAAAGTGTGTGTGGAAATAACTAAGCCTACAATAGGCTCAGGTGCTGAATCAAGACATATGGTTCCTTAAAGTATATACAAGGATACTGTAGTCCTACAAGTCCCACAAAATAAGCCAGAAAAGTGGCTGAATGTACTTAAACATGGTGTGTTAATATCTAACAAATGGCATATGTAGAAAATAACAAGATTGGTCAATTGTCCATACATTTTACATCAATAACAATGTCCCATATAACTAAAGAATGCTTTGAGTTGAAATCCTTTTACTAATTGTAATTCTGTGAATGTCATCTATGTGATTGTTTGCCCATGTCAGAAAATATATGTAGGTCAAACTACCAGACCATTAAAAACTAGAATTTCCAGGCATAAAAGTACCATTCGGAACAAAAGTCGGATACTACATTAGTTACACATTTTTCACAATTACATCATTCCCCAGAGTCTTTAAAAATTTTTGTAATAAAGCAAGTGAAATTTGGTATATTTTATAGTGGCAATAGACAAACTAAACTCCTACAGAGAGAGTCTTTTGGATTACAAGTTAGCATCTCACACACCCAAGGGTTAAATGAACGCTTAGATTTAAGTTCATCTTGTAAGGTTTGTAAGTAAATAAAATACAAGGGTAAAGGTGGAATCAATCAATGCCAGTTGAGACATAGGGGTTTGGAGGACCAGAATATATCTAAAATGGATGTGGACATTGTTATTGATGTAACATGTATGGACAATGACCAAATACTCAGTTATTTTCATACAGTATGCAATTTGTTAGATATTAACAACACCAGTTTAAGTACATTCAGCCACTTTTTTCAGGCGTATTTTGGTGGGACTTGTAGGACTACGTATCCTTGTAATATACCTTTAAGGAACCATATGTCTTGATTCAGCACCTGAAGCCTATTGTAGAAGCTTAGTATATTTCCACACAACACTTCTGTGTAAATTCACTGGGCATTTTGCCAATTATGCTGCTTATCAGTCAAGCTTAACAGTTTGGAGACGTGGGTAAGCTAATTTTGGTCATTCTGATATTATATACTATCAGTTAATTATTATGGTTGCAATGGTTGTACTAATTTTTGTTACTTTGCCCAGAATTATGTTATATTTGTAATGGTAGTCTGACAATGAACCATGAAGATTTCTGATGAAGACCACCTAAGGTCGAAACGGCCCTAAAAGTACTCCAGAGGTAGCCGTCTACCTGGGAAGACTACTCATCATATCTTCATGCTCTGTTGTGCGAAGCACCAAGGATAAATATCCCAAAGGGACGTGAGGAGACTGGGTTGCTGCAGTTGAATATATGGACGTTGATTACCAAATACAACCACAGAGTTATATGTTAGTACCACATATGTAAATATGATTACTCTAATGATTGGGATGTAAAATCATGTGGATAATACATATGGGTACTTTTTGATAAAAGACACGTCTCTGTCAGATCATTTCATTGTTAACTTACAACTATTGTTGTCCTCCTTCTGTTGGTTAGTAGTATAATATAAGCCTGCTGCTTCTTGTTTTTGTTTGAGTTACAGACCACCCAAAACGGGCAGTCTGCCACCGCCGTCATTTGCAGCGCAGAGGAGCCCCAGCGTACAAACCGCATGGCTCTCCGTGCTGCAAAAAGAAGCCCCAAAATGGCGCTTCTCTTTGCGGCATGGTTATGATGCTGCAAGGCGCCATTGGTGCACTCGCAGCATCATTTGTGCCGTGCAATGTGCAGACGCAACGCATTTGCTACGTCAAGATGGCGGCCCCTGTGTGGACGGGCACCATCATTTTGTACGGACTCGGTCCGTACTAGGGTTGAGGGGCATCAGGAAGTGACGCCCCTTCTCAACCCTAATATGCACCTTCCTAACCCTAGCATGCCCATTCGGCGCGTCTGTAAGGCGCCTATGTTTCAGAAATAGTCCTACAAGCAGTGGACTTAAACATACAGAGCTCTTTGTAAGTCTACAGTCCAAAAACATAAAATATTTTAATGACTGGATCACTTTTGAACATGAAGCACCTCGCTAGTCACAATTGCCTGCATAAAAGACTCTTCACTGTAAGAATTTAGTGCCCTGAATTCAACTGGTTAACCCAGCTAAAGCAGACTCAGTGATCCAATTGCTGAATGGGGAGCCAATGCATAGAACAATCCCTTTGATTCATTGGGTCTGGTCTAGTTGGGACTAACTATAGGATTGATGCCAATGTGTTACCCACACCCATGTGTTCATCATCATTTTACACATCTCTACACTACTGAAAATACACAGAACAGTTTTTATACATGTAGCATTATTGCAGGAGCCAGTGTGGCTTAGGAGTTTGAGTGTTGGACTACAACTCTGGAGACCAGGGTTTGATTCCCGCTCAGCCATGAAACCCACTGGGTGACCTTGGGCAAGTCACACTCTCTCAGTCTCAGGGGAAGACAATGGCAAACCACCTCTGAACAAATCTTGCAGAGAACAACCATGGTCCCTTCATACAACTCAATTATTGTCTTATTACTGTATTTCACTCTAACTTCCATGGTTACATGTATAGATCATGGGACTTGCAGTTTCTTCCGAGGCACTCCCTGGTTGAGAATTTTAAATATCCCTGCCAAGACTGCAGATCCCATGATTCCACAAGATGGAATCATGGCAGTTAAACTGGAATCATAGTGTTATAATTCTTTACGGTGTATGTAATTCTGTATAATTTGTGACAATAGCTCCAGATATCTGTTATGCAAAGACAAAGGGCTAGGGAGGACTCCTGATGTGCTATATCCTAAGCAGGCATCTCAGGAACAGCTCCTTTTCCAGGACATGCCCTACAGTTCAACCTTTAGTCCAAGAGGAATTCCAAAATGTCCTCCATTTTAATCATGACTACAAAACAGAGGCCCATTAAGCGGCACCACATTTGCTGTTTCCCTTCGAGAAATTTGTCTAGTTGGCAATCTGTCCTCACTGCAATTCTTCTAAAGTTCCTTTTTCTCAGAAGCAGCAGCAGCAGACAAGACTTGCCCCCAGAGTGTATTTATTTCTCAGAAGGGAAAAGGACAGCAAACTTAGGCAATGGACTGCTTGAGGACACAATGCAAATGTCGAAAGGGTTTCCCCCTTTATTTCAGCACAATGGACAAATGAAAGGAATAACTGCAACGTAGATTCAGTCAAGAATTTGTTGTTGGTAAAGTACAATTTCAAGCATTTGTTTTACTCAGAGTCCTGTAAGGAGTTTATCACACCAGCGAGATTCTGTGGGAAAATGGGATTTAAATTGAAGGGAAAAAATGGGGAAATGAATTACGGAAAATTTTCTTATAGAATGAGGAATGAAATTTCAAAGACCAGGAATTAATGTATTTGATGTCTCAAAATTATTTCTAAAAAACTATGTAAGGAAGGCTTTCATGTAAAAGTATGTTGAGGATCAGATAATTGCAATTCCTGGTCTTGGTTTCTGTTCCTCGGTTCCTTTTGATGGGAATGAGTGCTCAAGTTTGGTGCTGTGGGGGACTAGAAGAGGCAAAATAATTTTCTCCATTTAATTGATGTTGCTTGGTCCTTCTCTTTTCAATTTAATTTCATTCTATTTTTTCAATTTTATTTTATTTATTTATTTAATCTACTGCTCATAAACTGGCAAAATCAAAGAATCTCCTTGCAGTTCAAATCTTTCTAGCTCCATTTGTGGCCAAATTTATAAAATTTAAAAATTTTCCATCACAATTTGTAACTACTGTTTGAATAAACTTTACTTTTAACATACCAAACATGATAATTTTATTGCAAGCAAAACTGCACAATTATATTAGGAATATAATGCATTGTGTGTTCCTAAAGTAATAAGGGCCCCATTCACATTATGGAAATGAACCGGTTTGGAACAGGTTTATTTCTGTTCAGTGCAGTTTGCAAGGAGGGGGCAAGCAAAAAGTTCACTTAAATTGGTGCATTTGGCACCAGGTCCCTTACCATTTTTTAAAATAGAGCTGCATTGATTTGCATCTTTAGTAGTGTAGCCACTCTACCGAATCAATTCAAATCGCGCTTCATCATTCCCAGAAATGTAGGCACCCTCCATTTTCAATCAATACAGTGGCAAATGTGAACAGCAACAGAGTTAAAATGCCATGGAGAGATTCAGTAGCCTAAAACTGTAGTGGGAAGACCGAACCAATTCTGAGTCGATTCTGAACCGGTGCTGAGATGCAAATCTCTTCAGTCAAAAAGGTAAATGTGAATGACCACCTTGTACCTCAATCTGTAAAGGATACTAATCGCAGTCCATACATCACTCCATTTCCCCAAAGGTTTCCATTCTTTTCTGAAAAAAATCAGTGTGGGGTGGTGAGACAGGTGGCTTCAAAATATCTAGAAGTGTTATATCTCTAACTGAGGAGGTGGCTTTCTTGCCATGCTGACCCTGAACCAGGGACCTTTTGCTAATGCTTCTCTACAACTGGTCAAGAAACCGCTTTCTTCTATTTCATAGCTGAGTTGCGCACAAAGTGTGCCAGCAGTGCACAAAGTTTGTGGGTGGATGCACAGATTGCAAGGACTTTGTATTCTGTAGTGGCCATGAAGAAAGGCAAAACCTCAATTCCAGTTCCTGATTTGGATAGCTGTTCTGTACAGACTACAGTCCTCTTGTCACAGGGCCTGCATCTCAACAGGGACAGTCCTCTATCTGGAAGCAGCTTATATTTGAAAATCTCTCCGGTTGAGTCCAGGTCCAATCAACAAAGAATTACCATATATACTTGATTATAAGTCGACCTCATGTATAAGTCGAGGGCAGGTTTTAGGGGCAAAATATGGATTTTGATATGACCCTTGAATAAGTCGAGGGTAAAACTTAGGGGCATGTAACAAAGGATCTAAATGATGAAGCAAAGGAAAACAATACCAAAGAACCTACAAAATTATGGCAGGCATAACTACTTTGGCTCACACTATAGGCTGGATGGAAGAGAGAGTAGAGGGAGGTCAGTGCTTCTAGGACAGATTGCACTTTTGCCTTTCACCAGGGGATGGTTCCCTTTTTAATAAGAGTTAAAATATAGTATTTACATTGATCTGTGAAAAAGTTGACCTAGATTTTTGGGGTCAATTTTTTGACCAAAATTTCTAGACTTATACATGAGTATATACAGTATAAGAAGGGCCAGCAGAAGCATTGAAATTGCCCATCATCCACACTTGCACTGGACAGAGACAATGCAACAGTTGCACTGGACAATACTGCAGTTACATTGGACAATGTAACATAGTTGCATTGGACATTGCACCTGGACAGCAGGCTGAGCAGCAACACAGATTACCAAGGACCCAATCACACTACAGAATTATAGTGCTATCAATCTGTTTAAACTGCCATGGCTAGTTCCTCTGGAATCCTGAGATTTGAAGTTTAGGGAGGCACTAGAGCAGGGGTTCCCAGCCTGGGGTGGCTGCACATCCAGGGGGTGCAAAATGCAATTTCAGGGGGTTGCAAAAGAGTGGCTTGTGTCCTTGTGTCAGGTGTCATCACTCTTTTTTTTCTTGAATAAATTAGAATCTAGTTGCTCAATTTAGATTTGCATTTTATGCATTGAGTTAAAAGCCTATTTTTAAAAAAATGTTCAGTTTGTTCACCTTCAGTATTGTATGTGGTTCAATTTATGGTTCCAAAATGAGAAATTGGACTTCTTCATCTTCAAATGAAGGGGGTATGCACATCAATCAAACATTTCCTAGATATATGGAGCATGGAAAAGGCTGGAAACCACTGCACTAGAAGAAGTCTCCAGCCAAGGATTCTAACTGCTCTTCCCTCGCCTGGCAATCCCAGGATTCCATAGGATGAAACTGTGGCAACTAAAGTGGAACCATAGCGCTATAATTCTGCAGTATGATTGGGCCCCGATCACAATCATCCCTACTATGAACTGCAAAACTCTGGAAATGTTTTATGTTACCTCCTCAGTATTTCCACAACTAGATCCAGGACTGGAATGTTGCAGGAAATCTAGAGTCGTGTTCAAAAATGCAGAGAAAGCCAATGGCAACACCATGCTAATTTCCACATATATTTATTTGCTTATGGTCATACTTTAGAAAGAAGAGGAGATGTAAACTGTGCAAGACCATTTTTCTGGAGCTTTTTTAAAATGGATGTTGGAGAATAACATCTGGTATAGTTGCACTGGAGGACATAGAGATTCCTAGAGAGAACATATTAATCAAATCCGTGAAAAATCAAATTTGCAAAAGCCAAAGCTACAAATGTAGAGGCCAAGCTATACTCCTCTTTTATGGCTTGGATGGAAGAATTTGAGTTCTTGAAAAATTCTATGTGCTTTCTTTTTTCTTTTTTTCTTTTTTAAAGAATCTTAATCTAAATTCAGAACTGGTTTTGGGGATGTGGATGGATAATGATCAGTTTTGGAAATCGAGGAAATTATTGGATTTAGAAAATTAATGGAGATGAAAGAATTGATTTGAATGAATCTGATTTTAATTATACATAGGTCTTTAGATGTTATATATACTATATGTATGTCTTTACATGTTGACTGTTTGTTCTGTATGTATTTATGTCGTTCTGAATGTGTAAAGTGTATTAAAAATGTAATTTAAAAAGAACTGTTTGGGGGGAGGGATCTTCTTCTTGGCTGAATTGAATTAACAATCCTACCCCGCTAAAATTCCTCCATTATTTTGAATACTGTAGCTGAAACTGAACCCCTTAACATAAAAACACAGTAGAAGGGTTCTGATAAAAAGATGGTTCAATCCTTGAGAGCTTGCAAGGTCACTTTGAAGGTGACAAGAAAGAGTCTCTCTCATCCAGCCCAAGGGAAAGATACAAAAGAGAATGGATGGTCCCTAAGTAAAAGTGCTTGTCTTGCCATGTCTAGTTATTTATTTTCAGAAGAGCAATAAGGGACAGTCCAAATCTATGGCATGCAGGGTTGACTATCAAGAGGCAATTGTTTACAAATTTGTATTCCATTAACCTAGCCATGTATCTCTTGGTACAATTAACATATCACCTACATCCATAAATTATGTGAGGCATCATTTCTGTCTGTATTAAAGTTCCATACACAAAAATATGGGATTTGGAAGAGAGCATTTTGTTCAGGTGAACCAGTGTGGCATAGTGGTTTGGGCATTGGATTAAAACTCTGGAGAACAGGGTTTGAATCCCCGTTCAGCTATGAAAACCACTGGGCGACTTTGGGAAAGTCACACTCTCTCAATCTCTGATTAAGGCAATGGCAAACCCCCTCTGAAGAAACTTCTTGTTGTTGTTGTGTGCCTTCAAGTCATTTTGACTTATAGTAACCCTCAGGTGAGCCTATCATGGGGTTTTCTTGGCAAGATTTATTCAGAGGAGGTTTGCCATTGCCTTCCTCCGAGGCTGGGTTTCATGGCCAAGCCAAGAATCGAACTCTGGTCTCCAGAATCATAGTGCAACACTCAAACCACTACATCATGTTAGGCACAAATCCCATCTGATCTTGGAAACTGTGTGGGATTAGTTCTTGGATAGGAGACGGCCAATGAATACCAGGTGCTGTAGGCTAAATTTCAGAGGAAGGAACTGGCAAAACCACCTCTGGGTATCCCTTGCCTAAGAAAACCCTAGGAAATTCATGGGGTTGCCATAAGTTGACAGATGACTTGAAGGCACATACATACTCATATGAAGAATCACTCTCACTGGTTTCATAGTTAGTCAACTTCACCACTGACCTGGCAGAACCCAGCTATCCTGGAAGACATCGTTTCCCATTGTTTCACCAGTGGGAAGCCAAAGGAAGGCTTCTTATGGTGAAACAAGGAGGAGGAGCCATTTCTTCCACTCATTCCTTCCATCCCCCATTTCCCCTCTATGGGCCCAAACTGACAGGTCAAAATAAGGCTGTTTCAGATCACTTTGGAGGTATGCGGTTTAAATGATGCATGTGTCCTAAGAGGTTGGATGCCACAGTCCTAAGGACTGAGTGTAGCTTTGGCGCAGCTTCTGGCCTCTTAAGATGTGTGTGTCATTTAAACTGCATACTTCCAAAGTGACCCAAAGCAGCTTTATTTTGGCCTATGTGTTCAGGCACAGTGGTGGGTTACAAACCGCCGCTATGCGGCAGTCTCCCAGCGCTGCTCTTTGCTGCATGAGGGAGCCGCTGCTTGCAAACCGCGCGACTCCCTTGCGGAGCAAAAAAGAGCTCCAAAATGGAGCTCCTTCTCGCGGCGCAGCTATGACGCCGCGAAGCACCACTGGCGCACTCACGCCATCATAGCCGCCATGACACGTGTGGAAGCACAGCGTCCGCTACGTAAAAATGGCGGCAGCTGTCTGGAATGGCCGCCGTCATTTTTTACGTGCAGAACGCGTATTAGGGTTGGGGAGGTGCGGAAGCACCGCACCTCCCTAGCCCTAGTACGCGCTCTGCGCGTACTTTAATGGCGGTATGTAACCCACCAGTGTGTTCCAAAATGTGATCCAGAGAATCATTCAATCTACCAGGAGAAGATGGAGGGGGAGAAGAGATAGGAGACAGCTGGGAAGAAAAATCCTAAAAATCACCTCTGCCCTGCTGCCAGAAGCAAGCAAAAAATTATCTAATTCTGCCCTCTGACTTCTGCTCTTATGAGAAAAGGTGGAAAATAGCCATCTATTCCCATTCAGTACGTTATAGATGCCTATATCATGTGCCCTTGTCAATCCCCCCCCCCCCCACCCCCCCCACT
This sequence comes from Sceloporus undulatus, assembly GCF_019175285.1. Taxonomy (NCBI): domain Eukaryota; kingdom Metazoa; phylum Chordata; class Lepidosauria; order Squamata; family Phrynosomatidae; genus Sceloporus; species Sceloporus undulatus. Next base: position 197,344,878 of record NC_056523.1, read on the forward strand.
GAAAAAACACACAAAATGTCCAGTGTTTTTATATACGAAAGGTATGTCAGATTCTTTACAATTTCCACTTGTCTCCTCTAAGAGATCGTTTCTGAGACTGTGACCAGTAACTTTCAGATATATGTGTGCATGTGTTTGCAACAGATAAAAAACTGTTGTTATTTGTGTTTCTCCTTTGCAGACTATTGGGAAGGAGGCATTATGCAAAGATGCTTGCTGTGAGGATACTGCTGAAAAGAGTTCTCCTGCAACAAATTCTTCCTGCCTTCATTATTTGGATCATTATATGGGAAAAATGCAAATGTGCCAGAAGAGGAGAAACGCCTATACACCAGACACGTAGGGAGGACTTTCTGATGGCATGAAGTTTTCTCCTGTTGTGAGAATAGCCTCTATTCTCATAATTTTTCTAGCCCTGCTTTCCCTAACTTAGGATCTTATCACATTAGCGAAATCCTGAGAAATGGGATTTAAAGTAGGTTTAAATTAGGAAAAAAAACCCACAAATGCGGGAAGTTTATCACATGACATTCCTGCAAATGTGAAATAATGTGAAGTTAAAATAAAGGACAAAGGGACAAAAATGGCTGCTTTTTACTTTTGGGAAGATCTCCAGATACATCCCACCATTGCCTGCTGACTTGTGGAAGATGGGAAATATAGTCTAACATATCTGAAATTAATGGTGGCTTCTGTATCATTGCGGTAGTAAATCCACTCTGGGTTTTAGTACGAAATTATCCAAAATGCTGAACCCAGTTTGGAAACTTGAAGAGTTCCTTTAAACATTCGACTAAAACCCACGTGGATTCACCATGCTTCTGAGAGCCATCAATGCTTTCATATGTATCAGACTACATTTTCGATCTCCCTGAGGCTGGCTGGCGATGGTAAGGTTTGTATTCAAACCATATGGGGGATGCCAGGTTTGGGACGGCATGGGGTCAAACAGAATTCTTAGCAGATATAGTATTAGTGCATGCAGTTATGTACATGCTTACATCTTTTTTCACTCCTTTCTGAGATTTTAATTTAAAGGAGCTACCTTTGTTTTGCTATTGCTGTTGTTTACATTAATGCAGTTGACTGACCTAGTTCAAAATGGCTGAACTGTTACTGAAGACTGCTGTTTTTGTTTTAAGTTAAAGTTAGTAATCTGAACTGGAAGCAAACTGGTAAGCTTTGTTTAAAAATAATACAAGCAACTGATGCAGAACTGAGGCTGATTTTGAAATGGTTGGACTCCCTGAGCAGAAAGTATTTCTCTTTGCCCCAATGCCTGCTTGTCTCTCTACCATGTTTTCCCAACATTCAGCCTTTCCACCTATTTGGAAATTAAAATGCATAAAGCTGAGTGAGCCGGTGAAGAGACGTATGTAACAAAATCTGCAATTGACTAGGGATGGAATATAATTGTCTGTACTCCTTGCAGAGTATCAAACACTTCTGGTTATTTCAAGGTGACATATTCCTCAGGAAAAAGTCCCATCCTATTCAGGGCAAAAATTACAATTTTCAACAGCCTGCTCTTTTCCCAGATGTAAGATCCTTTTGTGAAGTCCTGCTCCAAGCCCCCCCCCCCCCCCAAAAAAAATTTGGTAACTAAATTCATGGCTGAAATAGGATGGAATGATATTTTGCAAAGCAGGTAAGCGTAGTGAAGGAGATAAAATAGCAACAGCGCTCACTCCCAAGTCCCGACTGGCTGTCTCAGCCTTTTGTTTGAGTGTCAGGCGACAAAAACGTTTAAGAAATAGAGGAAATGGTTTTGCAAATGTCATCAAGAGGGCTTGGCTTCCCAATCAGCAACATCTGAGGCCATTTCAAAGTCATTCTTACTGTTTAAAAGAGAGAGTGACAATGAGCTACTTTTAAATGTGGGTGGGTGACTCTGTATATAATTTTAAACCACAAGTTGATTTTTTTTAAGAGCCAATTTTGTGACTGCACATAAATTGGATGTCGGCAGTGTGTTTTTGTGTTGATTCCAAGAGTCCCTTTGCCTAACTTGGACAGCTGGAGATGAAAAAGAGAAAATAAATTTGGCTCAAAGTCTATGTAGACTTGTAAAGTTGAGCAGCAGCCCTTTAAGAACCCAGAAGTTCAGGATATACCGTTTTCCATTCAAACAAACCTAAACAAAGGCATAGTCTATTCTATATAACTAATATCTGTTTATGAAACACAATAAAACTTGTCCCTAAATAATGCTAATCAGTGATAGATTGTTCCAAATTGGGTTTGCAGTAACTTTCAGCAAAACAGACATAAACCCAAATATTTCAAATTTTCTGGATTAGGGATACAAACTGATGATGCTACAGCAGCAGTTTAACTTTCTGCTTTCAATTTTCTTATGAGCATGTATTAAAAATAAATACACTTACAGCCACAATCAACAGAGCTTGAAGTGTTGAAAGTCATGCTGCATCTACACTGCAGAATTAATGCAATTTGAATTTGAATGCTAGGATTTATAGTTATGTGGGATATCTAACCTTCTCTGTCAGAGTGCTCTGGTGCCACAATAAGCTACACATCCCAGGATTCCATAGGATGCAGCCATAAAAGTTTAAAGCGGTATCAAACTGCATTAATTCTGCAGTGTGGCAGAATCCTCAGTTGAAGTTGGGTATCTTAAGGGAATCATAATTTTGTGATGGATTGTGGGCCCATATGTAAACACACACACACAATATAAATATGCAGAATCAATGGTGCTTTGTAGTTATACATATACAGTGCTTTACTATCAGACATTATAAAACATATAAGTACAGTGTATAATTATAATACATTACTTTGATTTGCTGCAAAAACATTGTAGGTAATGCTACAGCTTTTGATTCTTGGGAGTGCTTTTAAATGTTATTTGCAGCAGGGGAAACACATGTGCAGAATCTCATTCATTGTGATTTCCCGTAGATCTCTTTTATGACTTGCTTATGGGAGGTACATGCCCAGAGAGCTATAGCTATGCTCTCTGTAGTATGTGTGCTCAGCTCCTAGTGAGACAAACACATGCAGTTGTCACGCATGACAATCAACACGTGTTTTTCACTTTTTTTTTCATTCACGGAAGCGCTTGACCTGAAGGAAGTGTGTCATGAGTCAACAGGCCCAGGCTGAAACAACTGTTGGTCCTGGCAAAGGCCAGTTTCCCTATTTTGCATCCCCTCCTTCCAAAATTTTGAGATTAGCATTCCAGTTGTCATGATGTGTTTATTAATTATCATGATACTCCATCATATCCGTTATAAAAAGACAATTGATAATCACTGCTCCTCATTCCATATATATTGTAAGCACTCATAAGTGACTAGATAAGATTTGTCTGCATCTTAAATAATGTGATTACAAAAACATGGAATTGTAGATGAAACTATGCTGAGCGTCACTTTGATAGGAAACGTTAAAGAGCTGTAGGGATTTGATATTAGTTTGACAAAACACAATGAAAGAAGTAAAAAATGGTTTGGTTTTACTCGTAAATTGAAATCTGACAGGAAAACATGTGGACAATATGGTTTGATAAAGGATGCAATTGCCAAGCAAGGGTGAAATACCACAGTAGCTTCAGTGATAACTGTGATAATTCTGAGATAAACTAAGCACAGTTTGATTTGAAACTGAAGTGCAGGTGGGAGCTTTAAACCTATTGATCAATGATAATTATTTAATTTTAATTTTCATGTGCTTCCTCTCCACCAAAGTGACAGGAAACACTTGAGACAAATTATCTTTGTCTGAGGAATGTCACTAATCTCTATAACACAGAGAATTGGGATTTAAATACAAAAATCCACTGGGTTTGCAATTGCACTGTGAAAATTTCATTGTCATCTTTACAATTTTCTGAGCCTCATAATTATGTCTTTCTTAAACTTGCTTTCTAGCAGAGGAAAGACTAAAGCAGCAAGGGAGAGAGAGGAAAAAATCATAAGGAACAACAACAACAAAAATAAAACCAGATGCAAAAGCAAGATGTATATTGCTTACATTGCTTAAGCTCTCTGATACTTTTATTCTGGACTGCTTGCTGCAGTATGGAAATTAAAATTGAAATGTACAAACCAGTTTAGCACTGGACAAAAAAAATTACAGTGCTTTAAGTACAAGGAAAAATAAAATACAAGACAGTAAGTGCTGTGGAGATAAGAAAGGCTCAGGTCAACAAGAAATTGCAAGGAAAAGAAGCAACATCAACTGATGACCTCTCTAAGTAACACATGCTTTGAAAGATTTCTAATGATGCAAACAAGCATATTTAGCTGAGGGGAAATGATTGCTGAAATTCAGCCCCCTTCTTTCCAGGGGAGATGCCAAGCAGCCTTTCCCTGCCTCCTCCAAATGCCCCCTTCCTCACCTGTCAGACTTCACCCATCCAAAGGCACCTTTCCTTCTCCAAAGGTCAAAGAGGGTCATTTTCTTGATCCCTTGTGGCTGACGGACAGGCAGGCAGGCAAGCAGTACAATCCTGTCCAGCTGCTGGGAATTTCAAAGGGAGATGGAGCGTCGTCACCTGATGGCCGGTTGCAAGGAGGAGGCCCGAATGGCAAGGTGGGGGGGCATGTAGAACCGGGACCACTGCAGTCTACCTGAAGACAACAACAAACCAGGAGGGCCTGTGATCCAATCCTAGCACCTGGAGAAGTCGGGGCTAACTGGCACCGCTGGGCACTTCACCCCAAACGCCGGCCACATGGCTCCTGCCAGCTACCATGTTCGGAGGCCATGATTCGTGGCTGCTTCCTCTCTTCTCCACTGCTTCCCTGAGTCAGAGCTTGGGTATAATAATTATTATTGTTATGAGCTGTGGGGTTGGGGACATCAAATCAATTAGGCTCCAAGCTTTTCCTGCCACCTCCAAATCCCCCTGAGGCCACTTCTCTCTCTTTCTCTCTCTCTTTCCCTTTTTGACAGGCACTGCGTGGCCACTGGAAGGAGCTGCTTTGAAGAAGAAGCCTGGGCCAAGCACCCTCCCCAAACCCTCCCCTCCCCTCCCCTCCCCTCCCCTGGAGGAGAGAGATTTCCTGCCCTCTTTGGACGGGGGATGTTCTGCAGTTGGAAGATAAGCAGCCCGGGAGCTGCCTGCACAGGACTGATAAGGAAACTCCCGAGTCAGACCCAGCCTAAGCAATGGGACTTGGAAAGCAAACAAGAGGAAGCCCAGTGTCTACACACTGGAATAACAGAGACCGGCAAACACCAAAGACTCAATGGCATACGCATAATAGAGGGTAGCTTAGCAAAGTGCCCAGCACTTTCATTAGCTCTGGGTAGGAACACCGTTTGGATGCAGCAGAAAAGAGGGCCACAGGAAAGCAGGGAGAAGACAGTAGGTGACTTTTTCTCCAGCCAACAGATTCGGTGGTCATTCCAACGTTGTTGTCTTTTAGTGCGACTGTGCAAATAATTTCACTCACGCATTCCAGTTTTGTTGTTTCCATCGGAACCACATCTCTGCGAGTTCGGTTGCTCACACATGTCAGCACTGCAAATAAAGATGGAGATGATGATGCGGATGTGTTTGCAACACGTTCAAGGCATGCAGAGTTTCATCCCAGTTTGTCCTGGGTCTATTCGCATTGGTTACTCACACAGCTGACAATGCGAACCTTTTGGGAAAACTGGGGGGAAACTCTGTGATCAATTACCCCAAGTTTTTGGCAGCTCCCCCCCAAAATTAATCAGATGCATTTGAAATGTAAACAACAGATTATTTTCATCATCTGAATAAACCCTTAGTGATTCCTTGCAGGTCTGCCTCCTCTTGGGCACTACATTGAGCCAACGGCTCCAACATCGGGGCAAGTGGACCATCCTACAAGCCATTGGTCTTAAGGGGAAGGGTGCTTCCAGACAAGGTTTTTTATCCTGCAGGGTTTGAACAGAAAGTGTTACAAGTTAAAACATTACTTGTAACTCATTATCTTTTCTTGGGGGGGGGCGGTTAACAAAGAGGAAATTTGCTATATATTTTTTTAAAGAACAGAACAGCCAGCCTTGTTAATTTTTCCTTTTTCACTTTAGTTTGTATCATTTAAGGTCTAGGCTTGAATGGGGATAATTTGGAGAAGAAAGTCCCCTTTTTTGTATTGTTAATATATATTTTTGTAAGAAACACACGGGGGGGGGGGGGGTGACAGAAGAGTAACACATAAGTAAAGGGGATGTCGAGCTAGCATGCACATCCCCAGTGCCTCTTCCCTGTCATTTATGTTACCCCTAGTTTGTTGGTTAGAACTAACTGTTGGTAAAACATCCCTTTTAAAATAATGATAAAGAATAACAATTGTGTTATAAACCACTCAGTGCTAACACATTAATTTTAACCAATATAATTTACAAAAAATTACATTCTACACTCTGCCAGCCTCAATCACACATTTTTATGCAGAATCCAGATGTTGTCATCTTCCATCTGTAGCCCCCTCTCTTGTTTTTTTAACTGGAAAAAATCCATTATGAAAGGGAAAGACAGGATGGATTGCATTGGTTGCACAAGGAGGTATCATTCTAGGGGTCATATCCCAACAGTCAACTAAAGACCTCAGCAATTTCTGCAATGAAAGTAAATTTGCATGGGAAAATGCAAATGTATTGGCCCAGTACCTATCCAAACCATTATGAGCTGGAGGTTTTCTTAACACATTTTCCATCACATAATTTAAAACATAAAACATTTTCCACTACATAATGTAAAGAAGGGCCTAGAAGTAGCATGGTGTAGTGGTTTGAGTGTTGGACTAGGACTCTGGAGACCAGGATTTAATTCTCAGCTTGGATGTGGAATCCACTGGGTGACCTTGGGCAAGTCACACTCTCTCAACCTCAGGGGAAGGCAAGGGCAAACCTCCTCTGAACAAATCTTGCCAAGAAAACCCCATGAAAAGTTTGCCATAAATCAGACACAAAGGCACACAGCACACAACACAAAAAAGGGCCCAGAAGAGCAGCTGAAATGCACATTTGGCGAATATTAGATTATTCAAAAAAAGTATTTTTGTTTAGAAAGCCTTCATGAATCATAATGCTGGGAAGAATGTAATAGAAAAAATGCCCTGTTTAGGTGTTCTAAATCAGATTAATGGAAACATATTGACAACAAGAAGCAGGGACTGGTTCTTTTCCGCCTTAGTTGCCGTTTTTGTCACCATGTGTAAACAGTGGCCAAAATGGAGGACAGTGGGTGCTGGCATGAACAGAGTTCTGGTGCCACAATCAACTACAATTCCCAGAATTCCATAGCATTGAGCAATGGCAATTAAAGTGATGTCAAACTAGATTAGTTCTGCAGTGAAGAGGGTTCCTCACTCTCCCTCCTCAAGGGTTTATTTTAACCCTATTTCGAACGCCTGACTAAGGTTTATGCATCCAGACAATCTAGATACCGTTCACCGAGAAGGCAGCCACCATGTGAGTGCTTTAGAGGTGAAGACACTCACTTTTTGCTGAGAGAAGATCATATGGAAGCACTATTTGTGTGATCTAAACCACCATGTGGGTAGCAAATGTGCCCAACATCCCCATTCCCATGAAGCCAGCATCTTTAAAACAGCTGCAGCTGGAAAGCTTTCTATACATTACCCTCATAGAAGGACTGTTTTTTCCAACCATTTTAAATATCACAACCCCAAGTCCATTCCATTGTCTTCCCTTTTCAAGCATTTTGTACCAAGGGCATAAGCATGCTTTAGGCACTTTCTGTAATTTTAGTTCTTTCAGATATGACTGTTTGATAAATATAAATGAGATAGATCTAATCTGTACTGCAGAAATAACGCAGCTTGACACCACTTAAACTGCCACAGCTCCATCCTAGGGAATCCTGGAATCTGTAGTTTGGTGTAGAATTTGTAGAGTTCTCTGGCAGAGAAGACCAAATATCTCACAAAACTACCAAATCCCCAAATTCCATAGCATGGAGCCTTGGCAGTTAAAGCAGTATCAAACTGCATTATTTATGCAGTGCACATTAGATGATAGTGAGCTTATTTTGTATTTTTATGTGTATTCTGTCTTCCATTTCTCTGCAGTAAATCACAACCACTATAAACAATAAAATTATATTTACAGTTGTAGCTACCCTTAGATTATTTCATCAGGAGTGAGATAAAAATCCACCAAATAAAAGGACCTAGCCCAGCAGGGAGTCTGGCTAGCAATACCCAGCAAGCTGCTTATGGTGACTGCCTCACATGTGAAATGGGTCCATGTTTTGCATCATCATCATCATCATCATCATCATCATCATCATCATCATCATCATCATC
>NC_056523.1:197353163-197369821 GCF_019175285.1 Sceloporus undulatus
TTAATTGAATTAGACAGAAATGCTATAAATACACACACACACACACACATTGTGAAAACAACTTTAAGAAGCCTCCCTCCTCCCCACACAAATACTTGGGTAATTCAATTACAAGCCAAGAAGCGTTGCTTAAGTATGACTTTTCTGACACTACAAAGATGGACTCTTGCTGCTATTTTCTGGCCTGAAGGCCCTGAACACACACCTGCCTTTGCTGCAGTGCAGGAAGTCAGATGTGTGTAACAGCACTGTCCTGCTAGGTATGGGCCAGATCACTTCACTGTTGGTCTGGGCTGCCATCTCCTGGGGAGGTCTCCACAGGCTCTTCTAAAAGATCGGTTTAAAGCACGCACAACAAATAGGAAGTTGTTATTCATAGGCCTTTTCTGAAGGTTGTGTCATATGGGGCTTAAAACCAGGACATACATTAGGTGAATACTATTTTGCTGCCAGCTGGAGTTGCCAGAGTGAAAAGTGGAGAGAGCTCCTGTCCATTTAATGGTTGTGCAGAAGGGGGAATTTCCATTCCTTCTTCATTTGTTGTGTGACAAACAAAACCTTCTTAAATTCTTTCTTCTGTACAGCCGTTAAAGGCATGGGTGCTCTCTCCAGTTTTTACACTGGCAATCCTACTGCCAACATAGGTTGTGGTGACTTTACAAAGGGCTTCACAAAGGGCAGGGTCTGATTAGGATCCTAAAAGGAGAGTCTCTGTAGCTGCAAAATGGAGACAGGAAACTTTGTTGTCTTCTTTTATTGTTTTCATTCCCAGCACCTTCACAGACTCAGGGATTTGTGTGTGTGTGTGTTGGTGGGCGGTGGGAAGAGATGGGACTGCACTTTCTTTCTCCACAGACTATCTCTCTATAACATCTTAGAAAAAACAAGATGCAGACCTGTGACTTCAGCAATGTTACTTTTCTTACCCTGCATTATCTTTTTTTACCATCTTGGCATGATGAAGAAACCAATGTATCTTGAAAAACAGTATGATGATTTTTGACCTTTCTGGTTGGCTTAATAAAGCTATTACCTCAATGGACAATTTGAATTTTACTTTATGAGCAGCACCTCTGAATTATTACAGGTGCAAAGTCCCTAGCTCTGAAAGGTCTATGGCTAGACTTCTTTTAGTCAGACTCAGCTAGATCCAACATTGTGAATCAATTGTTGAATGGTGAATCAACACACATGTAAATCCCACTGGTTCCATGGCTTTAGTCTATCCAGGACTAGCAATTAGGATTTAGATTCATATTATATCTCTTACTTTTAATGTCCAAACAAGTAGCTACCAAGCTCTGGTTTTGTCACTGGGCCAAAATCACTGATTTTTCCCCAGTTCCCCTTAGCACTTCAACATTGGACAGCTGCATGAGTGTGGCAGGCATATATTGGATGGAGCCTTTATTGACAAGCATCTCCACTTAAAGTCTGCCAAACAATGCAAGTTTTACTCAGGGGTCAAGTCAACTAGGGAGATTGCCCCCACGAGGCTCTACGGGAATCCAACAAACAAACCTGCAGCTATTACAGTTGTGTGACCAGGCATTAACCGATAAAGCAAATGTGTGCACACAGCAGCAACATTCCCTTGCACCAGTGTAGCTACATAATGAAGTTGGTTTTTCAAAGTAATTTCGTTTTGGATTAGAACAGATGTGTGTGATAGTAATGGGATCAAACCAGGGCAGGAATACTACACAATAAACTGGAATATAACCTTTGTGTTGATTGAACCTGAATCATAGAATCATAGAGTTGGAAGAGACCACAGGGGCCATCCGGTCCAACCCAGTCCAACCCTCAGAGCACTCCCAACAGATGGCCACCTAGCCACTGTTTAAAAATTACCAAAGAAGGAGACTCCATCACACTCCAAGGAAGTGTGTTTCACTGTTGAACAACTCTTATCATCAGGAAGTTCTTCCTAATGTTTAGGTGAAATCTCTTTTGCCATGGCTGCATCATATGGGATCAAGGGACTTAGCAACAGCAATAGCAAGTACATTTCTATACCACTTATCAGTGAACTAACACTCCCTAAACAATTTACAATGTGTAAGCTAATTGCCTCCAACAAGATGAGTACTCATTTTACCGACTTATGAAAGGATGGAGGGTTGAGTGGACCCAGGAGCTGTGCCTGGGATCGAACTCACAACCTTATGGCTGTGAATTGCTGTAGTCCCAGCATTTAACCACTGCGCCACCAGCGCTCCTTGTAGTTGTAGTTTGGTGACTTGTAGTCTGGTGATGCACTGGAACTTTCTGGCTAGAAATTCTGAATGCTCTTTCCTAAAATGCAAACCCCAGCATTCCAGGGGGACCCAACAATGACTGGTAAAGTGGAATGAAAGTGCTATAAGTGAATCATATGAAAGGTAGCCTAGTCAGGTCTGGGCCTTTGGTGGGGCTAAAACTGGCTTCTGGGCTTATCTGCTATTAGAACTATCATATCTGAGTCTGCCATAGAGCAAAAGTGTGGAGGTGTTCAATGAGGATTGAAGCAGCGGTGATAGAAGATGGGGAAGGCCATTTAATCCTTTCCCATTCTAACCCCACAACTGCTCTTAGCCTTGGCAGAGGGAAAAGAAAAGTACCTGTATTATTATATCTGATAACAGTGGCTAGAATAGTGGTGGGACAAGTATGGAAAAGTCAAGAAACTCCGAAATTAGAAGAGTGGAGGTTAAAGTTAATTGAGATGGCGGAAATGGGCAAGCTATCCAGCTGCATAAATCATAAAGATGCAGACTTAATAGAAGAAGAGTGATCCCCAATTTTATTATATTGTAAAAACAAAATATGAAGTGCTGATATTGAGTTAAAGATTTAAAGGTATTAATGAAACATAAACGGCATAGTGAAAGAGTTTAGACTGTGTTAATACTTTAAGGAGACAAATGGAATTTCAACAATAGAAATAAAAGTAGATTAAAACTAAAAGGCTAAGAATGAGACATTATATAAAACAGACAATGGAAGTTATTATTTTTCCAATGCATCACTCTTTTTTTCTATCTAAAACTTATTTGAAGCATATTTTAGATGTTTGTAAATATTATAAAAATTAAATTGAAAAAGTACCTGTATTATATTTATATCCCCCCCTCACACACCAACAAAGTAAACAGAGACAGTAAGAGGGCAGAAGTAGGAAATTGTGTGGAAAAGTTACTTTCCCCAATCTTCCTGGACATACAATCTCTGATTTAGATGTAGTGGTTCTTGAACATTTTTGTCTTCCAAAGGAATTGGGATACATTCTAAAATTCTAATCCATCAACAAAGATGATGGCTCCTTGGCTTCCAATGTATATTAATGCATGAGTCCTCACAATTGTACACATAACACAAAAACCTTCCCAGTGAAGTTTCTGACTCCAAGGAAACAGATTATCAAAGCGATCTTTGCTAAGACCTTCAAGACCATTATATTACTTTGAAGGTTTTATGGTCCTGGGTCACAATTTGCATCTTTTTGTATCCAATTACATTCTAATTCCAGCTCCACCAGTACATGTGTGTATGTGCCTTCAAGTCATCTGTCAACCTATGGTGGCCCTATGAATTTCAAAGGATTTTCTTAGGCAAGGAATACTCAGGGGTGGTTTTGCCACTTCTTTCCACTGAAATATAGCCTACATCACTTAATCTGTCTGATCTTGGAGGCTAAGCAGGGTCAGCCTGGTTAGTACCAGTATGTAACTATTCTTAGATACCATTAAGGTTAATACTGTAGACTTTCAAATCTATCAGCACATCTGAAGAAAGGAATCCACGAAAACCTATGCTACACTAGATAGGTTAGTCTTAAAGCTACTATTAAATTCATCCTTCCTCCTTCACTTTTAATGATGTGACAAACTAACATGGCTTTCTCTTTGAAAACCTTTTTGAGCAACAGATCTAAAACTCGTCCAGCCAGAATAACTGTTGAATTGTACGTAGAATTCTGAGGGATTGGGGAAGTTGTTTTAAAAATAACTTGTAAGCTTAAGGGAGAAGGAAGACACTGTCAGGAAAATTTTGTTTAAAAAGATCCTGTCCCAGAGCACTGCTGTCCCTTTCCCTCTTCAGAAGATCTGTTCATTGTTGTCCTACACCAGTGAATCTCATGCTATCTGATGGGAGGGATTATCAATTTTAATATTGTGATTTGTTTTATTCTATTTTAATGTGAACATTTCAGAGCCCTGGTGGTGCAGTGGTTAAATGCCTGTACTGCAGCCGCTTACTCACAAACCATAAGGTTGCGAGTTCAATACCAGCAAAAGGGCTCAAGCTCAACTCAGGCTTGCATCCTTCCGAGGAGGTCGCTAAAATGAGTACTCAGATTATTGGGGGCAATTAGTTTACGGTTGTAAACCACTTAGAGACTGCTTAGTGTGGCATGAAGCAGTGTATAAATGAAGCTGCTATTGTTATTGTTTGTTTTTAACTGTATTGCTCCTTAAAACTGTAAGTCACCTTGAGTTCCAGTTTTGGAAGGAGGATGGTGGTGGTGGTGATGGTGGTGGGATGTTTCTCAAGCAGGTGAGCAAAAAGAAAAACCAAACCCAGCTTCTTACTTGGCTCTCCTTCTTGATGGATCCATTGGTGTTCTTCTCTCATCCTGAGATATAAGTCCTTCACCTGGAGACAGTTCTTTTAGATAGATGGAGTTAGTTAGTTTGCGTGTTCGTTCATTCCCCTAGCACATGAATCAATCAATCAATCAATTAATTAATTACAGTTAAATTTGTCCATCTCTACTATATTCTTGCACTCAGTGGGGGCTGGATTTGATGATATATGGGGCCCTTTCCAACTCATGATTCTATGATTCTACTCTTAACTCTACCTTAAATATGTGGGACTCCTCTGTCATTCTAATCCTCTATCATTTTGACACCACCTTAACTGCCGTGCCTCAATGTTATGGAATTATGGGAATTGTGGTTTGTTGTGGCACCAGAGCTTTCTGACAGAAAAGGCTACAAACTACAGGTCCCAGAATTCCATAGCATTGAGCCATGGCAGTTAAAGCAGTGTCAAAGTGGATTATTTCTGCAGTGCAGATGCAGCCATGGCCTATGTTATGTAACTTTATGTATGTAATTTATATAGCAGAGGCTCTAAGAAACTCTGTTAGCGAATTACAAAACATGTGTAATGGGACACTGGCAAGCATGTCCTGCTAAGCCATGGTCTCTACTGATGTGCATCAGCACTCCCTAACTGTTGTCCCAATGCATATTGGACCACTTTTCTGGCTCCCCTACATGGCAGCATAACAGCAATCTCTGACTGGATATGAACTGTTAGGCTGGAAGATATTACAAAGGTTATAGTCTTCTGCTGACTCATGCCATTGTCCCTGGTAGTGAACAGTCTACCTTGACTGAAAGCATTGCTTTGGGCAAAATCTTTCCCAACTTTTAAGATGCTCTAACTAAGCAATGAAGGGCTTTTATTCCCGATTGATGTTTTAACTGAAGAATAATTTAATCAAAAACCACATTGACTCTTGTGAGTTAGGGAATGTGGGATATGAGTCAAATACTTTTAAAAAAATAAATATTTGTTCATTCACTCATTCTAGTATTTCTATGCCACTTTTCAAGGTCTGGCTTTTCCAAGACTGTTCATGTAAACATTTAAAACTGTAATATGAAAGGAAAATAAGACCATTAGAAATAAAAATAAAAATAAAAATAGCCCTCTTCAAAACTGCACATAATAGCTTGGCAATTCAGATGAAACAGATCAAATTAACAAACAGGAACATTTTATCTACAATATGACACTGTGCGCGAATCTTTCTTCAGCTTCAGTTAGATTTCACTTGAAATAATGATGTCCAGTTTAAGGATGTAAATCTTGGCTAATTCCATTCTCATAGACAAAAAGGAATAATTTAATCCTGCTGTGCAAAAGTCCTTGAAAACTGGTTGCAGTTTTGAAGTTATTCTGCACACGCACACAAACACACACAAAACCCATCTGGGATTTTGGCACAAAAATGACATTTTCTGTACAGGTTTGTTCATTCCTGCTGCAGAAAATGAGATTTTCTCCACAGAAAACAACATACAGAAAATTCTGTCTTTTCTTCACACTCCCAATATGACAAATTTTGTACAGAGGGAGTCTTGACAGTAAATATTCTTAAGGGAAACACAGGAAGCCCCCTTTCCATCCATTATGCAAATATTTGTGAATATTCTTTCCCTTACTTTTCTGCAACTTCATAGTTTCAGAAGCATATTAGTAAACTGGGGTGTTTCCAGAGAAGGGCAACCAAGATGGTAAAAATCCTGGAAGGTAGACCTTATGGGAAATGGTTTAAGAAGCTGGATATGTTTAGCCTAGAGAAGGAAAAACTGTGAGGTGACATGATATCGATTCCATTGGATTTAGATTACAAGAAAGAAGATTCTGACTAAACATTAGGACGAAGCCAGCATGGTGGAAAACCGGGTTCAAATCCCTGCTCAACTATGTAAACTCTCTGGGTGACCTTGGCCAAGTCAAACTCTCTCAGCCTCAGAGGATGGCAAACCCCCTCTGAAGAAACCTGCCAAGAAAACACTGTGATTTATGGTGACCCTATGAAAAATTTAGGGTCTCCATAAGTCAGAAATGACTTGAAGGCAAACAATACACACAAACATCAGCAAGAACTTCCTGGCAGTGAGTTGTTCAACAAGGCTGGTCTCTCCTTCATGGGAGAACCCTCATCACAACCTAGAGCAGTGGTGTCCCTAGGTTGGTGTCACCCACTGCAGGAGGGTGAAATGCTACAGCTTCCAGAAGTCCTTTTCTGATCCAGTGTGGCTGCTGGGCAAGGGAGAAAGGGATGCAACCTTTTCTCACTTGTCCAGCAGCTGTGCCAGTCCGTCTGGGTGTACCATCCCAACAGCTGTACACTGCCCGCTGAGGTGTCACCCAGTGTGGGCCACAGCCCCTGTACCCCTAGTGATGCCACCACTATGAAGAACTAGGCAGGCTTGGGGTACAATTCCAACCACGGCTGCTCCCCTCTGCCTTCACTGCTTGTGATCCAGAGAAGAGCCTTAGTGACAGGTGCTCCCCAGAAATATGAGAGTTCTTGTGCTCTCACATTCTGCTATGGGCCTTCTTGGAGGATAGGTGAGAAAGAGGTGTCACAAAACTGCAACAGCAGTGAGCACCAAACAGGATCAAATCTGTCAGCAGCCTCACTCCTGCCCTCTCTTCCTCCCCTCGCCTCATATACACAGTCACCTGCTTCCATAACAATCTCCAGGACTAGCTTTTGGGAACAGCCAAGCTATACACACAACTCACATTGCACAGCTTGCATGCAAACAGATACAACCTGTAGTCCCAAGCAGTGCTGCCAGCTTTCCAGGGTTAGATTCCTGTACAAAAAGGCTATTATGAAGAAAGTTTCCTGGAAACCTTGGATGTCGAGTGTGGGAGCGTGGAGTGAGTAGAAGGCCAAACAGCAGTGACTACATAGTGAAACTCTCTAACAGCATCTTTGGGTATTAGAAGAGGCTGCTTTTAATTTTCATTTCTACTTTGAGGGAAGAAATCAGGGTTTCTCCTTGGAGATGTTTGAGATTTTACATCAAGGGTGCCCCCCCCATGTGTCAATTTTGTCATAAGAACAACTACCTCTGCTCTGCTTTATATAGTATAATTTCTTGGTTTGTTTTTCAGCTGGCCAGGGCAGGCAGGAAAATCTCCTGGGAAGTGCCCTTACTGCTTCAGAAATGTCACCAAAAATCAACTGAAACCTTACCAAAACAACACACTACTACAATCATGGGGGAAACCTATAAAACTCAAACAACAACAAAACAAAACAAAACAAAACATGAAAAATTCATAGCAGATAGGCACAGAACTCAGAGAAGTTAATTGTGGGGACTATAGCCCCCAGCCCTAGCCAGGATTGTGGCCAAGATAGCTAAGGGATTTGAGGGTCTAGAGCCCAGAAAGGGAACCTTTCCAAGCCCTGCACAAATCAGTGGAAGACATTCAAGCAAACTTGATTATTTATTAAATAACACAATCATATGTACTGTACATCTAAGCAGATATTTGTGAATATTCTTTCCATTCCTTTTCTGCATCTACCATCTTCAAGAGCACTTCCTCTCGTTCCTGGGAAATGAGTATAAGAGGACAACCTTAACAGTTAAATATCTCCCTAAATTCTAAAGAATTCATTGATGAATTCCCTGGGAAATGGATATAGGATGGCAATTTCCTGTCTCTGCAATGTATACTATTTGACATAAGGCAGGTGTGGCAGCTGGGTTGGTTTCTCTATGTAAAGGTGGGTTATTTTAATTCCATTCAGTTTTATAAACATATCATTTAATGTTTGCATTTTTGCTGGGTCAGCATGCAACTTCCCACATTTACTTTTTCTCCCTAGTGAACATACCACATTAGGTATAGAATTCCTTTCCTTTTTTATGGCTTATGTTCATATCCAGTCCTCCACGGCGGCATTTCATTCCTCTTTGAAAATTAACAGTGTGTTGCATGTCTGGAGATTCCATGGAGCTTTTCAGGCAAAAGGCTTGAAAGCACAATCCTCATAAAGGACTGGTGCAAAGGGTTTGATATACATACAGTACCTGTGCTGGAACCATGACTTTCTTAACTATTTTGTATTTATACAGGAGATATTAATAATTGCAGCAGTCACACCCCCAATTGCAGGTGAAAATGAACATTCATCTGCAAAATTCTTTTTGTATTCAGAGGTCCCAAAGTGTACAGAGGAATTTATTCTCAGTAAAACAGCAAATGACAGTTGCAGTGCATCAAGAACAGGGAGCTGGAGAGATCTATTGTGTCCTATTGCAACTGTTTGTCCCAATGCATCACATGACCAGGAGAGTTCTGCAGATGTCACTGTTCCAATGTGCAGTGTCTCAGAAATCCATTGGTTCCAGTGCTAGCAGACTGAAAAGGTACATTTTGGGGGGCAACATTTGTTGGTCATGACTGTATATGTAACTCCACCAAGAGTTACGAGACTGTAAGTCCATCTTATGATCCCATAACTACTAAATAGCATGGTTGTAGGTCGTTGTTTGTCTTGTTGTTGTTGTTGTTTTTGCACAGAAACAAGAGTTTGCAACCAAAAAAAAAATAACTTTGCTAAGCAAAATTATTCCTCTGCAACACTTTGGGATGTTTGAAGACAGGGAGAAAAATGTGCAGTGATTCTCACTGGTCTACTATTATTCTTGATGGAGTATCCCAAATGTTGGGGGCTTGTTGTTGTTGCATACCTTAAAATAAATAAAATGGATATTATTTCCATTCCTAGTGTGTTTCCACAGAAGATCCAGTGATGTACCTCTGAGGTTTCATTGAATGATGACTTCATTGGCCAAATGTACTGATAAAAGGCCAGTTTTATTCAACTTGCTAAGCTTTGTGTTCATCTCCTTTCCAAATGTGCCATTCCTGATCTGTGCAACTGAGGCGAATCCCCATGCTTCCTCTCCATAGCAAGCTCAGGGGTTTCAGGAAAGAGAACATTCAAAGAGAGGGAGAATTCTCAGAGTAGTAGTCTAAAAAAGTAAATTTTCTTGGCTCTGAAAGCAGCTGGATTGGATCTAAAATGAGCAGGGTTGGTCCTGTTTTTTCTTCCTTTCTGCTCCCCCCTTTCCTCTCTCAATCTCTCTTCCTTCCCTAGGAGTCATCCAGAGAAGAGACAGATGACTCTTGCCAAAGGCCTGAACAGATCACATACTTTCTATTGTTCCATGCATCTGGGATTTCTTTCCTCCTGTGTTTTGTTCCTCCAGACCTTGGGAAAATTACAATAATAAAACCAAGGGCCCTCTTCCAAAATCCGTGGATGCTCAAGTCCCATTAAATACAATGGCATAGCAAAATAGTGTACCTCATATATAAAATGGCAAAATCAAGCTTGACTATTATAATTTTTTTGATTATTTTCAAACCATGAATGCTTGAATTTGTGGATAAAAAAAATCTGTGGATAAGGAGGGCTGACTATAACATTCAAAATCCACAAAACTGTGATACCTTTATTTGGTGAACCAAAATGCAGACCCTACATACTGAGGTTGAAACATAATGGTACAAAAAGTGCAATGATTAATGTGTTGAATTTGTAGAATAGAATGAAAATCAATAACATACATAATTATAATAATTGCCAATATGCAAATTAGATCCCTGGATACGAGGGACTGGAATATGCCAACCTTAACGTCAGTCCTCCTGTTATGTGGAAGAGCTTCTCTCAACTCCCTGGGTATTTCAGTTATTAAAACAGGCAGGTTATGTACAAATTTGCTAACTGAACTCAACTTTGAGTGCAGAATTCTGAGTGTCTGGTATTTATCAAAGCGAAAGCCTGGCTTTTACACAATGCTGTTCCTGAAAACACCTGGATTGCATTGAAGGAATCCCTCGCTCTCTTTCTGTGTGTGTGAGTGTGTATGTGTTGGGGACATATCAAGAAGATTTGTTTCAACCAAGAATCCTGTTGGATGGTTTGGGCGCTGAGAGGGAGAGGCAGCCTTGAATGGCAGGAAATGTCTTCACTTCCTGCTTCTCCTGGAGCCACTGCTCAGGAAAATATTACTCAGAGCCATTGGGCCACTTCACACAGAGCAATAGAGTTGTTTCGCGCTCATTGCTTCCTGCGCTGTCCTGGAATTGACTCTCGCAGAGCAGAGCCTTTGGCAACCATACAAAGGGCCAGCCTTGAGTAATCGGCCCCTTATTGGAGGAAGAGGGAAAGAGGCAGCACACGCAGCCTGTCTGATCTTGGACGCTAAGCAGAGTCAGCCCTGGTTAGTCCTTGGATGGAAAACCACCAATGAATAGTATTTGCTGTAGGCTAGATTTCAGAGGAAGGGACTGGCAAACTAAACTCTGAATATTCCTTGCCTCGGAAAACCTTGTGAAGTTCATGGGTCACCATAAGTCAACAGGCAACTTGAAGACACAGGGGTCATTCAGACATCTTTTTCCCCCATGCAACTAGGCATATAATCTCACTCACACATTCCAGGTTTGTTATTCACACTATGGAACTGCATCTATCCATATCTCTGTGAGTTCTGTTGCTCACACATGCCAGCATTCGAATAAAGATGGAGTTGATGATACGGCTGTATTTGATGCGCATCCAAGCCATGCAGAGTTTTATCCCAGGTTATCCTGAACATCAGTTCACAGAGCCGATGATGCAAATCTTTTAGGGAAATGGGGGAGAGGGGGGCAACATCGATTATCCCAAGTTAAGTGCTTGTTTGATTTTGCAGCCCCCCCCCCAAAAAAAAAAACTTAATCAGATGCATTCAAAATGCATGTGAACAACAAAGATTCAACCCAGGTTCTTCTTGGATTATTTTTACCATTTGAATAATCCCACAGATTCCCACACAGGGAAAAAGACCTGTGATCCAGGTTTTGCTGAGTGTGTGTGTGTGCATGTGCGCGTGCGAGCAAGCGAGCACACACACGCGGTGGGAGATTCTTTAGTACTAAGCAGAGAAACCTGTTCTTATCTCAAATCAGTGATCCAAACTAAGAGCAATGTAAAGGGATTTAAACGTTTCCTTACATATCAAAGATGTTGAAAATTCAAATGAATAGACTTGAGGTTTCCTTTGCCTGGAAATGTTGCACTGGGCCATCTTCCAAACAGAGGTGCTTTGTATAACTGATGGTATACTGAGTGAGTCCCACTCTCTCAGCCCCAGAAAACTTCATGATAAGTTCATTTTAGGGTCACCATAAACTGGAAATGACTTGAAGGCACAAAACAATGCAGATTATCACATTGGAGATGGGACATCCTTGTCTCATCCCTGTCCTGTCCTTCCCGTACAATCGCGTGAAGTTTTCCATACAATGTCATCATTATCACATCCGTGACAAATTCTTATTGGACAACTACAATAAGATTTTCAGACAACATTGCGCTTATCCCATGGCATGGCCCGGTCAGTTTGTATTAATGAAAACTCATGTTAATACAATGATGGGGCCACTGACGGGACAAGGACTGAATAAAAATGAACACAATAAAGATAGGTTAAGGAAGAGAGTGATCCCTCCTTATCCCATGTGATAATCTCCAACAACAAATACCCACACTATACAATTATACAACTTTTAAACAATTTTTACAACCATGGTTCCATCCTACAGAATCCTGGGATCTGTAGTTTGGTGTGGGACTCAGAATTCATTGTCAGAACCTAACGTTTCACTGGAGAATTCAACACCTCCCTAAATAAAAAAAAACCAGGATTGCATAGGATAAAACCATGATAGTTAAAGTGATATCAAACTGCTATAATTGTGCAGTGTGGATACAGCCTGGAACCTGCACCCGTGGTGCATGTGTGTGTGTACATGTGTGGCTCCTCTAGCTGTCCCCCCAGAACAAAAATGTGCACACCTGAATTAGAATGAAGATCTTTTAGAGGACACACTGTCCAATACAATTTTCTACTGAAGGACTTGTAAGATTTGTAGGGAGGCTACAAGGAATTTGATGGGAAAATTCAGCACAGGGTGGCTTTTGTAATAACCACCACTCTTTCCTCTCCTTTGTTGTCTCTCTTCATCCCAGGCTTTAATAGTGGGAACAGCATGGTGGACCTGAAGGTGTTGGAGAACTACAATGGCAATGCTGGCTAGTTCAGGAAGATCTGGAAGGCCTCACAATTCCTAGCCCTGCTTTAGAATGGAGGCTCCCTGGGGCAGAGGCATAGGTTTTACTTATGTGACTCTGCAACAGGCGATCGTGACGTCCTCTTTGGGGAAAGCCTGTGGGCTTCAAAGATAATCTTAAAGCCTTAATGCACATTTATGGATACACGCAGCCCAAGTAATTGACAGATGCTCACTGTTTTGGAAACCCCGTATGCTGCAGTGCTTGTACGTTCATCCAGTGCAGCTCAAAACCCTTCTCTCAGTGGGAGTGTCTGAAGCAATGTGCAACCCCATGTTTTCCCAATAAAGGTACCTAGAAAAAGCCATCCATGCTTACATATATGACATAATGGAGTGCATTGCATTCTATGCATACCTACACTCATGCACACTTAATAACCCAGGCCAGATCTGGAGGCCTGCCAAGGGTTGCCTTGTTCCTCCTGGCTGGGTCCAATGGCAGGAAGCACCTGGCCTGTTTGACAGGAAACAGCCCGCTCCATCTGCTTCCTCCTCTTCCTGCCGTACTGGGGGACGTGGGCAACGCATGGGGGCGGGGGGGAGAAAGACCATTTAGCACTCTGTCCAAACAGGATATATGCAAAAGTGACCGCTCCACAGGTGGCTGGATGGTTCTGCCTCCAACTGTCCCTTTCTCTTGCTCTCTCTTTCCTACAAAACGCTGACAGTACATCACTCAGTGCTGATCAGTAGAGATTGGGATTTGAAGCAAAGGCTGGAAAAATTACAACTCCTAGGGTTGCCGGGCCCGCAGCATCCTATCCCCTAAGGTTTCAAGGCCAAAATCTGCAGCCAGAGGACCAGAGGTCTTCCAATGTCATGGAGGCAAGGCCTCCTGGTGTCACAGAGGTGGCAAGGCTACAGAGAGCCTTGAGCCAGAAGGCAAACTGAGAGAAGCAAGTTTGTCTTTCTGTTTCCACATGACGCTGAAGCACCTTCCATCTCTTCCAGTAGTAAAAATGAGAGAGATGGTGCTAAAAATGTTCCTTTTTACCAAACAGATTTTTCCGGCTTGACAAAAGAGACACTTTTACCATACTCTTATGACTGGAAGAGAACAAAAGTGCTTCAGTTCATATGGAGAAAGAAAGATAAACACTAATCCTCTTTGCATATCCTCCCACCCTGAGGCTCTATCATCAACAACGGAACAATACACAGATTAGCATGGCAATCGCTCCTCCCTACTTAGGGTCACACAGTATATATATGTATGTATATCCAACTCTCTTCCAGGCTAACATTCTCTGAAGATGCCAGCCATAGATGCTGACAAAACTCCAGGAATAAACTCTTCTAGAACATGGCCACATAGCCTGAAAAACCCACAAAAACCCTTCTCTCTGTTTGCCTGCAGGGCTTGTTTTCAATTCAATAAGCCTGTCAGACATCTGAATGTGAGAACAGGCATGAGAGTAATGGGTCCAGAATTTTAATTTGTGCTAACCAGGTATGTGGCTATCAAGTGATAGGGGAAGGGAGAAATAAAGCCAGGCTGTTGGGAAAATGCACCCACTACCTGCAGCAGTTACTACACTTCCCACTAGGGGCCCATTCACATTACAAAAAAAATCGGTTCTGAAACCGATTCAATCACGTGAAGTTCCTACTCACCCCGAATCTCACACAAGCGAATCCGGGGCTTGCACACCCGTTCCGTGTTAAATGGCCCCTAGCGCGGGTCTTTTGAAATCGGCACAAATACTGTTTCTTTTTAAAAACCCCGGGTCCTGGGAATGAGAACTTTGGCCTCGATCACGATCGAGGCAAATTGAGGGAGGGATTTAGGTCAGAGGGTGGGCAAAGGGCAAGGCATTTCCTCCCCTCATCGGAGGAGAGGGGGAGGAGGAAAGAGCCCTGGGAAGAAGGGAGCAAGGGAAGGCATTCTTTAGGAGCCTCTTTTCCCTGCATCCCCTGCCCAAAGCCCTCTGTCGCTGGGCATTCCTTCCCTTGCAGGAGGAAAAAATCAGGTCATGAACGGAGCTCATGTCAGGCAACCCCCCCTCCTTTTTCAAATTCAAACCATTTTTTTTTGAGCGAACATGCGCATGGTTTATATTCCAGAATGTTGTAAACAATGTTACATTTTTAACAATTTTTTTGAGCGAACATGCGCATGGTTTATATTCCAGAATGTATGTTTCATTTTTAACCATTTTTTTTGAGCGAACATGCGCATGGTTTATATTCCAGAGGCAGATGGAGCCAGGTTTGCACTTGGATATCCTTGGATCTCCTTGCTTTCTGCAGAGGGAGAAGCTACAAATGTTGCAAACAATCAATGTTACATTTTTAACAATTTTTTTTGAGCAAATATGCGAATGATTTGTCTTCTTGAGCAGATACAGCAAGGGAAGCAAAGGGAAAGCTAATGTTGCTTTTAAAAGAAAAGAAAAAGCATGGCAATCCCATCCTCTGCCTGGGACAGGGGCAGATCTGACCCAAAAGCCCACAGGTTTATAAAAAAAGAGAGAGAGAGAGAGAGAGAGAGAGAGAGGCATCTCTCTCCCTGCTTCAGCCGCTGAAACCCCTGTGCCTGGCTCTTTAAAAAGGGAGGACACTTCCTCTGATGCCCTGCAAACGTCACCATGACGATAGCTTGATTGGCAGCGGCCAATCTACAGAATGCATTCGATTTCTGTCAAAATGCATTCGATTTCAATTTGTAGTGGGCACTTGCTAACGGAGCGATTCGGGGGAGGGGCATCCGGATCATCCCAGTTCCCTCCATGTCTTTTAGGCCAGTATGAATGGGGCCTAGGTCTCACATCCCATAGGTAGATGGAGAGTTTTCCAGAATATACTCTGCTGGTGGGTCTGTGGAATGCTGGAGACTGGCCTATGGAGGAGATTTTCCTGAGACTCTGCATCACTAGGGCTGTTGAATCTCAGATCCTAGCCCTAAATCTCAGACTATCTTTCTCTAGCTCTCAGAAAGAATCTTAGTGGGGGATCCGTTCTGGACACCACCACCACCACCACCACCCGGAAAAATGGAAATTTTTCAATATTCAATATTCAAGCTCCATTGATGATCCTAGGGGCCATATTGCCAAACACATAAAGTGATTAGAGTGATTCATGCCTATCGCAAAATAGGCTGTTTGTTCTTGCAAACTTTCATGGCACACACAGCACACTTCCTGGCCTTTAAAATGCCACCAGATTTCCAGTTGCTCTGTCTATAACAGGCCCACCTAAATACCCTTGCAGAATTGTCCCTTTACAATAGAGAGAGCATCAGGTCCAAAAGCCCTAATCATTAAGATATGAACCAAATGGGATTTTAGCATGCTCAATCCCCACTCTCCAATATCTCCAGTACCTGAGTATGGAGCTTTCCTCCTGCATTCATGGACAATAAACAAGAACTGAATTTCTTACATTATGCACTAGAGGGCAGTACTACCTTTCTATGGCCGGCTGCAGAGCAAAAAGAGAAGACTGAGAAAAAGACATTTCTAGTGCAAGCTTTTGTCCACTTGATCACATGGATGAAGTGAAACCTCTGTGGACAGACAGATATATTGCAATGCTTGGAGAGGGGGAAGGTGATTTTAAAATGCAAAATACTGTATGGTGATGGAGTAACAAATTCAACCTCAACTATTATAAAGAATTGTTGTTGGTGTTGCTACTTTCTACTTCATTTCCAGACACAAAGGATATTGAATTTGAATTGACATTCTCACATACCATGATACCAATGGCATATATATATATATATATATGTCCCTGCTTTCCACTCCACCAAATGCATCTGAAATAGCAGACTGAAGCAGTCTATGAAATCTCATGCTGCCAATTTCTTTCTTTCAGTCTCAAAAGCACTACAAAATCATTCTACGTACTAATGAACTTGAAAACGTCTTGTGTGTAGAGAAGTCTTGTAGCACCTTTGAGACTAAATGAAAGAAAGAAGTTGGACGCATGCA
>NC_056523.1:197372821-197434236 GCF_019175285.1 Sceloporus undulatus
TGTTGTTGTTGTTGTTGTTTGCTTTCCGACTTACAGCAACCATAAATTGAATCTATCATTGGGTTTTCTTGACAGGTTTCTTCAGATGGAGGTTTACCTTTGCTATCCTCTGAAGCTGAGAGAGTGTGATGTGCCCAAGGGTACCACGTGATTTTCTATGGATGAGCCAGGGTTTGAACACTGGTCTTCCAGAATCATAGTCCAACACTCAAACCACTACACCAAAGAATAGTCCTGAAGAATAATTAAAAGGACAAAGGTATGAATAGTGGAGGAAGTTCTTGATCTAGTCCATTGATATGAAAATGAGACCAGTAAAGTGTTGAAATAAAAGATACTATGTAGCAGGGATGACAAGCAGAGCTTTAATGTGTGCAGTGTGGTAAGAAGCCCTTGTCAATGTTCAAACCACTGCCAGCGAGCTGGAGTTTGTGGATATATCCTAACTGATCTGTTTCTCTTTCCAGTCTCCGTTTGAATATTTTGTTTATTTTTCTTCCAGGACTGCTGTTTTGAGGTTTGAGACAGAATTCCAGGAAGACTGAAGTACTTGGCAATTCCCTGTTAGGTGCAGCTGTTTCTGATATCCAGTTTGTGCCCATTTATCACCTGGCATAGTGTATAATGCTGATGGCCATTGTTGAAAAAGGATGGCATATCTCACATGGAAGGATGAACAGGTGGAAATGCCTCTAGAGTTGTGGATGATGACATGAGATCCTGTAATATAGATAAGTAGATGTGTGGGGGCAAAGTTGTCCAGATTTGTGTCAAGGTTTTGCTCCTGCCTTCCCATGTTTGTTCTGGTCACGTTGTGTCCTGTTGCACAATGTTATGTAGCCTCCTGCAGAGCAAGCTTTTTTTTATTAACAGCAGTTGTCTTTCCCTCTCTTGTGCCGTCTACTAATGGCAGGTGGCTTCCATGGCAGCAGGGTAATAAATCTGCTCTGGATTAAAGGCAATATCTTATGTGCTGGACCCCAACCAGATAGTTTCAGCATCTGAGATAGTTCCTTTGCAGGCCAGAATAAAATATCCCCTGACATTGGGGCCACCAGCCTCTGCTCTATCTGGCTCAACCAGCTTGTTAGCATTCAAATGTCATCAGCTCCATAATCATCCTGAGAGTTCAGTCAGGAAGAGAGAACCTGTAGAAGGAGCATCAAAGGTAGGAAAAAGCTTTGATGATGATGATGATGATGATACATCCGTTCAAATAATTTCTGACTTATGGCGACCTTAAAGTGAGCCTATCATGGGGTTTTCATGGAAAGCTAGACCATCCCCAATAAGCAGCTGTCCATCTTCTATTTGAAGACGAAAAGACAAGAAAGGCTGGTTACTTTCTTTGTCTCCCATGGAATTCCAACTTTTGCTAGCAGTTTAAATGGCAGGAACATTTGCAAAACCGTTTAGATTTCTAATTAAATTCCAAGTTATTTAGTTATTTAGTCGGCTATATCTCCATGAGCACTGTTTTGCTGTTGTTGTTGTTGCTTTAAGTGGTTTCCAGCTTATGGAGACCCTAAGGCAAACTCATCATGAGGTTTTCTTGGCAAGTGTCTTTAGAAGGGGTTTGCCATTTCCATCCTCTGAGGCTGACAGTGTGTGACTTGCCCAAAATCACCCAGTGGATTTCATGGCTGAGCTGAGAACTGAAGCCTGGTCACCAGAGTTGTAGTCTACCACTCAAACCACTACACCATGTTAGCTCTCTAATAATAATAATAATAATAATAATAATAATAGAAACATTAATTGAGAGTCAGTGTAGTGTAGTGTTCTGACCATTTGACTAGGACTTTGGAGACCAGGATTTGAAACCCCATTTGGCCATGAAAGACCACTGGATGACCTTGGGCAAGTTACACTCTCTCAGCCTCAGAGGAAGGCAAAAGCAAATCCCCTTTGAACAATTTTTGCCAAGAAAATTGTGTGATAGGGTCATCTTAGTAAGAAATGACTTGAAAGCACACCACAGCAACAACTCAAACACATAATAAAGTCACTTAATGGTTTTATATCTCTCTTTGTGAATTAAAATTGTACATTAATATATTGCATGTGGACATGAGGCGAACAGAAAGGGAATAGCCACAGGAGAGTGATTGGGGATTCCTGGCCTGGCCTGGTTCCCGCTCTGCTTCTGACCCACAAAGATAAAATGGTGGTAAAACATTTACATTATGTTGTAGGTGTGTCAGGTTTCTATTAAGAGTACAGGAGCAGATCCAGGAGAAAGGTGATGTTGATGGAATATTTTTCTGTATTGTATTATACACAAGTTGTACAAGGTATTTACTTTTCCCAGGCCAGTTAATATCCATTTGCTGTTTGGGTAGGTGTCAGCTCTGAACAGAGATCCTTTTCCTTGGCTTTGAAAGACACTTTTCCTTTTTCTCTCCTTCTGTTACTGTTCTGTGACAGATGCTTGGACTTATAGGGCATGGCCCAGGGGTGGGCAAATCCCGACTGGACCTGATACCAGTTGCTTTTCTCTGAGGATTTGCCACTCCATGGGAAAGTTGCTATAAAAAAAAACTCCCATTGCCATTAAAACCAGGGTAAACCCAAAAGCCAGCATAGTATAGTGATTTGGGTGTTGGGCTAGGGCTGCATTTGCACTGTAGAAATAATGCAGTTTGATACCATTTTAACTGCCAAGGGTCAATCCTATGGAATCATGGGATTTGTAGTTTGTTGTGATCCCAAATATCTTTGACCAAGAAGCCTTATTATCTAACAAAACAATGAATCCAAGAATTCCATAACACTGAGTCATGGCTATGTTAAAGTGGTGTCAGATTGCATTACATCTGCAGTGTAGATGTAGCCTAGGACCTGGAGACCAGGGTGCTTTGCCATGGAAATCCACTGGGTGACCTTGGGAATGTCACATTCTCTCAGCCTCAGAAGAAGGCAAAGGCAAACCCTCTCTGAACAAATCTTGCCAAGAAAACCCCATGATAGGGTTGCATTATGGTCATTATAAGGCAGAAATGACTTGAAGGCACACAGCAACAACAAAACCAAATACTAAAAGAAGATGGACAAGAGCTCCTGTTCCTTCAATAGTTGTGAAACAGGAAGAACATGCACATTTACCTGCATTCCTTCTTCTATATCACTGTTCAGTGTTGCTATTAGCAGCAGGTAGATTCTCCCATGACAGTGGGGCAGTCATTCCACTCCAGGTGTGAACCCATGCTTCAAAGAAGCTGAAACTCCGATGTTTCATACCCATACAGACAGGCCAAAATAAAGCTGCTTCAGGTCACTTTGGAGTATGCTGTTTAAATGATGCATGCATCCTAACAGGCCAGAAGATGCGCCAAAGCAGCGCTCCAGTCCGGCATGTGCTAGGGTTGGGGGCATGCGGAGGCTCTGCCCCCACGCAACCCTAGTAAGTAGCTAGGCCTCAGAATATCAAAATTAAAATCAGGGAAAGGTTATAAGACAACAAGCATTTAAAAACCATTGATACTTCTACATCAGAAATCATGCATCCCTCCTGATGTGGTTGGACTGCAGCTCCCAAGATCCCAAACAAACACAGCTTTGTTGTGAAAATTGTTGGGAGCTACAGTAAAACACACTCCCTCGTAGAGTGGTGGAATCTCTTTTCCTGGTCCTATTCTCTGGAGCAGCAGAAAACAAGCTTGCCTCATCCTCAATATGACACAAACTGTAGTCCACTGGCAGTGGTTTGAAAAAAGACAATGGTTTCTGGGAATGCTACACATACTAAAACCCACACATTGGGGGAAGTAGGCTCAAGTCTGCAAAAGCGTATGCAAACAACTTCTCTCTTTCAGTTTGGAGATTATTACACCAGCCCCTTCCACACTGTAATCGCTCTATTAAAATGGGAATATACCACTCTCTATGCCTCCATCACCGCACCTCTTCTCATTCCCACACCCAGGGCTGCTGCCTCCATTCCTGCCCTCTCCCTTAACCTCATCACCCTTCCTTTCACCCTACTCAGCATGTCTTTAGGTTTTTTTTCCCTCAACTTTCTTCATGCAATTCCAGTTCTTAACAGCCACAGTCTTTCAAAGTTTTTACAAACTTAAATTGAGGCTGCAGTCGCAGAGCTGCAGAGCTCCTAAATTACATGAAAAACTGGGGGGGGGGGGGGGAAAAAAAGGAAGAGGGGGGAGGGAGGGGACAATGACACTACATGACTGGCAATCACGCAATTGCCCCACAAATGGCTTTTTTCATCCAATACATTTCAGGATTGCCAGTTCATTCACAGGTTTCCCCCATAAATGAAAAGGGACATCTGAGGGTCAGACAGCTATGGGTGGGAGGTGGCATCATGCAATTAGCATCACCAAAGCTGCTTCCCTTCCAATGAAATTGCAGTTTAAAAACTGAGTGTGCTAATCTTCTAAGTCTTAATAGTGGTGCAAGATCCCTTTGCATATTAAAATGTTAGTTGTCATCTCATCTGCTAAGTGAGGTTCTTATGCCTGCTTTGTTGGAACATGTTACTTGTCCTGTACCCATATCACTGAGTCATAGAATCATAGAGTTGGAAGGAGTCTCATGGCCTTTTCAGTCCAACTCCCTGTTCACTGCAGGATCTCCAGCTTTTGAAGATCTCCAGAGAAGGAGACCCCACTACTTCTCTGGGCCATTGGTTTCATTGCCCAACTAGTCTTACAGCCAAGAAGTTCCTGCTAAGGTTCATTCAAAATCGATTCTCCTGTTACTTAAACCATTAGGCTTGGTCCTACCCTCTGGGGCAGCAAAGAACAGGCCTGCCCCATGTTATGAAATATTTAAAGAGTGCAATCATGTTTTCTTTTCACCAGGCTGAACATATCCACCTCCTTCAACCTCTCCTCATATATTTTACTCTTCATATCTTTTATCATCCTCATTGCCCTTCCTTGAGCCTGCTCCACCTTTTCCATATTGTTCTTACAATGAGGCATCCAGAACTGAACACTACTGCAGATGAGGCCTGGCCAGTGCGAACTCCCCTAATGTTCATACTTTGCATGTTCATCATGGCTTGTATGTAAAACCCATTTCCTGCTTTTGTTCCTTTAACTACTCTGTACTGAACTTGTCATCAACCATGGGCCCATTATTTTAATTCCTATTAAAGATCACACAATCCTCTCGACCCCCGTAATTCTTACACCATTGTCTGTGCTGGTTATGCTTGGCTGATAGATGTTGGCAGTCCTGCAACATTTGAAGGAAGGATGATACATTCCCATCCCTTTTCAAGAATATTGAAAAGCACAAGTTTCCATTCTGAATGTGCAAACAAATAGTGTAGCTAGTATGTAGTTGCAATGTAGTGATTCCGGCTAAGTTAAAGGCAATGTATGTGGCAGTTGAAAGCCGTATTTATTCTGAATTAGGGATAAAAGTGTAACCTGTGCCAGTCACATATCATGCCTTAGCACATTCGCCTGGTGGAAAGGTTTTTGTTCCATGAATCATTATTGCCAAGTCATGGTCTCAGATCCACATGATCTTCTTAGGATGGAAATGGCAAGTCATGCAAAGGCAGGAGAGAGAGAGAACTGGGCATAGCTGTGAAAAGGGAAGAATTATGGCCTGTTACAGACTGCCAAATAAAGCTGCTTCGGGTCTCTTTGGAGGTATGCTATTTAAATGAGGCATGGGTCCTAAGATCCGGAGTCCGCGCCAAGCCACACTCCATTCCTAAGCCTGGAGTGAAGCTTTGGTGCAGCTTCCGGATTCTTAGGATGTACATCATTTAAACAGCATACCTCCAAAGAGACCCGAAGCAGCTTTATTTGGCAGTCTGTAACAGGCCATGTCTAAAAGGAAGCAAAAAAGAAAGAAGGGAAGAACTGAGGGACCACCTGGCATACAAATAGACAGAATATGAGGGCTGCTACTCTGCCCTTTAATATTTGAGCCTGTTTCCAAAAAAATAGTTTTTTTATTTGTTTGTCTTTCTGGCATGAATCAAGATGACAGAAAAGCTCACATGTAACTTTTGTAGGCCAAGCTGTTGCAAAGGCACAGGAGCACAGCCATTATAGCATTGTCCACCCTTCCTCCTCATCCCCAGCATTTTGTAAAAGTCATTATGCAAGATGGTTGGCTTGGGGTGCATCTACTCTGCCAAATAATGAAGTTTGGACAACACTTAAAATGCTTTCGCTCCATTCTATGGAATCCTGGGTTTATCATTTTACAAGGCTTTTGCCTTCTGTGCCAAAGGTGCTGGTGCTCACAAAACTACAAATCCATGGATTCTGAAGATGGCAGTAAAGTGGTGTCAAAGGCATTATTTCTACAGTGCAAATGCACCCTTGGTGTGATTTGGGTCCCACTTTGCTTCTGATACAAACTGGGTACAGCCCCAATAAAAGCTTGAAATTGACATAAAAACATCCCTAATCCAAATATACATGTGCAAATTGCTTGAGTTCCCGTTAAATTCCAAGTAGTAGCTTAAAACAGATAAAAAGGAGAATTAGCTATACAATCCTGTCAAATAACACTATTTGTATACATAATGTGATAGATCAAGCAGCAGCATGTTCTTTGGGTATATATTTTTGACTCGTCTTGCACCTAGTTCACAGCTCAGAAAAGGTTTTCATCACAGTCCAAGAATCCACCCAGAAAATTATAGCCATTAGGCACACTGCCTGGGGATTCGGGGAATTGTATTCCAAAGACCCTTTCCCTAGCCTCTGCCTTTGTTCATACACAGTTTAAGCTATGGAAGAACAGAGTTCTGGCCATGTGCCTTCATAATGACAGGGAACCTACAGTATGTTCATTTCTGAGTAGGACGTACAGATTTTGTGGACCATAAAGGACAAAACATAAAAGGACAAAGAGGCTTCGATACCATAGACCAATGGTATCCTTCTGGGCGCCTGGCTGAGGTGGGAATTGGGGCAACTGCGCTCCAGTGTCCGTTCCACTCTCTGGGAGTCCCAGATGTTGCAGCTGGGAGAACTGTGCTCACGAGCGGGCCCTTAAAAATGGGTCCCTCAAGGAGCCATTATCTGATCTCCCATGCTATTTAACATTACAAATGAAACCGCTGGAGAAATCATCGGAGACATGGGGCGGGGTTATCATACGAGGATGACACCCAAATCATTTTTAGTCTCCGACTGATGCAGTGACTGGGGATGGCGTCTCCCTCTCGTGCCGTCGGAAGTCAGTAATGGCTGGATAGAAAAACCGACTCAAACTGAATCAAGAGAAAAGGAGGTACTAGTGATAGGTTCCCCCGGTCCAGGAAGGCGGTGGTTCAAATGTAATGAACGGGTCAACGCTCCCATGAAGGACTCCTGAGCAGTCTGGGGGTGATTCTTGAATCGCGCCCAACCTGACTGCTCAGGGAATGCGACGGTCAAGAGCACCTGTTACCAGCTTCGGTGATGCACAGATGCGCCCATACCTGGACCGGAGGACTAGAAAAACAAATGTGTACATGCTCTGGTAACTTCAGATGGACTTCTGCAATTACTCTACAGGGCAACCCTTACCAAACTCGGAAGTGAAATGGTGCAAAATATGGAACCCGGCTGCACTGGTGCGTCCAGGACCAGCCACATAACACCTGTGCTTAAAGATCTCCATGGCTGCCCATATCGCTCGAGCTAAATAAAGAAGCGTGGTTATTACCTATAAAGCCAAAGGCTGGGTCCAGGATTCTAAAGGACACGCCTCTCCCGTACAATCAGCCTCGCAACCTCAGACATCTGGGCAGCAATGCTGAAGGTGACTGGGGCTAGGTTAAGCTTCTACCCATAGAAGGCCTTCTCACAGCTGCCCAGCCCTTGGAAACAACACTGCCACTGAGCTCCGCTCATCCACCACCTGGCCCAATTAGGAAGGAAACCCAAAACATTCATATTCAAGCAGGCATCCCCGATTAAATACTGTGGCCATCCCTCCTCTTCCGTGCCCATGAGGAGGGTAACGGAGCTTGTTATTGTTTTAAGATTGTGTAGTGGATGTTTTATGTTTTAACTGTAATTGTTGCACATTTTGCATATTAAGCCGCCCTAATCTTTCTGGAAGGGAGGGATATAAATAAGATTTAATTATTATATATTATATTATATTATTATTATTATTATATATTAATTATTATTGTGTTGTTGTGTTTGGAGCATAAAGGAACATAAACAGGACATAAAGGCTCCATAAATAAAGGGCATCCCTGTAATAAGGGACTGCTGATAACCATAGCCATGATGTAGAAATTAGCCTCATGCAGGGAATGTGCTTGAGAACATGGGATCCATTGCAGTGCCTATCCGAAGAAGGTTTCAGATAAAAGAAAATTTGTGAAGGATAAAGCAAAGGGGTCTTTCCATAAAAACCTTCCATGTTAGACTCAGATTAGATGAGGAGTGGAACTTTTTGTTTGTTTGTTGTTTATGTTTATTCATTTCTTTTGTATGACCCACCTTTCTCCCAAAGTGTGAACTATGCAGTCCTCCAGAAAGAGTTGGATTGCAGGGCCGCCATCCTCACCATGAGCTCTATGGCTGTGGCTGCTAGGAGTTGCAGTCCAACAACTTTAGGAAAACTGATTCCCATTCTTTCTTATACAATTCCTATGAAATATGGAGAATCAGTAATACGTATTACTTCATACACTGCTGCTATTGGTTTTCACATTATGATTTTGCAGGAGGATTTAGCTTTGGTCATTGATTGACCAGAGTCTTAAACCTGGAGTTCACATGGTGGCAAATGACAAAGACTGCATAGCAGTAGTTTACAGTAGTGCAACCCTCATGATACATTGGTTCCTCCACATTCACTGGCTTAGGAGTGAAGGACCCTCGTGAATGTGGAAAAAACTCAAATTAAAAAAAAAACGTTTTACTTGAGAGAATACCTAGAAAAGTGTTTTCTCTTGGAACGTCTAGGAACTTTATCGCACCCGCTTTTTCAACATTATGGGTACAGGAAGAGGACGCTCGTGTCCGCCACAACCACCCCAAATGGATTTTACCACACGCCAAAGCATCCTCCAAAAGGCCCCGTTCCAACATGGTGCCCGTCAGCACTGAATGGGGACGGCTTGGCACTGGTGATGGAACGGGGCCTTTTGGAGGATGCTTTGGTGTGGATAAAATCCATTTTGGGGCGGTCCCACGCGCGCACACGAGCGTTCTCTTCCTATACTTGTAATGTTGAAAAAAGCATTGGATAAAGTCCTAGGTCTTCCAGCAGAACTCTATGGTCAACTTCTGCCAGAGTTGTGCTGGAGGACCTAGAGATTCCTAGAGGCGAACATATTAAAAAATGCAAATAATCAAATCCGAAAAAGTCACAGCCGCAAATGTGGAGGGCCAATGTTACATCCAACTATCTCTTCATCAGAGAGAGACGGAAAGAGATGTTTTGAACATTGGACTAGGACTCTGGGAAACCAAAGTTGGAATCCATGCTTAGCCATAAAAACCCTTTGGATGACTTTGGGTTAAGTAACACTCTCGCAGTCCCAGTAGAATAGCAATAGCATTTACATTTCTATACCACTTAGCACTCTCTAAGTGGTTTACAATCTGTAAGCCAATTGCCCCCAACAAACTTGCAATGGCAAAACTTCTCTGAATGTATCTTGCCAAGAAAACTCTACAATAAGGTTGCCATAGGTTGCAATCAGCCTGAAGGCACATAACAACAACAACTTCATCAGAGAGGTTATGGAAAAGACTTAACATGATTGATTGTAGCCAAAGAAATAAGGAAGCCTAGAAATCAGTGCACAGAAAACCACAAAATGCCCAGGAGAGATTCAAGTTATAGTCAGGAATGTAGCTGTGGGGCGAGGGAGCAACATCAGGGTATATATCATTACAGTAACTTCAAACTTCACTGAGCGTTTCGAAATAGAGTTTGGGCACCCAAAGAAAAGGCCCTGGCAAAGTGACCAAGGGAATGCAAACTGAACAAACACAGGAATTCTAAGTAGGAATGCTTTTCAGTGTCTCACTATCCGCAGTGCTAGAAATTTGGAGGTGGAAGAAAAATATTATGGGGGTGAGAATTTGTGTTTGGGAGTCCAGTGCCCTCATTTTGTGCCCCTTCAGAGAAGTGTTGCCAATCACCCTCGAAGGAAATCCCCTGATTGGCCTACTGGAATGCATCCAAAATTCATGGGAGGGGGCGGGACCTCTGGCTCAGCGGGGCCACAAGGCACAACAGGAAGGCTAAAGGGGGTGGGACATCCAGGATGGGAGGTATGTTGGGCATTTTGGGGGGCAGGAAGGTATTTTCGGGCCTTTTTTGGGCAGGAAGGTGTGTTTGGGCAGGAAGGTTAAATTCCCTGAAAATTCTCGGAAATTTGGCAAACCCAGAAATTTCCCAGAAAGGTTTAAAATTTCCCAGTTTCTGGGACATTTCCCGTGAATTGGCAACACTGCTCCAGAAATACACCCCTGGTTATAGTCCACCAGAATTAGAAGGGCCAGAGATTCTGCACACTTGCTCTGTAGCATGTACGTTTCATAGAATCCCACCCTACAAAGCCAAAAACAATCTGCTAAAGATAGGAACGAAAGAGCCATCTTATCCTTTTCCTTCTTCTTCTTTTTTAAATGGACAAGTTGTGCAAAAGAGCAGGCTGTGAAAACGGGCCCGGCTGTGTTACATTTGCTGTTTAAGCTCATCCTTGGTAAAAGTCAGTAGCACTTTTATCTATACAGTGCAGACTGAGCATTGTCGTGATTGGGAAAAATGGCAATTCTAGTGGCAAACTTCATTCCTAAAGGAAAGTAGGTGGGTGCTTGGGTGGGGAAAAGGAAAGCAATATGTTCCTAAAGAGAATGCGAAAAGGAGGTTAAAATCCATGTGCAATTTGTGGGTTGATGAGACAACTTATCAGCACAAATGGTCTGGGTGATTAACTGATAAGGAACAGCCTCATTGGTGAGACAAATTAGGATATTATTGGAGGTCTTCATCTAATCATTGTATCTGTGTTATCTTTATTGTGGTGTGTTAAGAGGGTGTTGTGGTGGGGTGATAGGAAAGCAATGAAGCATCTGTCATCTGCTAGCTCTTGTGATATGCTGCAGTTGTCCACAAAGAGGCACAACACTGGGGGAATGGAGAGGTCAAACTACATGGTATATTAAAGACAACGTGTACACCTACAGATCAATCTCCACACACTCTAAAGCAGGCACACGTGGCCTCAGCCCAGGCTAGGACTGGAAAGTATGTGCGGAGAAGGTTTAAATCTGCTCCCATATGATTTCTATCTATTTTTTTAAAAGCTAGATTTTTAAAAATATCTTTATTAATCAGTTCTTATTAGTAACAAATTACACTTTGTTAACTGTACAAATAAACATTTTTAAAAGATAACATCTTTTGATTTGATTTGCTCTTTTGCTCTTCTTTTTTTCCTGTACTTCCAATCTCCATTGTCCTATATATGTTACTTCATTCTTCTTCTTTTTCATTCCCTCTAGTTTGACTTCATCTTATTTTAATTTGTTAAGCTGTCCTTATCATCTCATCTATTCTCTTCTCATGTTCCATCTTATCAATTATGTTTTTTTTAATGCATACCAAAATATTCCTGTATATTTATATATCCATTCCATATGCATACCATAAATTATATCCATAATATATATCTACAACTTATCAGGGAACAAAAATATTCTTAAACATAGTGCTATTGTTTCTGCTGTTATTATTACATATTTAAATACATATCAAGTCCTACTATATTAGTGGTACGTATATTCCTCTTTTTGTAAATGCATGGATGGGGGTGTTCTTATTGTTCCACAGAAGGCATGTGGACAGTTTGTGAGATAAGTGGGAGAGCAAATCAGCTGGAATTGAGACCTCACTCTGACTCTATATCCAGGGAGAGAATGTACAGGTGTGCTATGCACAAAGGAAGCAAGCTGAGTGAGAAAAGGCTGAAAGCAGGGAAGGAAAAAAATCAAGGAGCAAGTCCTAGCCAGCAGCAACCCCCTTTTGCTAGGCTAGCCTTTCAGGAGGTAGGCACATTTGCTTTGCATGCACAAAATCTCATATTTAACATCTGGTATCTCTAGGCAGGGCTAAGGAATAACCCTGCATGAAACCCCACAGATCCAGTGCTGCCAGTCTTGTCAACCAAGTTGACAAGCCCAGTCCTCTCAACAGTGGTAGAGAGCAATGGCTCTGTGGGGTCTCAGGCAGAATTATACTCCATGCCTAGAGATGCCAAAGGTTTAACATGAGCTCTTATGCATGCAAAGCAAGTGTGCTATCCATCCAACTAAAGGCCCTCCTTTGTCCCTGTGTCTCTACCAAGGTGACCAGACATCCTCTTTTTCCAGGCCACATTCTACATTTTGACCTTCTGTCCAGGAGGAATTCCAGAATGTCCTCCATTTTAAGCATGACCAAGAAACATGCATTTGCATTTATATGAGTGTTTTGATCTTTTATTTTGTAATGTTCTCCATTTTTTAAAATGTCTTACATTGGGCAGTGCCTTGCCATCCTTTGATGCCTATCAGCTTCCGGGCCCAGTACAAGGTGTTGGTTATCACCTTTAAAGCCCTAAATGGCTTGGGTCCAAGCTATCTTAGGGACCGCCTCCTCCCGTACAATCCTCCCCGCGCTCTCCGGTCCTCTGGGAGGAACTTACTGCAGCCTCTAAAATCTAGGCTTGCGGCGACCTCCCAGAGGGCGTTCTCTGCTGTCGCCCCCAAACTCTGGAACGACCTGCCAGATGAGATCCGTCAGATAACATCATTAGACAGCTTTAAAAAAGCGGTCAAGACGGATCTCTTCCGGCAGGCCTTTCCAGATTAACCATCCCGGCCCAGGTTCCCTGATTCCCAGGTTCCCTGATTCCCTCATTCCTCCCGTTGCCCCATCTTAGTGATGGTTGAGGATCAACAGAGGGATATCAGGGTTTTTAGTTTTAACTGCTGTTTTTATGCTTGATATTGTGTTTTTAATATGTTATACTGTTTAATACTGTCTTAAGGGGGGGAGGGATAAAGTGTTTTTAATTGTCATATTTTATATTTTACTGTTGTTAACCGCCCAGATTGGTTTGCCAGAGGGCGGTATACAAATAAATATTATTATTATTATTATTATTATTATTATTGAGGTTAAGACATCTGATCACTCTGACCCCTACCCCTTTGGTCAGTCATGCTTCTCCTGTCTATAGAAATGAAGGTGCCATGGCTCTGGCTTTTACCGGACAGCGGCTATCAGTTTGGCCCTCACTATCTTTGCTCTCATTTCTTTGGCTATTTACCAAAATTTGATGTATATGCAGCATAAATTCTTCAGGTCTAAGGAACTGCAGTGAAGGTGCTTGTATTCCAGACAGTAGACAATCTACATGTTATGTGACAGTGACCTGAATACTAGTTGCTGGCAGCTTGTTGTGGTTTGTGGGTTCCCCATATAAGGCGGTGTTTCTCTTCTAGCTGACACTTCCTGATCCAGGGACAGCGTCTTTTTCTTAAAATTACAAACACACTTTCTAGAATTTACTGCTGCATAGGATATTATGGAACTGAGATATAGATACTGTAGGAAAGAAGACCTGAAAGAGAATGGGACTTGAGAAAACTGAAGGCAACGAAAGGGTATGTGTAGTAAAACGTCACATAGTTTTTTTAATGATTTATTTGATTTACAGTGGGCCCTTGGAATCCACTGGGGTTTGATACCAGGAACCCCCCAATGCCTCCAATCTACCTGGATAGCAAAATCTACAGATGCTCAAGTCCCATTATACACAATGTAGTAGTAAAATGGTGTCCATTAATCCATCTTTGCTTTTTTAAAAATGTTTTCAAGCCATAGATGGCTGACTCCATGAATGCAGAATCCAAGAATGGAGGCCTGACTGTATATCCCCCCCCCCCAACTTTCTTCCTATGCAGGATCCAAGGTTAGAGAAAGGTTTATGTTATTGACTAGAAGTAGAAAAAGAAGAAGAGCTGCACAGAATGAGTCAATAGCTAGTTTGGCAGCAAGTTGAAGGTACCAGATCCCATCTAATTCAGAAGCCTCCTGGTTAGAACTTGTAAGGGAGACTGCAAATGAATTCCAGATTAGCTGTATTTCAGGGGAAGGCAATGGCAAACCACCTCTGGGTATTCTTTTCCTATTAAATCTATGGGATCATCATAACTCAACAGGTGACCTGAAGGCACATACAGTCAGCCCTCCATATCCACAGATTCCTTATCCATGGATTCATATACGTCCATGACTTGAAAATATTTTTTAAAATATGTAACTTCCAAAAAGCAAACCTGGATTTTGCCATTTTATATAAGGGACACTATTTTACTATACCATTATATTTAATGGGGTTTGAGCATCCATGAATTTTGATATGCACAGAGGGTCTTGGAACCAAAGAGTATAGCAAGGGCCCACTGTATTACTACTGTTACTACTATGAAGGTAGGCAGTCACCAACAATTCTACCTTTTATCTCCTCCTTCACAAATATCCACTGAAAAATATAAGATGGAAGAGCTGCATGACAGGAGCTGTCTATGGGGATTGGGGAGCTTGGCATTGAAGAAAGGGGAGGCTTGAGAGATAAAGTGGCCCTAGAGATAAACCAGAGGAATGAAAGCTGAGGTTTCCAAGGATGAACACCCTTCACTCTTTCTGGAAACTTTTTTTCTATCTCCACTAACATAAGCAGGAATCAAGAGGAGGGAAAATGTGGTGGAGCACAGCTTCAGAGCAGGAGCAATGAGTCATCTACTGGAATGCAAAATAACAGAGCAATGTGTTATTGCTGTTTGCATCAAACAAATGCAGAGGAATCTTATCTATGGCCCAAATTAGAGAATCATGTGGCCCCTCCACTGGACTTCAACTCCCAGCATTCTCACCATTGGCTAAGCTTGCTCGGGCTTCTGGTAGCTACATGATTTGTGCTCTTAGCCTAACTCCAATGGCTTGTCCAAACCAGAATAGGTCCATTGAATCAATGGGATTTACTCCAGTCTGGTCTAGTTGGATTTGGAACTACCATTGATTCCAGGTGAGAAAGAATTAAATAAAGAAGAACAATAGCATCCCATAAGTTGACAGGCAACTTAAAAGCACCCACACGTGCAACCACACACACACACACACATTTGTAAGGAGCCTCATAGGCCATCAAAGGGACCCCTTAAGCAAGCCCTAGCTCCACTCAGAGAAGGATCTCCAGCTGGACTTTTCAGTACTCCAGATGTTTTGGACTTCAGCTCCCAGAATTCCTGACTATTGACCAAACTAGCTGGGGCTTCTGGGAGTTGAAGTCTAAAACACATGGAGGACCAGTGTTTGAGAATCACTGAGCAAGAGCATTCTCAAAAAGCAGCTGTTCATTCTCTTTTTGAAGACGAAAAGACAAGAAGGGATGAGTACTTCCTTTTTCTCCTATGGAATTCCAGCTTGTGCAAGAAGTTTAAATGGCAGGAACATTTGCAAGACTGTTTAGAGTTATTTAGTTATTTATTTAGCTATTTATCTATGAGCATTGTTACGCTGCTGCTGCTGTGTGCCTTCAAGTGGTTTCTGACTTATGGAGACCCTAAGGCAAACCTATCATGGGGTTTTCTTGGCATGTTTCTTCAGAGAGGTTTTGCCATCGCCATCCTATGAGGCTGAGAGAGAGTGACTTTCCCAAGATTACCCAGTGGGTTTTATGGCTCAGTGGGGATTTGAACCCTGGTCTCCAGAATCATAGTCCAACGCTCAAACCATAACATTACTTTTTCTATTAAATACCCAATGTGATTAACAAAATAAAAATTAAAAAGATAACACAAAAATCAGCAACAAGGAAGGAAGCTTAGAAACTTATACAGTTCATAACAAACGCAATATCCAGTGTGACAGTAGAGCATGCTTAAGCAGTATGTGTGGTCAGGTGATGTCTATTGAACCGTTATAGCACCTGTTCTTCAAAACAGTCTCTACCCAGATTGAACAAGTCTACACCAAGGGCATGACATTTCCTGATGGTAAGAGCTGTTTGATAGTGGAACACACTCCCTTGGAATGTGTTGGCATCTCCTTCTTTGGGGGTTGTTAAACAGAGGCTGGATATAGGGGTTTGTGATTGTGTCTTCCTGCATGGCAGGGAGTTGAACTGGATGGCCCTTGTGGTTTCTTCTAGCTCTATTATTCTAGGATTGTTGTCATGTTGATTTTAATGAGGGTGCTGGTGTGTGTGTACTTACAGATAGTTGACAGGTAATGTTCAGAGACATAGCACATTCTAAAATTCCCTCCATTCCCTCATATGGTCATCCACCCATCATGGCCTTAGGCAACATCTTTCCTATTGCATTTGTCCCTCAGCCATTGTTAAAACCGAACTTGTCACCTCATCACCATAACCACCCATTTTGCATTTCTATGGCTATTTATTTGTTT
Source organism: Sceloporus undulatus (assembly GCF_019175285.1). Classification (NCBI taxonomy): domain Eukaryota; kingdom Metazoa; phylum Chordata; class Lepidosauria; order Squamata; family Phrynosomatidae; genus Sceloporus; species Sceloporus undulatus. The sequence goes on from NC_056523.1 coordinate 197,389,238, forward strand.
ATCAGCTTGCTTCAAGTCTACCTAGATGAGACACCTCCAAGATCCCCTGTACTCCACTCTTCTGCTTAGGCACTGTTAATTCAGACCCCTGACCTCCCTCATTGAATCTAGCCATCTGGTTTTTCTTCTGCCTTCTTCCTTTCCCAGCATTATTCTCTTTTCAAATAGGTTGTGTCTTCTCATGATGTGGCCAAAGTGTGACAGCCTCAGTTTGATCTTCTTGGCTTCCAGGGAGTGTTCAGGCTTGATCTGTTCTAGGACCCATTTGGTTGTCTTTTTGGCTGCCCATGGGATCCTCACCACTCTTCTCCAACACCACATCTCAAATTAGTTGATTTTCTTTTTATCCACTTTTTTCATTGTCCAGCTTTCATATCTATACACGGTGATGGGGAATGCGGTGATTTCTATGATTCTGACTTAAGTGCTCAGTTTTATATCTTTACTCTTTAGGATATTTTCTAGTTCCTTCATGGCTGCCTTCTCATTCCTAGTCTTCTTCTGATTTCTTGACTGCAGTCTGTATCCTGAACAATGTTTGATCCAAGATAAAGAAAACTCTTTAACTGTTTCCAGTTTACACTCTGCCTGCTGAATCTCAGATTATTCAAGTTTGGCCTGGTTACCCCATGGATTTGCCTTGTATTCAGTGGGTTAATGTTGATCTGTCAGTTATTGTGTTTGTCCATCCAACAAGGTCTTCTGGAAAAACCTTGAAATGTGGTTGTAAATGCAGACCCTTTTGCAGACTCTTTGGATATGCTACTATGGGAAAGCAGACGCTCTCAAAAGCTGGAACTTTCACAAGGCTGAAGATTTATTTTCAAAACGAATGACAGCAGAGATTCCCAAGGATGCAAAATTCCCAAGCAGAGATTCCCAAGGATGCATCTTCCAAAGTAATATCCCAATTGTGTATCTCCCGAATCCAAACTGTGAAAGATATTTTGACTCTTGTCCTTTAGCACCATTTGGAAATGTTCCTTTTTACAAGCTAGATCCCTGAAACACTGCTCCCAGCCCACATGGCTGCTAGCTGTGGGATTCTGGGAACTGCAGTCCAAAAAAGTAACTTTTCAAAAGCCTGCCCTTTAGCTTGTCCATCTTTGTCATGCCTGGTGCTGTGCAGGGCTCCTCTGAAATGTTTGCTAATGCAAAACTGTAGCAGATTTGGAGACTCATCTGAGAAACAATTAGGATGGCTAAATGAAATTAAACAAAATCTCTTGCACAACTTTAATGCTCTGGAGCTTTATGATACTATCTTTCCTGCTACTTCAGACTGGTTAGTCGTGCATTAGTGGTGCACTTTGTGTCCGAACCACTTTGTGTCCAGGTGCATCCAGACTAAACAATTGTTGTTCTGTGATTCCACTTTAACTGTCATGGTTTGATCCTATGAGATTGTGGGATTTGTAGTTTGATGTGGTATGTGGACTTCTATGCTGGAGAACACTAATCCACTTCCTTTGAATTGCAGCACTGAAGCTTTCAAGCAGAGTGACACTATTCTTAGTGTCTCAGGAAACTATAAATCCCAGGATTCAAGGGGCTGGAGCCCTGGCAGTTAAAATGGTATCAGACGGCTAGAGTTGTGTGATTTGGATACATCCCTGAAATTAAAAAAAAACTGCTTTGAGGAACTTTATCTTTTTCATGGCTCTTCTTACAGAGCCTCCTCACATTTTAAAATTCACATATAACTCAGTGGCATGCGCCTGAGCCATTCTGAACTGGTAGATGTTTCCCTTAGAATTTTTTTCCATGTAGGAAAGGCATAATAGTTCTCTTTTCACAAGAGCTGGTAGATGAGAGTGTGAGAAACTACCAGGTCTTGTTATCCCAGTCCCCCACACGGTGTGTGGCTTGAAGTCATTTCTGACTAATGGCAACCTAAGGCAAACCTATCATGGGGTTTTCTTGGCAAGATTTGTTCAGAAGAGATTTCCCATTGCCTTCCCCTAAGGCTGAGAGAGTGTGACTTGGCCAAGGTCACCCAGTGTGTTTCCATTGTTGAGCTGGAATTCAAACCCTGGTCTTCAGAGTTGTAGTCCAATGCTCAGACCACTATGCCATACTGGTTTGGTGATTGACTTGAAATTAAATAGTGCTTTGCTTAATGGGATTGTTCAGTTTTAAGACACTGTTACTGGGTGCCCATTTTCTCATTCAAGCAATTTGTGAGTGAAAGATCCGTCACTATGCAATCTTTTATGCAAAAGGATCTTGTAGGACAGCTCAAAGGTACTAAAAGATCCTTTTGTATACTGATTCTCCTGACCAATGCCGCTATAAATTTGAATCCTGACATTGAAACTGACACCCCCTTTAATTGTGGGAGGGGGGTGTTGTGCCTACTGTGGGTCTTGGGGCAGGCAAAATGGCTCCAATCCCATAACCATATTTGGAGGTCAGGCTTTTCTTACTCCTCATGTAAATAGCCATAAACCTATATATTAAACTGCATTAAAGTGATTTAAAAGAAAAACAGAGAATGACTACAACTCAATAAATAATTTACACATGTGAGTACCATAGCAATATTGTTTTATTTATGAGCCAATGTGGATTAGTACTTTCAGTGTTGTGAGACCAGAATTCACATACCCGCTCAACTATGGATACCAACTAGGTGGCCTTGGGCAAGGCACACTCTTTCAGCCTCAGAGAAAGGTAATGCAAACCTCCTCTTAATAAATCGTGCCAGGAAAACTTTAGGATAGGGTTGCCATAAGTCAGAGTCAACTTGAAGGCACATAACAATAGCTTGCTCACCACCAGTATAAATACTGGTGAATCTAAAAAGAAAAAAAATCCTTAAAATCATAACACTCAGAGCTCAGAAAAGTGGCTTTAATATATGTTTCTGGATCCCTACATGCATACATGCATGTGCCTGTGTGTGTGGTTGCAGTTGTGTGCCTCCAAGTCATTTCCAGCTTATGGTGACCTAAGGCAAAACTATCATAGGGGCTTCTTGGCGCGTTTCTTTGGCGGAGGGGTTGCCATTGCCTTCCTTTGAGGCTGAGAGAGTATGACTTGCCCAAGGCCATCCAGTAGGTTTCCTTAGTTAATACTGGTCTCCAGAGTCACATGTCATATTACAATATTCAAACCACTATGCCACACTGGCCATCATATATATGTGTAGCTATATGTATATGTATATACAGTTGGCCATCTATATCCAGTTCCAAAAAGCAAATCTTGGTTTTGCCATTTTATATAAAGGACACCATTTTATGAGAGCTAGAGTGGTGTAGTGGATTGAATGTTGGACTATGACTCTGGGGACCAGGGTTCAATTCCCAGCTCAGACATGAATCCCACTGGGTGATTTTTGGTGAGTCACATGCTCTCAGCCTCAGGGGAAGGAAACGGCAAACCTCTTCTGAACCAATCTTGCCAAGAAAACCACATGAAAAGGTTACCTTAGGGTCACCATAAGTCGGATATGACTCCAAAGTGCACAAAACAACATTTTATTACCTGTTGTATATAATGGGACTGGAGCATCCAAAGATTTTGGTATCGAATGAACCCCAGCAGATACCAAGGGCACACTGGAAATCAAATATATTATAAATTATAAAATAAGCTGCCTCTCGGAACATACTCTACAAGAGTAACGTTTCTGAGCTCTCTTCTTAAAGGAGAGAAGCCCTTGCCCCTTTCAGGAGCTGCACATACCTTGCTATCAATGTATCTTTTGTGCACATTGGCTTTTGCTAGCTGTTTTGGATCAGGGGCCTTGCACACTACGCAGCTGTAGTGTTCCATTTTAATTCCCAGGACTCCATAGGAAGCAGTCATGGCAACTAATATATAACCGTAGTGCTATAATTGTGTCATGTGAAAGACCCCCTGGTAGAAATCACTGAAATGTGGGGAGGAGCGGATAAGTTAATTCTAACTCTCCTTTGTCCTTTTTCTTCCAGGTATGCAGCTTTTTTATCCTCATACATAACAAGGATGTTTTGATGGCGGAAACTGCATACTCATTGGCCCATCTGAAGAATTATGCTCAAGGAACATGAGAAGAAGAAACGTTTATCCCATGTTTCAGTGACCATTAATAATGTAACACTCATCTTGCTGGAACAATCCAGCATCTCGGTCCAATAGCCGCTGGACAGCTATCTCTGGAAACTTATAACCAGAGCCTGAGAGGGATAGTGGTACCCTATTGCTTGCCCCCAGCACCTGGTCATCAGATATACTCCCTCTGAACATGGAGGTTTCATTTAGCTCTCATACCTAATAGCTAATACTAGCTGATTAATTTGCTTTCTCTCTCGTAGAATTCAAAGACGGAGAGACTTGACAGCTGAATACAGTGGGGCCTTAATATCCATTGGGCTTCCATAGATGCTCAAGTCCCACAAAATACAATGGCATAGTAAAAAGGTGCACCTTATATCAAGCGGCAAAATCAAGGTTTGCGTTTTATAACTGAATTTTTAAAAAATATTTTGAAACCGTGGATGCTGGAATCTGTGGATAAAGAATCCATGGATAAGGAAGGTCGATTGTACACCGCCTGAATTTAAAAGAGCATTGAAGACAAATCTCTTCCAGCAGGGTTATCCAGATGATGTTTTAAAAACTGTGAATTTTAAATGATGAATTTTAAAGGTGGATTGTTTTAATATGTGTATATCTTGTCCTTTTAAATTAATGTGGGGCATCTGTTAATTGTTGTTGTTCCCCACCTCAATCCATGGGGCAAGGCATGTAAGAAAATAATAATAAGAAGAATAAAAATAAGAAAACTGTGTTAGTCCGGAAAATCAGCATGTAAAGGGATCTTGCAGCATCTTTGAAACTTTCAAAGGTCCTACAAGATCCCTTTGCATACTTGCTTTCTCTCTGATACTGAAAGTGAGATTGGCATCTCCCAGTTTCAACAACCAGGCTTTAACTCACACAGGTTGTTTTGCTGATTTTTGTAGACAAGCCAAGTAGCCTAGGTATGTCTTTGAACCAGAGGTGGATTTCAGGATGGGCTCAGACTATCAAGTTGTTTTAAAGGGTGAGCTCTGAGCCTATCTACCTGTTATTATTTGTCTTCCCTCATGTCTCTATATTTAACCTTTTAGTTTTAAAGTTGAAAGAAAACAAGAAAGCATTTTTCAAAGTACTTTTTCAATTTATTATAATTATTATTATTATTTTGGAGAGGGGAAAATATTTTTGATCCAGATTATTTACACACATTTGTTGTTGCAGTGTGCCTTCAAGTCGACTCCGAGTTCTGGCAACCCTATCATGGGGCTTTTCTTGGCGAGGTTTGTTCAGAGGGGGTTTGCTAAGGCCATCTTCTGAGGCTGAGAGAGTGTGACTTGCTGAAGGTCACCTGCCATAAAGTGGAACACAACCGTCGCTTCTGAACATCAGAGGGTGAGGACTCTTTTTGGTTTGGGGGTCAACTCTGTATGAAATGGGGGGGAGAAACCCACTTTCTTTTTCTATTTGAGAAATCCCACCTCACATGGCATCGTTTTGACCCATAACCTGCTTCTCCACCCCAGTGAGGATCTGGTCCAAACAGGGTGACCAGATGTCCTCCTTTTCCAGACCATGTCTCCATTTTAACATTTTGTCCAGGAGGAACTTCAAAATGTCCTCCATTTGGAGCAGGGGTAAGAAGCATGAATTGATACAGTGTTTGTAGCACTCCATCTTCCTTGGTTGTCCTACATTTGGCGGTGCCTTGTCCTCCTTGGCAGTTAGGACCTCTAGTCACCCTGGGTCAAGGTGACCAGAGGTCCTGTTTTTCCAGGACATGTCCTCCATTCCAACTTTCTGTCCAGGAAGAATTCCAAAATGTCCTCCATTTGGAGCATGACGAAGAAGCATGAATTGATATGAGTGTAGGGTTTTTTTTCCATTTCCCTTGAATGTCCTATATTTGGTGGGGCCTTGTCCTCCTTGGCAGTTAGGAAACCAGAATGACCGGATGTCCTCCTTTTCCAGGACATCTCCTCCATTTCACCAGGAATTTCAAAACATCCTCCATCCTGAGCATGACTGAGGAGCACGGTTTTACATTTCACATTTCTAGGAATTCTTTTAGCTTTGATCAGGTCATGTCCTCCCTTTTCCTTGAAGGCCCTCCATTTGGCAGTGCCTTGGCAGTTAGGAGGACATTGGGTCATTGGGTCCAAATGTTGACTGATTGAGTGATTGATTGATCGATTATATTAATGTATGTCCTGCTTTTCTCCCAAACTTGGGACCCAGTCTAAAAACTTGCAATCAAAAACTCACCAAAACAAAAACAAAACCAAGTACAAACTTGCCAAATTGGCAAAATGAAACTGTTGCAAAATTAAAAATGTTGCCTTCTGTTCCCCAGATAAGGAGTCCTCAGGTGGCCAGGAAAGGGGGGGGGGGGGAGCTGAGGAAGGGTGTTGGTGCACTTCTCTTATCAGTCCCTTATCAGTGGAGGCAGGTTAAAGAATGACTTGAACCTCTCTCTGGCTGTTAAAAGGAGGAGGAGGAGGAGGAAATGTTGTCACAAGGCTGGAGAGGAGGAAGGGAGGAAAAGAAGTAACTGTGGGTCATCATCAGAGCCTTTTTGTCTCTGTTACACTCAACTTTTCTGCTTTTGGATCCATCTCCCCGCCCCTGTGCCTTTGTTTCCCCTTTTTGGGTGCCTGATAAAATGTTCCTCATTTCTGCAAAGGTGCTTCAGTTGCATACTGGAGAGGCAGGCAGTGCTGAATTTGCATCCAGGACCACCTGAAAAGAGCATCAAGGCTGCACCAAGAGAGCAAGCTCCAAGAGACTGTAAGTTTTGGTGGTGGTGATCATCATCATCATCATCATCATTCAAAGATATAGTCTGTAGAATCAGTATATAGAGAGATCTTGCAGCACCTTTGAGAGTAACCGAGAGAAAGAAGTTGTTAGCATGAGCTTTCGTAGACTTGAGCCTACTTCCTCAGATGCATGTTTTGCATGTGAGAATGAAGTAAAACAGTCCAATATGCATGGTAGAATCCAAAGATATAGCTGTGTTAGTCTGTTGAGAGATCTTGTAGCATCTTTGAGACTATTATTATTATTTTATTTCTTTTATATGTCGCCTTTCTCCTGATGTAGGGACACCAGGCGACTAACCTAAGTTTTAAACTGTACAAGTTAAAAAAATAAATAAATGCCAAAGTGCTTGGATGTATATGAGTAAGACAGTTAAAAGAGTATTTACTCTTAAGAGAGATAACTATAATTAAAGACATGCTGTAATGAAATAAATGCTGTAATGACATAAATTATGGAAGAAGAATGTGAACCAAAGCTGTTTCTAAAAGTGATGTATAATTTTAAAAGTTAAAGGGAGGGAAGAAAGTATGAAAAATCAATGAAAATTATATTTTAAAAAAATAAAATTTAAAAAAGGAAATGCATTAACATGTATGTATGTAATGTATTATGAGTATGTAATGCAAATGTGTGTAAACATTTTAAATGTAAAATGTAAATACGTTAAATGTAAATATGAGCTGCAAGCTCTTTAGTTTTATGTTTGCACATGATATAATTTTATTTTGCTTCTTGGTTTACTTGTCTTTGGTCATTTAGTTTTGTTTGACTGAGTGTTGTTTCTATCCATAGTTGTTGTTTTTTCTTTACATTTTCCACATCTTTTTGTCATGGTTATATATTCTTCCCCATTCAAAATGTAATAATTTTTTTAAAAATGTAAATACAGAGTCCAAAAAAACCCAATTAAACCAGTTTTTAAAAATTACAAGCATGACGCATTCACATTTTAAATTTTACCATGCCAACTTTTTATATACAATATACAAAATCTATTGTATATAAATATATATACTGTACAAAAAATCAGTGTGACACATCTTCAGAATAATAATAATTATTATTATTATTATTATTATTATTATTATTATTATTATTATTATTATTATTATTATTATTGGTACAGCAGACACTCCATGTGCTGCAGTGCTTTGGGTGATGGACTAGGCCTCTGGAGACCAGGGTTCTCAGCCAAGGAAACCCACTGGGTGATTTATACAAATTTTAATATACAGTACAGTACAAATCTTTGCACAGCATTTAAAGTCCAGCCTTTGTCAGTTTGAGAAAGCCTGGCAACATAAGGATATTTTTACCTGACCCAAAGGAGAGTAAGGATGGGGCCATGCTGGGCTCTCTAGGGAGGGATTTCCAGACAAGTTCCTTTTGCATGTAATTTTCTACTTTTATTTTTATTTTTTAGCTAGTGGAGTTTAATCTGTTTTCTACATTTTGGATTGTAAAGCTTTCAAATGGGTTTTCTTTGTGAGTCACCTTGGGTCCCTTTCTAGGAGAAAGGCCGCATAGAAATGACATGAAATGAAATAAATAAAATAGCTGGCAAGAAGCACCTCCACTGCCTTCTCTTGGCCACTTTCTCTTTGCCAGCCTTTTGCTTGCTGGCCTAGCTTACTAACCTGCTCCTATGATTGTTGTGTTTGTGGTTGATGTGTGTTTTCCAAGTCCTTTCTGACCTATGGTAACCTCAAGGTGACCTTATCATGGGGTTTTCTTGGCAAGATTTGTTCAGAGGAGGTTTACCATTGCCTTCCCCTGAGGCTGAGAGAGTGTGTCTTGCCCAAATTCACCCAGTGGGTTTCCATGCCTGAGCTAGGATTCGAACCTTGGTCTCCAGAGTCCTACTCCAACACTCAAGCCACTGTGCCATGGTGGCTGGAGATGACTAAATATAATGAATCAGTTGGCCAGTCTAAGAAGTAATAAACTTAAGAGCTCTTGAGCATAAAAGCAAGAATGCTCTTGCATAGCTCAGCCTCCACTGTGTAGTTCCAGGAATTAGACTTTAACTCGATCATCACCACCTCCTGCTTTGAAATCCCTAGACATGTGGGCTCTTAGAGAATACAAATGTCATGCTGTGCAAATTATACGCAACTGCAGTGTTCTACTGATTGTTCTTTTGAGTTTATTGACTTATCATCACAGGCATGAAACACAGTCCTGTCCACCTCTGCTGACATGTGGCTGGCACCTTTGCTCAGTATCTTCTCTGAGGCTCCATCAGCACTTGAGAAATGATCCAGTTTGACACCACTTTAACTGCCATGGCTCAATGCTATGGAATTCTGGCAATGGTAGTTTGTTGTGGCATATGGGATACATGTGCTAACCTCTGGTGCCACAACAAACTGCCATTGCCAGAATTCCATAGTACTGAGCCATGGCAGTTAAAGTGGTGTCAAACTGGATCATTTCTTATGTGTGGATGCAGCCTGAATTTCTGCTTTGATCTCAGAGAACCCATGTGCTATAGTGATGATTTTGGTGATGAGGCTAGGCTAGGACTCTGGAAACCTGGGTTCGAATCCCTTCTCAGCCATGGAAACCCACAGGGTGACCTTGGGCAGGTCACACTCTCTCAGCCTCAGAGGAAGGCAAAGGCAAATCCCCTCTGAAAAAAATCTTGACAAGAAATTGCTGTGATAGGCTCACCTTTAGGGTCCCCAGACATACCACAATAATAGATGCAGCTCAAAGAGATGTTATCAGTCTATCAACTTAACAATGTACTCTATTGTTATGCTTTCATTACTGGAGAAAGGATTTAGTTATAAGCATCTGTAGAGCCATGGGGATTCAAGAGCTCTGTAGCTATGTTTTGACATCCTAGATTAGATGGCTATCCCTTTGTAAAGACTTCTCTTTTAAATGTATACTGTTTGAGGAATGTGCTCCAGGCCTAGAGCAGAGACATGTATATGGTAAAAAGGCACTGTCTCTTTTTGAGTTGCCAGACCAAGGTTCAATGCTGCAATTTGGAAAGGTTATGTGATTGATGGCTTGGTCCCACACTCTATCATCACTCCATGAGATTAGGGGAAGATTATCTCTTCTGCTAATTGATATTTCTGCCCTCCAGCTTAGTTTGGTTCTGCATGTCTGAGGCTGTGGTCCCTATGCATACATCCCTGAGAATAAGCCCCACCTGGGATTGATTCTCATGAGACATGCATTAATTACATTTGATTCAGATGAAAGGTTTGCATTATAAATGCCAGTTACCCTCCTAATGGGTTCTTTATGTTAACAATGCCAGTCTTTTCACATTGATGCAAACATTTTCACCAGTGATTTTTAAAATGGTACTGGAATTCCCACAGTTTGTAAGTATGAAGGAGGGAAATACACTGAAAAAAATCCAATTTCTTATTTTTAAAAAAGAGTTTATACGATTGTTAGGTACACTGATGGTGCAATTCTATATGTATGGTTTCTGTGTACTTGCTCCTGGTGCATACAGGATTGCAGCCTGAAAGACTTTTAAATTGCTAGACAGCAGGATACAAATCTTTGTTTTAAAATGTTGTGTGCCTTCAGGTTTCAGACTTATGGTGATCCTGCCACATGGTTCTCTTGGCAAGATTTGTTCAGAGAAAATCTGTTATTGCTTTCCCCTGAGGCTGAGAGCATGTGACTTGCCCAAGATCACCCAGTGGGTTTCATGGCCAAACAGGGAATCGAACCCTGGTCTCCAGAGTTATAGTCCAACACTCAAACCACTACACCATAGTGGTTCCATAAAAATCTTAGTGGGAGAAAAGTCAAACCAGGCTCCACTTTTTTCAACTCGATAGCCACATCCTGAAACAAAGTACTAGAGCCCAAGACTGACATAATGTGTTACATTTCTAAAAATACTGTATACAAAAGAAACAAAAGGTAATGTGAAATCATTTTATTAGTCCATCCGGTTGCTTAAAAAGTGTCAAAGTTTTTCCAACATTTATGGGAATTCAATGCAAAAGTGGATTTGAAAAAAAAAATCCTAAAAGTGGGATGAAAGTGAAACAGACCTCTTAATTAAGTAGGATAAAAAGGAAGAGTTTGTTGTGTGTACTTTCACATCATTTCCGACTTATGGTGACCCTATCATGGATTTTTCTTGGCAAGATTTATCCAGAGTCGGTTTGCCATTGCCATCTTCTAAGGCTAAGAGCATATGACTTACTCAAAATCTACCTGTGGGTTTCCATGGCCAAGTGGGGAACTGAACCCTGGTCTCCAGAGTTGCAGGCCAATACTCAAACCAGTATGCCATAAAAAGGAAGAGTACTGAGTGCCACTTAGGTGAGTGGAATATATTCTACAAAGAGCTGCTGTTGAACATTGTTTTTGAAAGCTACAGCTGTTGCAAAGTGTAGCGTCCATTCTGTTCTCTGGTGTGCACTTTAGAGATCACATATGAGTGGTTAGGTCGTATACCAACTGCACAGAATTTGCATTCTCTGAAGATGCCAGCCACAGATGCTGGCAAAAGTCAGGAATAAACTCTTCTAAAACATGGCCACATAGCCTGAAATATCCACAAAAAACTATCACAGAATTTGCTTCTAAGCCCAATTCAAGATGTTGATCTTGACCTTTGTTATTGTTGTGTACCTTTAAATTGCTTCCAAGGCAAAAACCTATCATGAGGTGTGATCTACAAAGTCCCAAATAGTCTGGGGCCAAAACAGGCAGTTAACAAAGCTTCTGACAACAAACTCCTTTTTGTATGCCTCCCAAGCCCCCTTTTTCCTCCTTTTGTCTTGTCTAGTTTTTGGGTTTTTTTAGCAGCATCAGCACTGGAAAGATGCTGAAAGAAGGCTAGAGATAATCAGCACATATTTTATCACACTTAATCACAAGACTTTCAAACATAATTTAAAGAAAAAGCAATACAGAGTGGAGAGGCAGTGTGGTATAAAGCTTCAGGCATTGGACTAGACTCTGGAGATCAGGGTTCAATTCCTTGCTCAGCCATGAAAACCCACTGTGTGACCTTGGGCAGGTCACACAGTCTCAGCCCCAGAAAACTTCATGATAGGGTCACTGTAAGTTGGACTGTTCTGAATATTTCTGGTAATATGAACAGATCATTGGCTGGTCTACCTTAAAACACTTTTTCTATTACACTTTTCTCTATCCAAATAAGAGCCGTACTGGATGAAACCAGCAGCCCATGCCCTCCAGTATTCTCTTCCCATAATGACCAACGGGATGCTTCTGGAGAGCCTGGAAACGGCATAACAACACCCTCCCACTCATCTCTCCCACAGCAACTAGTGTGTTGTCTCTAGTACAGTTGGCCTTCCATATCCATGGATTCTTTATCCACGGATTCATCTTGTCTTGAAAATATTCCAAAAAGATATAAATTCCAAACAGTAAACCTTGTATATGAGGGATACCATTTTACTGTGCCGTTGTATTTAATGGGACTTGAGCATCCACAGATTTTGGTATCCATGAGGGGTCCTGGAACCAAACCACAGTGGATACCAAGGGCCCATTGTACTGGTGGAAATAGACAGCCATAACAGCTAGTAGCCGCTTGACAGTTTTTCCTCCATGATAATCACTTGGTTTCACCTTTTCCCTTCCAGATGCAGAGCCTCCTGTTCCTCCTGGGGATTTTCCTGGCTGCCCCACCAAGTCTTCATGCCAGTTCTTCTTCCTTGCGCTTCATTGCTGTGGGAGACTGGGGAGGGGTCCCCAATGCTCCTTTCTACACGGCACGGGAGGCAGCTGTGGCCAAGGAGATGGGCCGTACGGTCGCATCGTTGGGAGCTGATTTCATCCTCTCCCTGGGAGACAACTTCTACTACAGTGGCGTCAATGATGTCTATGACAAGCGTTTTCAGGTAGAGGGACCTGAGGTGGCCGAGGAAGGAATGGCTGAGTAACTCGTATACAGTGAGCCCTTGGTATCTGCTGGGGTTTGGTTCCAGGACCCTCCATGGATACCAACATCTGTGGACATTCAAGTCCCATTAAATACAATGGCGTAGTAAAATTGTGTCCCTTATGTAAAATGGCAAAGTCAAGGTTTGTTTTTTGGAATTTTTATATTTTTAAAATATTTCCATTACATTTTCAAGCCAAGCCAAACAAGATGGGGATTTTATTTGTTTTAATTTTTAAGAAACTGTTCTAAATTAATATTCTGGGAAAAGAACATTACTATTGGATTGGCTTCCTAAGTTCTGTATGATAAATTGTTTCAGACGCATTTTGTTTTAACTTGTATTGTAAACTAGCTTGGGTCCCTTATTGTGAGAAAGGTGGGATATGAATTAAATAAAGAAGATGGCAAGAGAAGAAGAGAAGCAACATAATCATACACTTGTTTTTAAGGTTGCAAATTTAAGGTCTTATAAAGACCTGCCAGACCACACTTCATGGGTCAGGGCTACAGTAGGAAGTTATTGCCTCCCATTAGGATAAGGGAAGGGAGAACCCAAATCCTTGCCAAGTGTTATTCTGCAGACATCTTTCCTTCTTTGGCACTAACATAGATAAATACTCTTATTTTTCCCTGACAGGAGACCTTTGAGTCAGTTTTCCAGGCCCCCTCACTGCGAAAGGTGCCCTGGTATGTTGTAGCTGGAAATCATGACCATTCAGGGAATGTCTCTGCCCAGATTGCCTACACCAAGATCTCCAAGCGTTGGTAAGGCCTATTTATTTTATTTTATTTTATATCCTGCTCTTTTCGCAGAACTGAGACTCAGTTTTTTTTACTGGTTTCTGTTTACTAAAGTGCAGCAGACAAACTGCAGCTATATTTGGAAAAGTTTGGAGAAGGAGAAGAGTTTGTGGGAGAAAGGAGATCTCTCGCATCATCCTTATCTGTGTACATGGCCACCTGGGTACATGGCTGAGGCACAATTTGAACTGTGCGCTTTGTAGTCTTAGCCACTATGCTATACTTGATGTTATTAATCATCATCAATATTTTTAATTCCTTATTTTAGTAACACCCCAGAGCTAAACAAGTAAGCAAAACAAAGCCTATCTACAAACCAGCTCAAATTATTATCTATTATGTATGAGTTTAGAGGTTTGGGAGGGAGGGCTTGTGTTCCCTTACTTTTCATATTTCCCATTCCTAAAGGTTGTTTTATCTAGTAAGAGATGGGAAGAATTTCAAAACATTCAATGATCTTATCTTCTTCACAGATTAATCAAGTGAAACTTTATTAATTTTTCCATCTTTCTCCAATATAGAACCCAAGGGGACTCAAAATTTGATTCTAAACATAATACAGTGAAAAGTTAATGAACAATTGAACAAGCAATCACATTAAAAGCATTAGTTCATTTTTTTTAAAGGCAGTTAAAATACAGCGTACCCTTGTTATCCACCTGGAGTTTGGTTCCAGGACTGCTGTGGATACCAAAATCTGTGGATGCTCAAGTCCCATTAGATATAATGGTGTAGTAAGTTGTCCCTTATATAAAATTGCAAAGTCAGGGTTTGCTTTTTGGAATTTACTGTTGACCCTCCATATCCACGGATTCTTTATCCACAGATTCAACCATCCAAAAAGCAAACCTTGATTTTTTTTCCCCCCATTTCATATAAGGAACACCATTTCACTTTGCCATTGTATTTAGTGGGACTTGAGCATCTCCAACTGAAATTAATATTCAAAGACCATAAAGTCTTCAACTGGCAGTGGTAAAAAAAAAAGCAGAGAGGGGACCAATCTAGTTTCCCATGGGGAGGGAATCAGTCTTGAGATCAGCCACCAAAATAGTTCTCTTTCATGTCTTCATCAAACCTTTAGAGTAGTGATTCCCAAACTTTAGTTCTTTGGGTGTTTTGGACTTCAACTCCCAGAAGCCCCAGCTAGCTTGGCACAACAGTCAGGAATTCTGGGAGCTGAAGTCCAAAACATCTGGAGAACCAAAGTTTGGGAACCACTGCTTTAGAGACTATCATACTCTTTTTCTTCAGAAAGAAACTGAACATCCCTTTAAAAAGTCTTGTGAGGTACAAGCACCTTCTCTGACTGTTCCTCCTCCTGTCTTTCTCCCCCTCAGGCATTTCCCCAAGTACTACTACAAACTGAAGTTCAAGGTGCCTGGCAGCAATGCTTCTGTTGCCATCCTCATGATAGACACTGTGACCATCTGTGGCAATTCAGATGATTTCCAGAACGAACAGCCCCTGCGTCCACGTAATGTAAACATGGCCCGTAGCCAGCTGTCCTGGCTTCGCAAACAGATGGCCAACTCCCAAGATGACTACTTGATCGTGGCTGGGCACTACCCAGTGTGGTCGGTGGGAAAGCACGGCCCCACGGCATGCTTGGTCAAGCAACTACAGCCACTGTTGCTGAAATACAAGGCGACAGCCTACTTATGTGGCCATGACCACAACCTGCAGGTGAGTCAAGGAAGAGGAGGTGAAATCTCTTTTCCTGTAGTTCGCATCTATTGCTCTGTGTCCTAGTCTCTTGAGCAGCAAAAAACAAGTTTCCTCCATCCTCAATATGACATCCCTTCAAATATTTTATAGAATCATAGAGTGCTTATGTGTTTTGTGGCTCTTGTGGTTGCTACTGGTCTGCAGCCTTTTTTCCTTCATGGGAGATGTGTTTTCACATCTCCTGTATCCTCAGTTTCCCAAGATTGTGTTTTCTGCTGTACTGCACAATGGCTTGCAAAGCAGCCCAGTTTGTATGCATAAATGGGGAAAATGCACTGAAAGAATTCCAATTTATTATTTTTAAAGAGTTTATATGATTGTTAGGTACACTGATGGTGTATACTCTATATATATTGCTTCTGTGCAACCTTCTCCTGCTATATACAGGTTTGCAAGCTGAAATACTTTTAAATTAGCAGGATAAAAATCTTAGTGGGAGAAGTGATAGAGTCTCCTTCTTTGGAAGTTTTTTAATGGGGCTGGATGGCCATCTGTTGGGAGGGTTTTAATTGTGTATTCTTGCATGGCAGAAAAGGGTTAAACTGGATGATCCCTTGGGGTCTTTTTAAGCTTTATGAATCTAGGATTCCATGAAGTCTCTAGAGTCAGCCATCTTAGTGCCTTCAAACCCCAATAGATATCTCTTTAAACCAAAGCTTTTCTTGAACCTTTCTGTTCATTCTGACCTTCACTACATCCCTGACCATTGTTTGCATTTGTTAGACATCTTTGATCTTTCCTTCACCAAACCTTGACCTTCTAAGACAGACTGTTAGCCTTCTCAGCAGGGAGAAACTATTTTATTGGCATGTGTTATCTTAAATACAGTTTGTTATTTCTTACAACACTTAGGCTGCATCTGCACTGCAGAAATAATTTGTTTTGGCAACATTTTGACTGCCATGGCTTCATGCTATGGAATTCTGGGAACTATTGTTCATTGTGACTGGTGCCACAATAAATTACAGTTCCCAGAACTGCATAGCATAGAGCCATGGCAGTCAAAGTGGTGCCAAACCAGATTATTTTTGCAGTGTGGACGCAGAATTATTTCTTGCAACATCTCTTGTTGTGCCGGTTGTGTTTTCCACATTATTTACATTCCTGACTGGGCTGGGAGCTCCCAAAAATGTTCCTCCCAGAATTATTTCAGGCACTAATATGATGAACTGAGGGGGTGCCCCCAAAGTGATTTGACAATGATTCGGATGTAAGCCTATTCCTTGTTTTCTTCTCGCCCCAGTACCTGCAGGACAAAAACGGCTTGGGCCATGTGCTGAGTGGAGCAGGCAACTTCATGGATGACAACAAGCAACACCTCCATCAAGTCCCTGCTGGTTACCTGCGCTTCTTCTATGGCCATACTACTTCTCAGGGTGGATTTGCCTATATTGAGATTGATAGCAAAGAGATGAGTATCACCTACATCGAGGCCAAAGGCAAGTCACTCTACAAGACCTCGCTGCCCAGGCGGAGACGCTTCTAAAGACAAGACAGCCAGCATCACTGACTAGACATCCTAATTTGTAGCAAAGGGCACCAGTGACATCTCTGGCACACACACATATCCTAGTCTGAGAGATGGCATTTGTGGGGAGCATACAAACATCCAAGAGAGTTCACTAGCCTCTTGCAATCTGGGGAGACACTTCCATGCCAGGTGTACAATTCTTGGAATTTCCCCATCTTCTCAATACCAAAAATATTCTTTTCTCAGTGCTGTCTCTGAAGCCTCCCAAAGGATCTTTGTGACTCCTGCCAAATCTTGGGAATGCCCCAAATCAATACTTGCCTCATGACTAGTAGATCCTATGAGCCTTTTCATGGGGAAATCATGAGTATGAAGTTTCCATCAATTTAAGCAAGGCCCATGACAGAAATTGGGGACAGGTCAGTAGCAGAC
The DNA here is from genome assembly GCF_019175285.1 of Sceloporus undulatus. Taxonomy (NCBI): domain Eukaryota; kingdom Metazoa; phylum Chordata; class Lepidosauria; order Squamata; family Phrynosomatidae; genus Sceloporus; species Sceloporus undulatus. Next base: position 197,406,406 of record NC_056523.1, read on the forward strand.
TGTGGTCTGAGCCCTTCCCAACCTTAAATGAAACACACACCTTTGTTTGTGGCCTTTGTTCCAACCCTGAAGCTGTCCAAGTTGCTGTGCTTCAGATTGGAATGGGAACAGGATTTAGAGGTCTGATCTATCCCCGTTCCTGAGGTCTTAACAGCAACCTGCCATCACATAAACACAATAAAAGGTGGCAACCATAGAAATGGGCAGTGCTGGATAGAAATCTTTTTTGCTTACACAGTAGGAAAGAAATGCACTGGAGGAGAAGGCAACATGGCTTACTGCAAAGCCTATTGCTACAGCATGTTAAAAGAGTTGGTCTTGCATTGAGCACCCTTGAAACAATAATTTGCTCTTGGTGCTGCTATTAACTCCCAGAATTATTAAAGGAGATTGAACTTTTGCTTAGTTTAAGATCACTATCTTGCAGGGTCATTGCTTCCTGGTGAAGACAGTGGGATCAAGGGCCAAAACACACTGTAGAAATAATCCAATTTGAGACCACTTTAACTGTCTGGCTCAAATAAATTCTTCCACAATGCAGCCACAAAGCCCGAAAAACTATTGGTGCCGGCCATGAAAGCCTTTGACTTTACGCTGTGAATTATCTCTTTTTACAGTAGCAATCTACCTTTTTAAGCAGATCACATGGCCACATGCCTAATAAGCATTAGTTAACATTTTTAAAATACAGGTTTTTCAAAACCAAAAATAGGTTTCTGACTAATTCCCACACTTTTTTTGAGTGTCCCAGAAAACTGATTCCTGGACCCACCCTAGTTGCGTACCCTTGGTTTTATGCCTCAGTCTCTCAGTCCATCCAAAAGTACTGGTACAACAACCATCACAAGTCAAAAGGAACCTTTATCTGTGTGTGCCAAAGGAACTGTAGATCTGTCTTCTAAACTATCTGATGACAGGACTCTTCCTTTCTCATTTTTTTCTCCTTTTGGCTCCTTTCTGTTGTATTGCATTGTGCTTTAAATCTTACCTGATGTTACAAATTTTAAAATTATTAATTTGCCAAGATTTTCATTTTCTGAAATGAAAGAGGTCAGCTTTCTGAAAGATCAATTATTCTCTGCAACTAGAACTCAGTTTTATTCCGTGTATGGGCTACTTAGCTTTGTTTAAGGAAAGAGCAGAAACAATGTGTTATTTCAATGAGTTTTTCAATAAATTACTTTGAGAATAGTTCTGCTTTTTTTTCATTAGCTACAACTTCAGAAAGATCTGAAGAGAACTGCACTTTTCAAACCTGTTGGAACATGGATAATTTGCCCATATTGTTTCACAAAAGACCCAAGCCGCTGTTTATTTTTATGCATATGACATGTTTAATTTAGATCCCTCTTTTCTCCCAAAACTGAGCCTCCAGATGGCTCATTGGCATAAAACGGTACAAATAAAAACATGAAAAGATTGTAATATTAAACAAAATTAAGCAAATTAATTTGAAAACACAAGAGAATTGAAACAATTTAAAAGCACATAAATAAAATACAGTACTCGCCCATTAAAATCCTGCCAATTTAAAAACATATCAATGAAGCACAGCATGTGTGTGTGTGTGTCTGTGGTATGCCTTCAAGTCATTTCCAACTTATGGAGACCCTAACTTTGTGGTTCCCAGACCCTTCACCATTTTGGTCGCCCTCCTCTGGACACCCTCTAGCTTGTCAACTGTGGTGCCCAGAACTGGATGCAGTATTCCAGGTATTTATTTCCCATGCTCTATGCATTATTGTAGAGACATCTAAGACCATGAGACATCCCCCTTAGCTGTCTAGAGTTATCCCCCTCCCACTGTTGGGTTTTTGCCCAATTTGCTTTGATCCCTTTACAACAGTTTTACTATTATCTCCAGCCCTTGATGAACTCCTACCCTCCAGAATACTGTTTCCCTCCACCTCATAACTCAGTTTAAAGCCGTCCTGATCAAATTTTTGAGACTATTGGCAAAACCATTTCTGCCAACTGGTGTGAGGTGCAACCCACCGCTCGCCTGAAGTCCCCCTCCTGAAACCACAGCCCACGGTCCAAGAAGGGAGCTGAGTATGTTTAGCTTGGAGAAGAGAAGGTTAATAGGCGACATAATAGCCCTGTTTAAATATTTGAAGGGGTGTCATATTGAGGATGGAGAAAGCTTGTTTTCTGCTGCTCCAGATAATAGGACATGAAGCAATGGATGCAAGCTACAGGAAAAGAGATTCCACATCCCGACAGTAAGATCTGTTCAACAGTGGGACATGATCCCTTGGGAGAGTGATGGAGTCTCCACTGAACAGCCCTTACTGTCAGGAAGTTTCTCCTAATGTTGAGGTGGAATCTCTTTTCCTGGAGCTTGCATCCATTGTTCCGTTCTAGTCTCTGGAACAGCAGAAAACAAGCTTCCTCCAACTTCTTGGCTGCAGTTTCAGGAGGGGGACTCCAGGGGCTGGAGTGAGTAGGGGCAGGAAATAGGTTAATACCTAAATTCTCTTCTATTACTATTATTAATCTTCTGTTTGGGTCAACTTGTGGCTGCATCATATTGTTTTTAGTATTTTGCAAATGCTGCTCATCAATGCTCATGAGCACAAGAGAAAAGAGAACACGACTTCTGCTGGAGGACTTGCAGCAGAACAAGTAGCCAGAATAGCAGACCATGGCTACATCTACACTGCATAAATAATCCAGTCTGACACTGCTTTACCTGCCATGGCTCTATGCTATGGAATTCTGGAAGTTGCAGTTTTATGATACATTTAACCTTCTCTCTCAGACAGCTGTGGTGCCACAACAAACTACAATTCCCAGAATCCCAGAATAGCATGGAGACAAAGTGGTGTCAGCTGGGATTATTTGTGCAGTGCAAGTGCAGCGCATGGTCTTTTTCATGCAGGGATTCGAATCCTGGTCCTACTCCAACGCTCAAAGCCCTGCAGCATACTAGATCTCAAATATGAACGTTAGGGGATGACTCAATTTAGTTCTTTTGCATGCATAAGGCCGTTTATGAAGAAATAAATCCCAGACTTTTTCTGTTTTTGTTGACCAGCCCTTGCTGACTTGCCAGGTCACTGCCCTGCAAAAGAGTTGGGGGGAGATTACGAATTGCGATACTTTGTTTGGGCCAAGCAAAATTTACAAAGCACAGTTGGTCCTCCTTATCCAGGGATTCAAGCATCCACAGCTTGAAAACATTTCAGGAAAGTATAAAATCTTGATTTTGCCATTTTATGTAAGGGACACCATTTTGCTCGGCTATTGTACTGAATGGAACTTGAGCAGCCATAGATTTGGGTATCCACAGAGGATCCTGAAACCAAACTCCATTGGATAACAAGGGCTCCACTGTACACTGTTTTGTGGATTTTGGATGTTGTTACACTTTACATCATGGCTAAGATGGATGGCCTGGCTATGTTTTAAGGTTACGCACTGAACTGAAGACTTGTCTAGCTCTTTCTAAGATAGGCCAACATATGCCCACCATCCCAAGGGATACTTGAAGGATGCTCATAGCCAATCCCAGTGTGGCCTATACAAGGCATGGATGAGGCACCATGACTTCCATTATGATGCGCCTCTTGTTCTGTGGCAGTTAAGGTTCCAGCAGGGAGCGGCAGTTAGCAGCAGAGCAAGAAGGACCAAGAATGGGGCAACCATTGGTTGAGTATTTGATATCTTTGTACTGGATCGTTTTTTCCAGGTTTCCTTCTTGGAAAGAAGAGGGGCTGGTGGTTTTTTGTGGGGTTTTCTGCCTCGGGTGCCCAAATGCCTTCTTTCTACTTGCTACTTTCACTTCCAGGAGTGGAGGGTGGCATTTGGTGTTTCTTTTTCCCTCCACAAAAACCCACTTGTGGTTCCCATTCACATGAATTTGAATCGATTCCGATTCGCTTGTGGTTCAAACTTGCGCAGAATCGATTTATCGAAAAAGAGGGGAAAAAATCAGTGAGTTAAATGGGTCTAGAGCATGGGCCCCTTCTCGGAATCACTTCAGTGATTCGTATTAAGTGAGAACCAGGGTCCTTTGAACTGGTTCAAACCAAAACACGATCCAATTTAAAAGGTAGTGGGAATGAGGCCTTTATCTATTTAGTGATGAGGAATTATGGGAGTTGTAGTCCAGCTGCAAAATCTGGAGTTGCCAGCCCCTCATCCTAAATCTTACCTACGAATTGCGTGTTCCTGTACTCCTCTGCCTATATTGGAAGAAAGGTGGGATATAAGTAAATAACAACAACAACAACAACAATCACAATATAACTGGGAACAGTTCTGGCAGATAATATTTGATTTACTCTGGAGTAGGAATACAAAGGACTGGTAATTCAGGAGGCAACAAATGAGGTGCAAACCAAGGTTGTATTTTACAATAACGTCCCAAATCCACAAAACAGCTATACCGTGTCTGGGCCAAGCAAAATTCACAAAGCACATTTGGTCCTCCTTATCCAGGGATTCAAACATCCATCATTTGAAAATATTCCAGAAAAGTATAAATTCCCTAAAGCAAATCTTGATTTTGCCATCTTATGTAAGGGACACCATTTTGTGCAGCTATTGTATTGAATGGGACTTGAGCATCCATAGATTTGGGTATCCACAGGGGGTCCTGGAACCAAACCCCATTGGATAACAAGGGCCTCACTTTACACTGTTTTGTGGATTTTGGATGTTGTTATACTTTGCTACATGGCTAACATGGATGTCTTGGCTCTGTTTTAAGGTTATGTACTGGACTGACGACTTTTCTATCTCTTTCCAAGAAAGGCCAACATATGTCCATCATCCCATGGGACACTTTTTTTAATTACTAATTTTTATTGTTTACAAATACATTTCCATAATACTATAACCTTTACAATTTTTATCACATATTTCCATGCACTTCATTACACATATACAAAACGTTTTCTGTAGATAGGTTCAACGTTGACTGTATCTATAATTAATGCTTTAATGTTATATCAGCTTAATTTTCCTTTATTCTTTGTCACTATTCCCCCACCCCCAATGTTAAGTTTATCAAGGTGCTTTTTATTTACATTTTCCCCATCTCAGTACTGTTTTTATGTATTTATTTTTTTATATCTTGTCCTCTAAATTCAAAGGGATTGGATATAATTAATAACAACAACAACATAAAAAAGGTTTATCTGGTTTTTACAGTCTTTGTTATTTCTGTCCATTGTCTATTTCATTTTTAAAGTCATAATTCTTCTAATTTTCCCCATTTCCTTTTGTATTGTTTTCCCGTTTGCAGTCATGGAGAGATTATCAATTATTGCTAATTCCTGCACTTTGGTTTTCCATTCCTCGATTGTGGGTTCCTTATGACATTTCCAGTGTCTCGTATATACTATGCGCGCCGCTGTTAACATGTATAGCAATATGCTTTTTTCCTCTTGATTTAATATATCATTCACTGTCTCAGCTATTTTTAGGAGAAATAATTCTGGTATTAGCGGAAGGCTCTTTTGTATACTTTTTTTTTATATCTCTCCAAAACGTTCTTGCTACTTTACACCACCACATTTTTTCTGCATTTCCAACAGTTTTTCTTGCTTGTCCTTGTAATTTTTGCTAGTTTAGTAGGTGTTAAATACCACCTAAAGAAAATTTGAAAATAATTTTCTTTTTGGTTGTTCCATTTTGAAAATTTATGGGTAATTTGCTAGGACTTTTCCCAGTGTGCTAATGGAATTTCCTCTGCCAATATTTTGCATCCATTTGATCATGTTAGATTTTATGGTTTCCTTTTCCATCTCTATATCTTGGACTATTTTGTAAATCTTAGATATGATGTGTTTTCTCCATCTTTCAGTATCTTATCCAAGTCCTTAGATTTGCTCTCTATTACGGTCTTACCCATATCTTTTTAAAGATCCTCTCTAATTTGACGATATACAAACCAATTAATCTCTGCCATTTCGTTCCTCTCTTGATTTAATTCTATATCCTTCTTTGGTTTTTACTAAGAGTTCTTCATATTTATACCAGTTACCTCTCGTCAAATTTTCCTTTCTATGTAGGGCTTCCTGTGAGGATAGCCATCTTGGGAGTTTATTGTAGAAATGTTGTTTTATATGAATTCCAAACTTTAAATAAGGGTTTTCAAACAAAATGTTCAATAAAGTCTTTTTTCTCTTTAAATCCTTCATAGCAAGATATGCATGCCATCCCTTAGATAAATTATAACTTTCCAGGTCTAATTTTTTTTTTAATCTTCTAGCAGGATCCATTCTTTAATCCACACTAATCTACAGGCTTTAAAGTAAACTTCCAGGTTAGGCAAGCCTAGCCCCCCTTTTTCTTTGCGGTCCTGCATTACTTTATTTTTTTATTCTTGGTCTCTTTCTTTGCCATAAAAATTCTGAAACATCCTTCTTCCACATATTAAATGGTTGCTTATTTAATATTATAGGTAGTGTTTGGAACAAAAAGAGCATTTTGGGTAGTATTGTACATTCAAGGGACACTTGAAGGATGCTCATAGCCAACCCCAGTGTGGCCTACACAAGGCATGGATGAGGCACCATGACTTCCATTATGATGCGCCTCTTGTTCTGTGGCAGTTAAGGCTTCAGCAGGGAGTGGCAGCTGAGCAAGAAGGACCACGAATGGGGCTGCCAATGGTTGAGTATTTCATGTCTTTGTACTGGATCAATTTTTCCAGGTTTCCTTATAGGAAAGGATGGTTGTTTTTTGTGGGATTTTCTGCCTCAGGTGCCCAAAGACCTTCACTAGCTGGCTACCTTCACTTCCAGGAGTGGAGGGTGGCATTTGGTGTTTTGCTTCAGGCAGCAACATCTTTTGGGTCAGCCCTGGCTGGGTCAAGAGCATCTGATGCATCCAAGAGTAGGCCAAATCTTAAAAAGGAAGATGAAAGTAAAAAAGGGGCTTGTGCAAAACAGTGATGCTTTTGGGAAGAGGAGAAGTCCAAAGAGAAAAACCAAAGAGGATTCCAAATCTAGCACAACTTCTAAGGTCCTCCCTTATCAAGTTGGATTTGTTGAAGAGTAAGCTTGATGGAAATATATATGTATATTTGGTATACTACAAGTTGGAGAATTCAACAATTGTGCAGTGTTTCGTCCCTGCCCTTCAAAAAAGCTGCTGCTCCAGATGCCTCTCAGGAGCTGCATCTACATGGCGGAATTAACACAGTTTGACATCTCTTTAACTACCATGGCTCACTGCTATGGAATTCTGGGATTTGCAGTTTACTGTGGCACCTGGTATTTGTAGTCTGGTGCCACAACAAACTAGAAGCCCCAGAATTCCATAGCACTGTGCCATAGCACTTAAAGTGCATTAATTCTGCAGTGCAGATGAAGCCTGGGACATAATATGATGATATCAGGTGGAAAGATAATGAGGTTTATCACACTGAGATTTTTAGAGCTTTTGGAGATCAGTTCCAACGTGACTGCACTTTCAATGATGCAGATTCACATCATAATGTGAATGTGTTATCAGACGAGATTCCTTTCTATGGGAGCCCCTTCCGTGGCACTTCCACAGTGATTCCAAAGTGACTCCTCATTTTGATGAATTCAGAAAAAAAAGGGGTTCACAGAATTCGCATTGAAGCTCACTTCGATTTCACTTTGAATTGGTCTGGTGTGGAAAACCACTCCGATGTCACCCCCCCTTGGCCCCCTGCATCCTGCTCCATCATTCCCCTCCTCCTACTTCATGCCATCTCGCACCCTCTGCCACCCTGCCACCCATCCCATCATACTCTGCCTTCTCCTGCATCCCGATCCTGGCTCCAGTGACCCCCAGCAATCCCATTATACCCTGCCTTCTCCTGCATCCCAATCCTGGCTCCAGAGACCCCCAGAGATCTATCCCATCATCTCCTGCCTTCTCCTACATCCCAATCCTGGCTCCAGAGACCCCCAGCGATCTATCCCATCATCCCCTGCCTTCTCCTGCATCCCGATCCTGCCTGCAGTGACCCCCAGCGATCTATCCCATCTTCTGCTGCCTTCTCCTGCATCCCCATTCTGGCTCCAGCGACCCCCAGCGATCTATCCCATCATCCCTTGACTGCTTCTTCACCCCGATGAAGGATGACAGCTAAGGAGGGGGCAGGGAAGGAGGACAGCATCCAGAGCCCCACTGAGCATGTGCAATGGTGCCGATTCGAATCATTGAATCCTCCGGTGTGGTAATACAATGTGCACTCACTCTGCTTTGCTTGAGTCCGCATCACGTGACTTGCTTGGAATAGAACTGACTTCGCTTCCCCCTCAATTTGGAAGGGCAACAGAAAGGCAACCAGGTGTGGTAAAGCATCACGTTTTAACCTTAATTCGCATTGTTAGACAGGAGTGACTCTGGATCTAGTGTGAAAAAACATCACGGTTTGCATTGCTAGAACAGGAGTGACTGCGGATCTGAGTTGCAAACCCCCCACATGTGATAAGGTCCACTGAAATGCAAAGAGGCCTCATCGTGCCAATTTAGAATGGAGAGAAGGTGAATAAAGAAGAAGGAAAGAATGAGAAGAAGACTGAAAAGGGAAGGAAGGAAGAGAAGGGCCAGAAATAAGAACAATAAGCTAATCAGAATGAAGGGGGCAAAGAATAAAATCAGAATAGGTAAGAGGAAAGAAAAAGGGCAACCGGAGAAGATGGCAATAACTGACAAGACCATGTTTGTAGAAAGAGAGGTGAGAGGAAGAGGCAGATCATGGTGAAGCTGCTCATAGATTTAAAGAGAAGGGAAAGCCAATGGCTAGAAGCTTCATTTCCAGTGACTGTTTGAACTCTGGTTGATGGTCAACTAGGAGGACTGGAATGGAACCACGGCTTCTTGGTCCCCAATGTTCTAGTGCTCAATGGTTTTAATGGTGAATCCTTGCTATTCAAAGGCTTTTGGCACTCAAAGGAATCATCCCTCAAGTGTGTATTTATGCCTCAGTTCCACTGTCTGCAATGCCTTGCTCCAATTTCTTTGCCATCTTGCAAACGATGCTCCACCATATTCGCCAAAGGTGCGTCTGTAGGCTGGTCAGACCAATATCAAAGTAAGCTGGGAGCATCTGAATGAAGCTGCTTCCAGCCCAAGCAGTCTCTTTTCATGGATTCTAAGTATTGCACGCGAAGCTTTTTCTAATGTATCTTTTATTGAGAAAGAGGAGAAGGTGTGCTTCTGGAACACTCAACATTTAAAAACTGCTGATATATTTCAGAGCAAGGCCAAAAACCTTTGGATCTATACCTGGAGGACTATGAGTAACAGCTTGCATTGCATTTTTATCAGTGAGGAGACATCAACAAGACAGCCAGCAGAAGACCTGAGAGGCTCAGCCTCAACTGGATAAAATTCTTTTTGAGGTATTCTGACCTGTCTCTCTTTCCACTTCGCTCCCTTCCAATTCTGATGGTTTGGACTACAAGCTTTTGGTGAAGTTTCTTTCTTTCCTTTGCAGGAAATTTATGTATCTGTTTGATCTTCAGAATGATGGGAAATGTGAAGGTAGTGCTCAGCCAATGTTCAACCATAGCCTTCTACGTCTCCTTCTTCAAAATGGACCACTTCTGTGATGAACTTAGATTGCCACTTAAGAAACAGGAGGTGGCTAAGTATTTCTGTCAAGTCTGAAGCCCCATTCACACTTCGAAAATAATCCAGGATGAAGGGACACATAAACAACACTGCAAGGCCTTCAGCCAAACAATCACCAGGTATGACCTTTGTAGGAAGGATGTTTTTTTGAACCCAAAGCTTCTAATACAACTCAGAGGAAGCACTATTATTCCATTTATTTATCGATCACTGTATTATCTTGCAGGTGAATCTTATTTGAGTCCTTATGGACACATAAACAACACTACAATGCCTTCAGCCAGATATGACCTGTGGAGGAATGATGCTTTTTGAAGCAAGAACATCGAGGAGCTTCTAATATGTTTCAGAGTACGCCTTTGGATCTACGCCTGAAAGAAAACAGCAGAAACTTATATTGCAGTTTTCACTGACAAAATTCATCAGCAAGATGTCTAGAAGACAGGACCAGCCGAGCCTGAAAGACAACAAAGGGCTTTTTAAAAGCCCACTGAGGTATTCTTACACTTTCTCCACCTTGACTTTATCTCCTTCTCTTTCTCTTGTAGTCACTTTTGCTAGTAAATCTGAGGTAAACTCCATCATCTTTCCTTTCTTCGCTTTGCAGCATCCAGTTGGATCTTCACAAGAATTGAAAGGATGAAGACATTCCTAAGCAAAGTTGTAGCTGAGGAAGGAAGACTTGAAGGAAATAGTCGGCAGGATCTCTTCCTCTCATTACCTCTCCATGCAATTGCATGGAATAAGGTTTCCTTAATCTCAGAGACGATAGCTTTCCAGGCGGACTCAGTTCTCCAGGTGTCAGCACTTCATTTCTGGTCCCACCCCGTTTCCTCCATTTTTTCCCCTGCAACCCAACAGATGTGCATTGATGCTCCTTCTCTTCCGTCTTGCAGACTTGGATGACAACAGAAGGACTGAAGCTCCACTATGCAAGAAAGCTGAGGATATGTGGACACAGTATCCCATCATGCACAAAAAGGTGAAGCAAACGTTTTGGTTTTGAAATTTCTGGAAGCCATTTGCAATCTCACCTTTTTCTTTTCATACATTATAAACACTATTTAACAACATTGTTTTCATTGCTGTATAACAGGTTTCTGTGGATAAATGAGGAGAGGCCATCAAGAAAGCCCATTAATTCATACAAACATCTCAGGAAACGTTAACTTCAAAGAAACTGTCAGAAGGTAAGTAACATACAAGAATAAAATCTGTGACTCCAGAACATTTAAGAATAACTGAGAACAACAGAATATAACTTCAAGGAAACTGTCATAAGGTAAGTAATCTCCAGAAACGAACCCTTTGGATGCAGAAAAAGGCTTATTCTTTGAGCCTTCAGGTAAGAAAGAATGCATTTGGCCTGAGCACGAGTTGGCAGGTAGGTGGTCTGTGGTCCTTGCTGACATGCCCAGGGTAGCACTGGCCGCCACTTTTGGGGTCGGGAAGGAATTTTCCTCCAGGGCAGATTGGCCAGAGATCCTGGAGGTTTTTCGCCTTCCTCTGGGCATCCGGCAGGGGTCACCTGTTAGGATGTTTGCCAAATTAATGTATTTTGTTACTGTTGTTGTTAACTGCCTTCAAGTTGGCTTTGACTCAGGGTCACCCCATGGATGAAACACTCTCCAAGCCCCTCCATCCTCAACCATTCTGCATCCTTTTTCAGGCTTTGAGCTGGAGCCTCCTTAACTGAGTTTATCCATCTGGTATGTGGTCCACCTGTTTTTCTCCTATCCTCTACCATTCCAAGCTTCATTGTCTTCTCTAGTGAGCTGTGTCTTTTCATAATGTGACCAAAATACGACAGCCTTAGTTTGTCCATCCTGGCTTCTAGGGAGAGTTCAGACTTGCTCTATTCCCATATCCATGTCTTCCTGACCATCCGTAGTGTCCTCAGCATTCCTCTCTAGAACAACATCTCAAATGAGATGATTTTCTTTCTGTCAGCTCTCTTCACACTCCATAATCCCACATCCATAGACGGTGATGGGAAATACAATGGAATGGGTGATGCTTGCTTTAGTGTTCAGTATTAAAGCTTTCCATTTTATGATCTTATTTCATTCTTTCATAGCTGCCCTTCCCAGTCCTAGTCTTCTTCTGATTCCTTGAATGCAATCTCCGTTCTGATATTGATGGATCCAGGATATGAGAAGTCTTTGCCTTTTCCAATGTCATCATTTTCTAGACTGAATTGATGCAAGACCTCTGTGATCTTTACTGTTGTAAAAACCTGCCAGGTTGAAATTGGCAGAGAATGAGAAGCCTCTGAAAGAAAATTAATAAAAGATATTCATAGGGAATTTTTGAAATATGAAGCCCACTTTTGAAAGAAGAAATGCTTGAAGGTCTTCAGAGATCCACATAAGAAAACTCTTACCCTTTGGAAATGGGGGATAGCAAGATGTCGAATATTGCTTGCTGCAAAATGATACTCCAGTAAGAGAGTATTTACTCATCCTTTAAAAAAAAAACCTGCTTGCTAAAATAAAATTTAGAAGAAACATCACGCTGTCCAGACAGGATGGCTTTTCCTTGATGATGACGATGGAGCCTGGAGGATGGCAACATGTCTACTCAACGGAGAGATGGAAGGAGGGAGCTTCACCATTTGCTTGTATAAGGAAGGCTCTTGTCGACATGCCCAGGGTAGCACTGACCGCCGTTTTTGGGGTCGGGAAGGAATTTTCCTCCAGGGCAGATTGGCTGGAGATCCTGGAGGTTTTTCGCCTTCCTCTGGGCATCCGGCAGGGGTCACCTGTTAGGCTGTTTGGGAGATTCATTAAACTTAGAATTTTAAAACTTGCCAAATTGAATCTGGCAAATAGATATAACAACCATAATGCAAAATCAATAAAAATCAGAACCCCGGAAATAGTTCTGTTTCTTTCTCTTTTGTTTCTTTATTTTTGTCTTTAAAAATACAGTTGTGGTACTGCTCTTGAGTTCAGTTCAGAGAGAACATTGCTCTCCCTTTAGGTGGAACTTTGGGTCCCTTTAGAAATCATAGGGCTCTCAGACTGTTGTCCCTCTCACTTGCTCTCTCCTGGAAAAAAGGTGTTCAGGAAGAGAGGAATTTGTGCTGCTTCAAGTCTACCAAAAAAACTAGATTTGACAGTGCTTGAACTGCCATGGCTACATCTTATGAAATCCTGGGATTTGCAGTTCAGTTGCATCTCAGGAAGAAGTTTGAGATTCCACATACATTCTAAACTGGAACTCTCTGGCAAGGAATTTGAAATCCATCAGCAAACTACAAATCCCAGGATTTCATAGGGCATAGCCACAACAGACACGCTGATATCAAACTGCTATTGATGTGCAATAAGCATTCGCCCACATTCAAAACAGCAGACTGTAGAAAGCATTACACATGTTTAAAAAATATCCCGGTATGGTTCACCTTTTCCCTTAACATACTCTCCCTATCAGTTTTGGGATTTCAGAAACCAAAAAACTGAATAGACTGCACAGTTTATCTCCCATTGCTGCATTTTGCTTTCTTGTTTATGGGTGAGTTAGCTTTTTCAAGCGATCATGCCCTCCTTATTGCTCTGCTACAAGAATCCTGCTCTAGGTCAAGAACTGTCCTCTGGGATCCGTCTCAAGCGGGAGATCAGCAAGTATGTTTCCCCCCAAAGTGCCAGGGATGTGGAGCCAATGGCTTGAGGACCACCCCAGATGCACAGCCCATCACTTTCACTAGCATTGATCTAGAACAATGTTCCTGAAAGGGATGGCCATCTGACAGCACCTCAACTACTAGTCCCTAGCACAGTGATGGCAAACCTGTGGCACGTGTGCCAGAGGTGGCACTCAGAGCCCTCTCTGTGGGCACATGCACCATCATCCCAACACAGACTTCACTAGAATTTGTCATTAGAAATCCAGAGAAACATGGCACTTTGCAATAAATAAGTGGGGTTTGGGTTGCAGTTTGGGCACTCGGTCTCTAAAAGGTTCTCTACCACTGCCCTAGCATGTTTCCAAGAAAGAAAGAAAAATATTGGGCCTTTGGCATCTGCTGGGGTTTGGTTCCAGGACACCACTGTGGATAGCAAAATTCGTGGATGCTCAAGTCCTATTAAATACAAGGGCATAGTATAATCGAGTCCCTTATATAAGATGGAGAAAATACTAGGTTTCCTTTTTGGTATATATATATATATATATATATATTGAACACTTTCAATCTGAGGATGGTTGAATCTGTGGATAAAGAATCCATGGATACGGAGGGCCGGCTGTAATTGTATCCAATGGACTGAAGTTTTGTGCAAATTATTGGCACGTTGGGGGGGGGGGGGGAATATTGCCTGTCTCTCACCCCTTATAGCCTGAGAGAAGCAGTGATTGAATGCCACAACCCATTTCTACCCAAAAGGTAGGCATTTGAAGCTCAGTGTGTCACCCTACTGTATCAATGCCACCATGGCTGGTGCAAAAAGGAAAATTCACAAGTCTCAAGTGCATACATCTATTGCTAGTCTGCTAATGTGCTGTCAAGTGTAATATGCATCCAGACACCTTCCAGACACCTGCTTCCCTTTTGGCCTTTGCTTTTACAAATAAAATAAAATACAATGTCCCAACCTGCCTACCCACTAGAACCAATAAATCATACTTATAAACAATAACAATAAAACAATGCCATTAAAACTATTAAAACAGACAAGCCAGGGTAGTCAATGGGGGCGACTGAGATGCTAATCTGGGAAGGCCTGTCGGAAGATCTGTCTTGACCCCCTTTTTAAATCTGTGAACAAACAACCAAATAAGCAAATATGGAGGGATGAGTGTGTGTGTGTGTGTGTGTGTATACACACACATACATATATATACTCACATACACACACCAGTCTGTGTATATACATGTATACTGTGTATGTATAGATATGAGTGTGTATATGCATACACACACATATGTCTATGCACACATCTGTCGGGGATGCTTTGACTGAGACTTCCTGCATGGCAGGGGTTGGACTGGATGCCCCTAGTGGTCTCTTCCAACTCTATGATTCTACATATATATATATATATATATATATATGCATACAAACACATAGGTATATCTATATGACCTGATATCCTTCCCCACCACAGACTGTAAGCCTGAGGGCAGGGAACTAATTAAAAATAGTAATTGTAAGCCGCTCTGATAGCCTTTAGGGCTGAAGGGCGGAGTATAAATACCATAAATAAATAAATAAATGTGTGTATACATATCTGTATGTATCTATCTATCTATATGAGTGCTTTTATATATATATACAGTATATGCATACAAACACATAGGTCTATGTATAGACATGTATATATGCACATATATATGCGTATACTGTACATATCTCTATCTATATCTATGACTATACTGTGTATATATATATATATATATGCACAGACATATATGTATAGAACACATAATCATCTAATCTTACCTAACCTCATAATATGTTATTATCGTAATAGAAGGCTAGGGCTGCCCTGACCCTTTGTCTTTCTCAGCCAATGGGAGACGTGTTCAGTCCCTAACCATCCTCTCATCCTCCAATGAGCTTCAGAGGAGAAGGAGGAGGAGGAGGACCTGGCGGAACCCGCCACTTCCCCCTCCCTTCCACCTCTACACCTTTCTTCTCTCTAGGCGCACAACAACCAACCTGGAGGGGGCGAAGGGGGCGGGGTCAATAGGTTTCCCTTCCGGTCGGGAGGCCGGAAGTGGTGGTCTCCGTTGGAAACGCGGCCTAGCGAGCTGGTGGGAGCCAGGTAGGAGTGATTTGGGGGAAGGCGCCCCTTTTCGAAGGGTCTCCGTTCGGTTTCGGGGCCGAGGAGACGGAATCCTGGGCTCCGGTAGAAGCGGGGAGGGCCGGAGCAGCTGCGGGGCCTCTGGAGCCGGCGCCCCTCTCCTCGCTTGTTTTTCCATTCCTGTTACGTTGGATCAGGGCGGTCCAGGCGTCCTCCTTTTGTCCTCCACCCCCACCTCCTGCTCAGGAGGAGCTCTTCCAAAACGCCCTGACCAAGAAGCATGGATGCAACTCCTCCTGGGCAGAAGGTGGAATGGAGGACGTGTCCTGGAAAAGGAGGACCTCGGGTCTCCTTGCATGTGAGGCCCAGCCTTGCAAGAAGTATTGTGTGCATTTGGGTTGGCCCCATAAAGGTATCCCTATCTTGTGGATTTGGGGTGACACTATAAGTTGTTACTGTATATGGCCAACACGGCTATCCCTGGATGTGATAACAATGAACATAATAATACCATAGGGCAGAGGAGAAAGTATTGAAAAAATGGAGGACATTCCAGGAAAATGGAGGACATTTCCCCAAGAAAATGCTCCTAGAAATAGAAATTCACTTCATAGACTGCCAAGGAGGACCAGACATCGCCAAATGGAGGACAGGGATCATAGAATCATAGAGTTGGAAGAGACCCCAAGGAGGGCCATCCAGTCCAACCCTATTCTGCCATGCAGGAACTCTCACTCAAAGCACCCCATGCTTTCTTAGTAAGATGGCTGCATTCTGTTGTTTCTGTCCTTAGTTAAAGATGGTATGGGATTAAGGGAAGGGCATATTTTGCCAGGCTGGCCCTTAATCTTCACTAGAGACAGAAACAACAAAATGCAGGCATCTTACTAACCTCTTTCATTTTTCTCCTGTTTGGTTTGAAACATCTTTCCTGATGAAGAAGAAGAAGAAGAAGCCAGTGGAACTTCAAAAGCTTGCAACAAGCATATTGTGCATTTTGGTTGGCCCATAAAGGTATCACTGTTTGGTGGATTTTTGTTTGGCCAACACAGCACCCCTGTGTGCCCCTTAATTAGTTTTGATTAATTTGCTGTTAACGGTGGAGCAGATAAAAGGGCCTCTTCAGCTGTGGCTTGCAACCTTCTTCCCTCTTATGGATGCCCCAATGGGGGAGAAAGCTCTCATCTTTTGCGCACCGTTGGAAAGGCATCACCCTATGGAGGCAGGGTTATCCCCAGCATGAGGACCGTCCACAAAAACAATAATAGCGATGATGATAATGGAAAGGAAAACATCCCACGAGGTGCATAAAAGGCAACTGTAGTTCCGACACTGGCCAATACCTTAATTAGAACCAACCAAAGCAGTAGGTGTGGTTTTAATTTATTCATCAAAGTTGATATTAAATTATAAGGGATTTGGGAGAGATGCAAAATACCTATCTAGTTTTAAAAAATAGCCTGGATCTTGTAGCCATAAGGTCTCCATGCCCCCCCCCCCCCAAAAAAAATAAGATTAAGGTTTGAATTTCTAGAACAGATCACTCAATAGTTTTCTCAAAACCAAGTCATGCTAGATTAATCTTATCTCTTGTTTTATTAATAGATTCACAGGCTTGGTAGATGAAGGGAATGCTGTGGATATAGTATATCTTGATTTCAGTAAGGCCTTTGACAAGGTTTCCCATGACATACTTGCAAACAAGCTTGTAAAACGTGGGCTAGACAAGGCAACTGTTACATGGATTTGTAATTGGCTGACTGACCGAACGCAAAGGGTGCTCAACAATGGCTCCTTTTCATCCTGGAGAGAAGTGACCAGTGGGGTCCCACAGGGCTCTGTCCTGAGCCCAGTGCTATTCAACATCTTTATCAATGACCTGGATGACAGAATTGGGAGCACACTTATCGAATTTGCGGATGATACCAAATTAGGAGGAATAGCTAATACCCCAGAGGACAGGATCAAGATTCAAAATGACCTGAATAGACTAGAAAGCTGAGCCAAAACTAAAAAAGGGATAAATGTAAAGGTACTTCACTTGTCTTAAGCAGTAAAAATGAAATGCATAGATATAGGATGGGAAACACCTGGCTTGACAGCAGTACATGTGGGAGAGATCTAGCAGTCTTTTAGCTGCTGCATTACAAACTGAACATGAGTCAACAATGATGCAGCAGCTAAAGATGCCAATGCAATTATAGGCTATATCAATAGAGGTATACACTCGTCCCTCCGCATTTGCAACTTTGACTTTTGCAGATTTTATTCACGGATTTTATTAATATATTCTCTCTAGGAATATCTAGGTCTTCCAGTGCAACTCTATGGTCAACTGAAGAGATTCCTAGAGAGAACACTCCACTAGGCCTTTGTAGCTCCTCCAGCCCAATTCTATAGTCAATGTCTGGCAGATGTTGACCACAGAGTTGCACTGGAGGACCTAGAGATTCCTAGAGAGGTGTTCTCTCAAGTAAAAGCATAGCGTTTTTGTTATTTGCTGTTTTCCCACATTCACAGGGGTCCTGTGCCCCTAACCCTAGCGAATGTGGAGGGCTGAGTGTAGTGTGTGGAGGGGAGGGAAGTACTAGTAACACTCTATTCTGCTTTAGTCAGACCTCACCTGGAATACTGTGTCCAGTTCTAGGCACCACAGTTCAAAAAGGATGTTGAGAAGGTGGAACATGTCCAGAGGAGGACAACCAAAATGGTGAAGGGTAAAGCCCTATGAGGAGAGACTTAGGGAGCTGGATGTGTTTAGCCTGGAAAAGAGAAAGTTAAGAGGTGATATGATAGCCTTATTTAAATATTTGAAAGGATGTCATATTGAGGAAAGCAAGCTTGTTTTCTGCTGCTGTAGACTAGGACACAGAGCAATGGATGGAAACTAGAGGAAAAAAAGATTCCACCTCAACATTAGGAAGAACTGTGCAACAGAGGAACACATTTCTTCAAAGTGTGGTGGAATCTCCTTCTTTGGAGGTCTACAAACAGAGGCTGAATGGCCATCTAACATAGGTGCTTTGATTGTGAGTTCCTGCATGGCAGGTGGCCCTTGGGATTTCTTCCAACTATGTGTTCCCAGTCTGTGCTGTAGATAACAGGCTTGCACTTTGGATTTGGTAGTAAAGAGGCAATGGCTGTTGCCTGTGTTTTGCAGATATAAAGTTTCTCAGATTATCCAGTTACTCAGATCTGTCTGTTTCTGTAAAGGCAAATGTGTTTTCCATTTTGACAGAAAGCAGAACAGGAATATAGTAGTCTTAGCAAATCTGAGAATTGATTTTGGTTAGTGAAATAGATGCAAAAGACAATTGAATTGAAATTGTGTTATTGTTTATTGTCAGCCAGTAGTGAGTTAGCCACACAAAAAGAATAAAATGTCAAGTTTCTAAACTTATGTGTGTATACATCTGTGTGATGTGAGAACTCCTGGTGTTGCCTTTGTAGCCCTATGGGTAATGTTTGAACCATGAAGCACAGTCAAGCTCCCACCAGTTTTACTACTGTTCTCCAAAAGGCCCATCTCCTGACTAATGAGGCACTACCTCTTAGATTCCACTCTCTCAGTTGTGAGATCTGAGCCACAGTGAGCCTGCCATTACTAGGTGTCAATAATGTTCTCTAAAATGCAAAAGTTTCCTCAAGGTTTGCATTTCCTCTTAATCTTGTTTCCATCATTTGGAATGGAAAATAAGATTTCTTTTAATGTTGTAAAAAGATCATTGTATTCATTATTTGTCTTTTCATGCTTCTTTACCTGCTGCAGGAAAACATGGGTCGTAGGAAATCAAAGCGGAAGCCTCCACCCAAGAAGAAGATGACTGGAACACTTGAGACCCAGTTTACTTGTCCATTCTGTAACCACGAGAAGTCCTGTGATGTTAAAATGTGAGTTCTGCATGCCTCTGAAAAAAGAGATGAGAGATTATCTGTTTTATGGCAAACTGAATTTTCTTTATAAGGTGTAGCCATTGGCATCCCAGGCCCTCAGAAGAGAAGGTTCATAAAACAGGAATTCAGGAGGTTTCTTTCTAGCTGGTACTGTACTGCAGTAGTGAAAATGACTGGGAAGAAAATCATCCCTTCCCTCAAACTGGACATATGCACTGCATTCTGCAGAATACCATAGACAGAAAGTATATTTTCTACCAAGCTGTGTTTACAAAGCAAAGTTTTGCAAAGCCAGAATGCATGATGGAGTGCTCGCCTCCCATATATAAAGTACCTGTACAAAAATGAAGCATTTTTATAGCATACCCTCAGGAAGGCTTTATAGAAAGTACACAACACCTTTGTAGTGTCAGTATTCTCTGATGTCAGCTTGTTACTTGTGAGCAAGACTATTGATGCTTACCTTTTTTTGCTCTTATGCAGATACTTTGTGGGATTAAATGTGTTTACAGTTATATGGTTTCTGTGTTCCAGGGACAGAGCTCGAAATACTGGTGTGATATCCTGTACAGTTTGTCTGGAAGAATTTCAGACCCCTATAACCTGTATCCTTTGATCTTTGACTCAAGAATAGTATTTACAATAAGAAGGTCCCTGGCCCATCATATTTGGGTGCAAGGACATGTAACTGAAATGGCTGAAAAGGAGGGAAAGAGTGTTTTATAGTAACTGACTCCCTTTCCCCTGCGTACGACTGGATTCCAGGAGACTAATTTGCAACACAGAATGAGGACCTTTTTGCAGTCTTGATGAGCTCTGTGCTAATCAAGTTAAGACTCTAGAAACAGAGAATTAGTATTTGAACTGATGAAACAGTCATATGGGATGTATTCTTAACAGAGTGTGTACCATTCCATGGCGGCTGATACTGTATGATGAAAATGAGCCAAAAGTCCCACTCCTGTATTAATGTGGGAAGGAGAAAATGGGGATGAGCAGACAGATGTCTTGAAGACACACACACACACACACTCTGCCTCGTTGGCACTAGTGAAAAACATGTAATGTGACAACTGTGTATTCTGCTGATTTAATTATTTTATCTGGAAACAGTTGGGCTAATTATCTGGAAACAGTATGGCTTAAAGGTGCTTGTTGCATGGAAAGCTTAGGAGAGGCATGGAGGCTATAGGAAAATAGCATTGCAGAAGTGTTGGCATCATACGTTCAGAGCACTTGAAGAATTTTTATGTAGGAGGCACTTTTCCTTGACCTTGGCCTTAAAGATCTTTCAGAACCCGTGGACGTTTACAGTGATTGGATAGATGCTTGTGAAGCAGCCAACCAGTAGCAGCAACTGGAGGGGAGCCAGCCTCACGTTGACAACCTTTCTAAATTTGGGGGGGCAGGGTGGGAGGGTTTGTGTGTCTGTTATGTAATGCATTATTACTTAATGCATAGAAGAGACAACTGGAACAGTGGGGAAATGAGGGCTCTTATGCAGTTTGTAACTATCCAGTAAACTTGTCCTTTTTCATGTATTTTGGGAGATTTGGGGACTAAAGACTATTGGTGGGACCTGCAAGCGTGGGAAAGGCCAGTAGTTTTGTGAGCTGCCTGGCCATTGGAAATCTTGCTGTGCAAGGCTCCACTGGATGTGATCCATCACATGTTGCAGCTCAGTTTATAGAAGAGATTTCATGGCAGCTTGGTGCTCACTGACATTCCTTGGAATGCTGTGCTTCCTGCGCCATGGTTGAATTGCAATGTTTGGTAAGCAAGAATACACAGAATATAAGAAATAATTTCCTCCTCATCCCACACCATAATTCTTTTGAGTGTTGATCACTGGGCAACTTGCCCTCTTGATTGGTTGCCTCCAATTAGGAAGGATGATAGTGCATTGCATTTGTGTTGTTTCTGACAATGCTAGAAGAATATCCTTCAGCCCCTTCCCTCTCATCATTTCATTTTTCTGTGCACTTTTGCATGCAGGACTTCTCTGTCCTTTTTGATACTATGCAACTGGGCAAGCAGAACTACTTCTCAGACTCACTTTGGCCTCTCATTAAGACTCTTGATTCTCCAACATGGTCTATGGTTCCTTTTTTTATTTTACTATTTCATATGGGGTCTCTGCATCCAATGAAGAAAGTGTTGTTTTATTAGGAATTCCTTATTTAAAAGCCAATTAGTTGCCAGCATTGTTAACTGTGTTTCTATGGCTAGGTCCTCTATGGCAGTGGATATGGGATTTTGAGACTTCTATCATGGCATAATAAATTTTATTTAGAGGATTAAGCAAGCCTGCATTGCTGAGAAAATGTGCCATCTTTTGAGAAATATGTGCTTGTGTAATATACATAAGTGGAATTGAATAGTATATTGTAAAAAAGCAAGCCCTTTCATCCTGTGTGTTTTGTTTCATTCTTTTTAAAAATCTTTTGCAGCATATTTCCAGGTGTTTGGTGAGCATACCCTCTGCCAGTTTGGCTTGCCTTTTCCTATTGGGCTTCAATGGCAAGCTGTGAGGATCTTAGCTTGCAGGACAGGAGTATGATTCTGTATCTGGAGATCAAGTAAGAGGGATACTTTGGCCCATTCCCAACAGAATGATTTCTGCGCTTTCTTGGAAAACAGATGATCAATCCTTGTATGTAGATAATGTTCAATGAATCTGAAACTCAGATTCATTGTATTTGAGGAGCTGTATTTGAGTTTTCATTGTATTTGAGGATCTTCCGTTGCAATTAATACCCCTTTTAAATAAATGCTATACTGGAAAAGCAGACCTTACTGTTGATGATATGTTGTGTCCCTTGCTGTTCCTTTTGTGTTGTTTGATATCCATGTAGCTTACTGTGTTTCTTAACTGCTTCTGTAGTAATAGTTTTCTTTTTCTCCTATTGTCATATGACTGGTGTTTATGTTTTACTGATTTCCACTACTATTCCACACTTAGTGATGAAAATGTTAATGATTCTGGATTTTGTGGGAATGCTTTTATCTACAGTACTTATTTGAGGGATCAAAGGGCTATCTGATCAAACTCACTTATGAAGCTTGTATACTACAAGAATCACAGAATCCTAGCATTGGAAGAGACCACAAGAGCCATCCAGTCCAACCCCTGCCATACAGGAACTTACATTCAAAGCACCCTTGAAAGTTGGCCATCCAGCCTCTGTTTAAAGACCTTCAAAGAGGTCAACTCCACCACACTCTAAGGGAATGTGTTCCACGGTTGAACAGCTCTTACTGTCAGGACGTTCTTCCTAATGTTGAGCTAGAATCTTTTTCCTGTAGTTTGCATCCATTGTTCTGGGTCCTATTCTCTGGAGCAGCAGAAAACAACCTCACTGCATCCTCAATATGACATCCTTTCAAATATTTAAACAGGCCTATTGTGTCACCCCTTAACCTTCACTTCCTCAGACTAAACAAACACACCTCCCTAAGCCTCTTTTCATACAGCATGGTTTCTAGACCTTTTATTTCTGCAGTGTGTTTTGGACCAGAATGGGCCATTTTCTTATGTTTCAGTGTTTTGGTGGCCCTCCTCTGGACACGCTCCAATTTGTCAACATCCTTCTTGAATTGTGGTGCCCAGAACTGGACACAGTATTCCAGGTGAGACCTGACAGAATAGAGTGGTACTGTTACTTCCCTCGATCTAAACATTATACTTCTATTGATATGTCCTAGAATTGCATTGGCTTTTTAAAACCGTCACATTACACTGTTTACTCCTGTTCAACTTATGGTCTATTTGATCTGATTTGCATGTACTAGCTTTCCTCCCACCTCCAGCTGACCATTTATTCATGAATCCACGTGAGACTACAGTGTACCAGAGGAAGAGTGTAGCTTCTTGTACATAAGTTAGTAAAAGGTTAAATGCTCCTGAGTACACTGCTGTAGAGAGCTAAAAGCCTCTAAGAACAATGGCTGGATTTTGTTTCCCCAGAGGACAAACCGTAGCGAACTGTGAAATTCATTCACTTCTGGCATTCCCATTCTGTTCTTTGGGATACTTGGAGTAACTCCTAATCACTCTACTATGAGCTAATATGGAGAATTCAGTTTGAGTAAACCATTGTGCCTGGATGTGCCTGTTGCAAACAAATTTTTTTTATTGCTTTCAACAAGTCTTGGGTAAGTCACCTCTCATGAGCCTATAGACATGCTGTTGTGCTAGGCTTCCTGGAAGAAGAGCAGAGGATGTTGGAATAATAGCCTAGTTTCCAATAGGCAAAAGTATGAGCATCTTGTTGGGATGGTCATTCCAGAAACACAGTAGACCCTTGTTATATGCTGGGGTTTGGTTCCAACATCCCCCGTGTATAACAAAATCCGTGTGTGCTCAAGTCCCATTAAATATAATGACATAGCAAAATGGTGTCCCTTATAAAAATGGAAAATCAAGGTTTGATATTTGAAATTTAAACTTTTTTTGAACATTTTCAAACTCTGTATGCTTGAATCTGTGTATAAGAAGGGTTGACTATACCTTGCTGGTCCATACTTATGGTAATAATAATAATAATAATAATAAAAATTTTATTTTTATACTGCCCTTCCATAGATCAGGGCGGTTCACAGCAAATATCAATAAAACACAACATATACATTCAGGTTAAAACAATTACACAGCAGCAAAATAAAACAGAATAAAACCCCCGTTAGCCAGTCCTCTTTGCCACAGAAGAGGAAGGGAGGCCCACTGGACTTTGGTCAGGGAATGCCATCTGAAATAGAAAGGTTTTTAGGTCCTTTCTAAATTGGGCCAGGGAGGTGGCCGAGCGGAGCTCTGTGGGCAGCGTGTTCCAAAGGGCCGGGGCGGCGATGGAAAAAGGTTTTCCAAGGTGTCTGTCTTAATGGAGGACTTTAATAAGCTATTTAGATCTGTGCTGTTTTTGTGAATGAACTCAATAGAAATGGGAAGGTGGGAGATAGTTTCAGTGTGGCCTATATTAGAGGTGGGAATTGTCCAGTTATCCAGATGTTGGGCTGGAAGTCCCAGCCATAAGCAGAACTGATGAGAGCTACAGCTCAACAACTGAAGGGCTATGTTGATTTCCACCCCTTTCTAGGTGTGAAATGTACCTTTGTAGATGGGGATTCATTCAGTTTGGGTTAAGGCTCCACCTCCTCAGACTAGAAAGCAGCGGTAAGTCAGTCTTCCAAGGAGATGGACTTCCTTAAGCTTCAGATGTATTCCGGTCTTGGTTGGGAAGGCTGCTGGTGGTTTGGATGAGAGCTCCATAAGTTCCACAGGCAACACAAAAAAGACCATGGAGCAGGTATGCTATGAAGAACTGACCATTGGGACTGCCTTTTCCATTCTAGGCCACATTACAAGGGCCAGGCTGAGAAGACAGTTCTCTAATGTAGCCCAGCCAGGAACTGGAGCAATAGGAAGGGAAGACCATTTTGGCAGCATATTGCAGTGGTTTACAGGAGGCTCCCTATGGGAAACACCATTGTGGTTCCAACTTCACATTTTTGGAGCAAACCCACTATTTAAACCTCTGTCCACATCTAAGGAGGTATGTGAAGGGTCAATATGTTGACAGAGTGTCGAGATCCCATTCCCTCCACTAGTACCATGGACCAACTAGATTGTGTCAATCTAAAACCATGTTTGGACACAGGTTGTCTTGAGAACAAATTGAGAAACGAGATTTATCCCCATCCTCACAGTCCGGCCTCACAAGAGATCACTATTCCTGTTGTTTCCCTCATCATTTTATCTATGAATTGCATTTATATTTTGCCTTTCAGTTACAACTGTACACAAGACAGCTCTCTTTTTGCAGGTGGTCTGGTGGCAAAATGTTTCCAACAGATCAGAATTTCAGGTTTTCCTGGCTAAGAGATTTTGGACAGTAGAGATTCACTCACCAACCAAACTGGCCACCCCTATCTGCTTGTCTGTTCTGTCATTATTAGTAGTAATATTACGCTCTTGCTTTTCTAGTGGCTTCTCAAAGTGATCAGCATTTTCTCTTGACCTCAGCAAAGACCAAGCTGGTTAAGAAGCCAGGATCACAAAACAGAGTTTCTGTAATCGGTGGGGCTTGTTTACTGAGCGATTAAGCTGAGTAAATGGAATGAGAAGCGGCAGTTGCCTAATCACCAAGGTGATTTATTGGCACTTTGGGCAGAACATTTTAGGATAGCCAGGGCCCCCCTGAGCAGCCAACACTGTTTTCTGTGCAGCCTTTGTCCTTTGGGGCTCTTTGTGCTCTTTGAATGGAAGCAGCTAGGATAAATAGCATGGACGCAGGTGTCATCCACATTATTTGAATGATTTTTAACATTTTGTATGCCACTCCTGCAGAGCTCTGGTCCAGGTACCCAAATCAATTGGCAACGAATGACTAGATTTTGCTCTCTACAAAATTATATTGGTGGCTGATATTTTAAAAAAACCTGCCACAAACTGAGCCAAGTGCCTTTAGAATCCAAAGTTACCTTCACTTCTGTTCGCACAGTTAAGTACAGTGCACCTTCTGCTGCAAGTTCATAGGTGGCTTTCCTTTTGTATTGTGTGCACAATACAGGAGAAGACTTTTGTTCTGTGGTGGTATCCTTATAGTAGGGTGGCTTTTTTCATTTAAACACAGTCGCTGATCTCATAACTTGCAGAGTGTATAACATCCTCCTTATGTGAGAGGCCTGTCATATTGCTAGGCACTGTAGTATTCTTTAATGTATTTTGCAGCCAACATAATGGAACAGATGTATGTAGTCATATGGGCTCAGCCTGCATTAGCAGCAGTGCTTTTAAGCTGCTCCACGCAATCCTGTGTGTGCGTATGGGGTGTATGAAGAAATACACTGCTTTTTGACAGTCATAATTGGCCCATGCAGTTCTGCATTGCTTTCAAACTGACACAACAGCTTTACCCCTACAGGAGGTTATCAAATTAAATGTGGTTTGACTTATTTTGTACATACTTATTTTCTGAGACCTGCTCAGTAACAGGCTGTTTTGAGTCTGTTTGGTCCCCTGAAAAAAATCCTAAACTAAGCCAAATCTGCATACACAGCATACTGTCCTTCAACAGCCTAATTGCACAAAACTTCCTGTTATTTTTCAGGTTTTATCTATAGCTACAAGGAGTATAGATTTGCTCGTTTAAAACAGCAGGTCATTGGATGCTGGAGTTCTCAAGTTCTCAGTGTATTCAATGAGCTTATTCTCTCAGTGCAGTGGAATAATCTGTAGATGGTGGGTAGTGTCCATCCCTGCCTAGAGAGAGGCACAGAGTTGCATATCTCTTATTTTATTGCACTGAAAATAACAGAGCTATCTAATTGTTAGAATTCAAAGATATAGCCACATTAGTGTGGAAGGTCAGTATGCAAAGGTATCTTGTAGCACGTTTGAGACTAACTGGAAGAAAGAAGTTGACAGCATGCGCTTTCATAGACGACCTACTTCCTCAGATGCATGTGAAAGTGCTAGAACATCCCTTTGCATATCTAATTGTTGTTGCTCTTAATGCATCCTCTACAGTTAACTGCATTGTACTTGGCAATAGGTGCTTACACAGACAGAAAGGTTCAACACAGTTGAGGGAGGCTGACGTCCAATGTTTGTTACATTACTAACATTTTGATTCTATTTCCTATGCACTTGATAAATGGTGGGGGTTTGTTCCCAGAATCATAGAGTTTGACAGGACCTTGAAAATCACTTCTCCTTCCTGGCTTAGCGCAACCTCTGCAGTGCCTGCTGCAACTATATTATTCTTGGCAGGACTATCCAACCTCTGCTTAAATACATCCAAATGAAGGAGAACCAGCCACTTCCCCAGGCAATCTGAACAGCTCTGTTAGCAAATATTTAGTCAAAATCTGATTCCCTAAAGTGTCCACCCATTGGTTCTAGCCCTTTCTTGTGAAAATAGCTCTGTTGTATCTTCCACATTATTGCCCTTCAGATATTTAAACACCACTATCAGGTCTCCCCTTAATCTTTCCCTGGATGAACATACCAGTTCTTTTGGACTTTCCTCATAGGACTTGGCATTGATCTATATTGTGTTAGCCATCCTTCATAGCTTTGTGTCATCTGCAGATCTGATCAGCCCATTTAAACCTTTATAGCTTATTTATACAAAGGTTGAACAGAGTCCTGAGGTACTCCACTAGAAACACTGCTCTAGTAGAGATAAGGGAGTCATGTGGTCCTCCAGATGTTGCTGAGCTGCAAATCCCAACATTCATCATCGTTTGGTGTACTAGCTAGGGCTGCTAGATGCTGCAATCCGAGAGCAGGTAGAGGATAACCTGGTCTTCACTCCTGCTCTAGGAGGATGGTGAGCCTTTAATGAGCTCTCATTGAATACAGTTGTTCACCCAGCTGTACATCTACTACCCTGCTGTACTGGTAGATGTCTGGTAAAATCTCTGGTTCACATTTTACCATATTTTCAAAAAGTGTAATGTGGGATACCTTGCTCATGCATTGATGAAATCAAGTTATACTATGTCCACAGCGTTCCTATGATCTACTAACAACTAACAAAAAAGTTGACATGGTTGATCTCATTACTTTTTCCGAAAAAGTCCAGGCATGTCCTATGAAGAGATCTTGATACAAGGCCAGGA
>NC_056523.1:197434246-197453856 GCF_019175285.1 Sceloporus undulatus
AAAACTTCTGCCTAGTAATAATTGGGGGGGGAGTCAATGTTGGGCTAAGTAGAGCAATGGTTTTATTCAGTATATGGCTTATAACGATAATTTCCTATCTCTTTGTCTTGCCAAAAACAAACATTAAGGAAATTCTTCAATAATGTTAAAAAATATAATTTTTTCTTTTTTTATTGTGCCACAGTGAAATTAATGAAGTATTCATTAGCAGAGCATTACAAACAAATACATCTGTTTATAAATTTGGTTTTGAAGGGGATAGTGTGTTTAGCTGTTCAGCATGCAAAATGCTTCTAACTGGGAAGAGAAGGGAGGAGGAGGAACTTTAAGGTGTTTGAAGACAGCTGTTTTCTTTGGCAAAACAGATGACTTCTCAGTAGTCTAGATCTCAGCATTTTCCCAGTCTCTGGCACCACATATCAAACAAGAGAGCCCATGGGCAGATGGCTTTCCTCTAATTCTAAATTTGCCAGTTAACAAATTAAATATATAGATTTATATATATATTGCATGTGAGTAATTACAAAGGAATTGCAAGTACCTCCAGATGAGACATTTGTCCTTTGTCCTCACCCAGAAGGGACTGCCTCTTCTGAGACAGTGACTGTGTGACACATGCAGGCATCCTCACAAAATAGGAATACATACTTTTCAGAATGGATGTGGTACGATATGCAAAACTATGCATATTTGATTAATCACATGATTAACTGACTAAGGTTTCTTGAAGCAATAGCTTATCTTAAATCCAACTTAAAATGTGCCGGTAAGTACTTGTGATTTCAGTGGGTCTTACTTCGGTGTTCATGTGTTCAGGCTCATGAAGCTAACCTTCCGTTGAACAATACTGGCTTCACACCAAGTGGTTTCTCTTCATGCAAGGCACATGAATGTTGAGAAGCTGCTTTGGTTTTAAATGTGAATTAGTTCCATGGCAACCAGTGCGTCTATAGTCTTATCTAGGACTGTTCATGTTTTATACCTCAAGAATTGTCAAATCCTTCTAAGACTGTTTGCAAATGGCTAGTTTTGCATAAAATTGCTTGATAATTCAACTTTTTA
This sequence comes from Sceloporus undulatus, assembly GCF_019175285.1. Taxonomy (NCBI): domain Eukaryota; kingdom Metazoa; phylum Chordata; class Lepidosauria; order Squamata; family Phrynosomatidae; genus Sceloporus; species Sceloporus undulatus. The sequence continues at coordinate 197,435,309 of NC_056523.1, forward strand.
CTATGGAATAATGCATAAGTGATGGTAGTAGGATAAATGGGGTTGTTGGCAAGGAATTGATTTACTGGCTGAGAACTGTTGGCAACAGAGACACAATCGTAAGGGGAATGGGGCAAGGAACTATGTGTCACCAAAGATTTACTAATCCAAAGCACTACTGTTCTCTGTAAAAGCTGCTTGCATATTGTGGAGCCAGATTGATAACTAAGAGTTCTGGACACTTTTAGAAAAGCAAACACTGCATTCTTGAAAATCTGGCAGCTTGTTTTAAAGACATTCAAATTCTGCCTGAAAATGTACATGTATAGCCATGGTTTATATTTGCACTTCCCTGTCTGTCATCCTCTCTCCCATCACCCTTGAAATATAGTATCTCCAGGTCTATGGATATGCAGTGTGCACATATCATTTCTGGTGAAATGTGCTTTGCATGTGTGCCCATTCTTCTTCCACAATCTCTCTCTCCACCATACACATGTTCTACCTAAACAGGTCCATTTCCAGGAGGCCAAGAACTCATTCCATTTCCGTGTTCTACAAACTCTTTGTATTTAGGAAGGAGAACTGACCAGAACCTTTGGCAAAACAGGTTGATGGAAAACTTGCCCTTCTTACCCCTAGGCTGGTTGAACGTAGGAGACAGTCACTAATTCAACTTGTACTAGAGCAGCTTCTGCTACTGAGTTTACAGAGTGCAGAAGCTAATACATTCACCAACAGAAGCTTTGCCTCCATTTCCTACTTCTGCACTAACAGTAGTGGTGGCAGTGGCAGCAATTGACACAAACAAGGAAAACAATGATGCTAAGGGAGGCTGGACTCTTACTCTGGAGGGAGAGAAGGAAAGGAGAGAAATCAAGCGTACTTATTCCCCTGCTTCTCCTCCCTACCCTGAGGGCTTTCTGCCACATTAGTGCATGCTTAAAAGATGTGGCTGTATGATAAGTTAAATAAAGCGTGAAGGCATCAAGGTGAAGCTTTAAGGCTCAGTGGTAGAGGCTTGGAGGAGAGACCTGACTTTGACATGGCTTAAAGAGTCTCTAGTGAGCTGATGAGCAGTTTGGGGGAATGGTCTACATCTCTTTATATTCCCAGGTGAAAATAACCACTTGTGGGTGTATCTCTTGGGGGAAGCGCCTTGCAGTGCCGGTGTCTCTGTTCCACGTCTGTCCAATGATTTCTGCTGTCTACTCTGAGTTGTAGAAGTTGTGATGGCTGTGGTTGTACTGGTCCTCGTCCTCTCCGATGATGGGGTAGTTAGGCGTGAGGCAGTACTTGGAGTCATAGACTTGCCGTGGCAGCCCATACACAGTCATGCCCTGCTGCGATGCCCCTTTGTTGCTGCCCATCTGCAGAGAGATGTTCTGGGTGTCGCAGTGCTCCATACCCAGGGCTGGCTCAAAAATCTGGCGCTTGGTTCCAGGAGCAGTCATGCCCGCCTGAGGAGTAGGGAGAAATACAGGTGGGTGGTGGAGGGGGAAGAGCAGACAGTTAGGAAATAGTTAGCTGAAAACCATAAGAAGTTTGCAAATTGGTTTAGTGGAAGACACAGGGCTTCAGATGAAATACTTGTTTCCCCCACTTTTTAGTATTTAGTGTCGCCAATAGGGCTTCATTACTGTTACATGTGACCAAAACGTCCTTGTGTTGTACAAAGCAAAGTTCTGGCTTTTATTTGTTACCATTTCTTTTCTCCTGCCTTCTAAGGCATGGATGTGTGCTTTGGCATATTACACATCTGAGTTTATCTCTTTATCTTAGGGGAAATAATATATTTTTTGAAGATTAGAAGTGCTCGTTTTCTAAACTACTACCTTTAGGTTGGAAAGAACAGGCTAGAACTTGTTAGTGGTAATCTTATCTTGAGATAATGACCCCTGCCTTCTCTGAATTTGCTTCAGCTTTGACTTTTATGTTTTCAAAAGGCTAAAAACAAGGCCATTGGCTTTGAAAAATCATAGGCTCCTTTCAAAAATGGTCAGGCTGCTCGTATTGGATTAAGTGATCAAGCACCAAAAAAAGCAGCAGGGGCTTTATCTCTGGCAAAGTGTTAATATTTGTACATGATGCCTAAAAGCTAGTTGTACTGAAGTGCTAAATGCACAGGCAACCCTGACTAGTCCACAGAGAAATATGTTGGCAGAAACTTGTCTTAATGTATACAAGAAATGCTATATAAAAAAATAGTAACACATGCACAGCTGTTTCCCTCAGAAAAGTGATGTCTAGTTAACACCACTGATGTGCTTCATTATATTTTTGACATTTCTGAGGAACAGCTATGTACTTTTTTCTCTTTCTCCATGGAAACAGCATTGCAATGTTAACAGCATGCCTGCTGTAACAAGGAAGACTATGCTGATTGAAAGGCAAATGTTATTCTATCTGAAGGCTTGGAAAATTAAACTGATGGCAAAAGATACTGTTCTTCTCAGAGATGACACTTGAGGGCTTTGGTGAAAAGAAGTTATGCAGGGCATTTAACTGTTATATTGGTCCTGGCTCCCTTAAGACCATCTTCTCATTAAATGTACACTTCCTTCTCTAGTTGGAGCACTAAATATTCCATCTCCATAATAGCACATTTTCTCCTTTCCCCTTTCTTACCTGGCTGGCTCCTTTGTTGGTTCCCATCTGTAGACTGATTGTGGCTTGATCTAGAGGCTGGTCTGTGCCCAGCTTTGGATCATAGAGGTGCCGACGTGTGCCATATGCTGTCATGCCCTGTTGACTGGCAAACTTGTTGGTGCCCATCTAAGAAGAAAAATTGTGACAATGAAAACTGGCCATTCCACCTTTGCCATGTCTCCTCTTGGCAGTGAGGTCTCTCTCAGACACCAACAGGTAGAAAACCCCCACTGTACCCTTTTGTTGCTGTTACTGTTGTTCTATGGCTTCAAATCATTTCCAACTTCTGGCAACCCTAAGGTGACCCTATCACAGGGTTTTCTTGGCAAGTTTCTTTAGAGGGGGTTTGTCATTGCCACCCTCTAAGGCTGAGAGAATGGGACATGCCCTACCACTCAGACAATTCCTTGTTTCTAAATGTTCCATTTATGGTTCTTATTATCCCATTTCAACTCTTTTTGCAATGCTGCAGGAAGATCTAGCAATTGGAGGTCTCCTTAATTTGTTACCACTCATCACTTTTCTGGGCATTAGGTTTTGAGGTGAGACTGTCCTCTATAAACAGTACAGGGCTCAAAGGGGGCAGAATGAAACTGCTGTTCTAAACCTGATGCACAAGTTGTAAAAGAGCAGAATGAACTTGGGGGTAGCTCATTTCTAGACAGAACCCACAGGACACCCACAGCCTAGATATTTATTGCACATTGTGGTCTCTTTGGGCCTCTGCTGATGTAGGTCAGGTGCTCTACTTTGCTTCTCACTTTTCCTCAGTGCCCTTATTGATACTCCCTCTTCAATCCTTTAGTTTTTACAAAGGAAGACAGTGGGTCATAAAAATTTCTTGCATCAAGGCTTCTGCCGAAATGTGATGTTATGCTCCTATACCTGGCTCCTCTGTCACAACTTGTTACCACTTCATAACTATCATGTTGCTTTCCTGGGATTCCTTCTCTTTTTGCATAATAAAGAGGGATTACCCATATGGTAAGAGCCAGTATGTTGCAGTGGTTTGAGCACTGGATTATGACTCGAGACCTGGGTTTGAACCCCTGCTTAGCTATGACAACCCACTGGATAACCTTGGGAAAGTCACCCTCCCTCAGCCTTAGAGGGTGGCAGGCAACCCCCCCCCCCTCTGAACAAATCATGCCAAGGGTCACCATATGTCAGAAACAACTTGAAGGCACACAACACTGAAGAATTATTTGCTGGTTGATGTGATGTGCATTTATATGGAGGGAGTGTTCTGTTTTTACTACAGTGGCAACATGTGGTGGTTATAAATATTTTCAGTGTGGTAGGCTTTGCCTACATCCCCCAAGACGGTTATGTGGATGTTAAAGGGCTGTAATATCAGCATGGAGAAAGAGCTTCTTTTTATAGTATAAAAATAATTTCATCACTAACCTGCCATGTCACATAATATATCATGTATGTGAGATAGAGAATGAAGGAAATGCAGGCAGCTGCTCTGGGTTAAGGTAGCTTTCTTGATGTTTTTTAAACTTCAGTTTTTATTACCTTTGGATAAGGGCATTATCATGTAGTGCCACCAAGTGGCAGTTTAATGCCCAATACCTTCCACACAATAGGAAAACCAGATGTGTCTTTTGAATGCTCAAGTTGATTGCACTGGAATTGGGGGGAAACCCTCCACATTTCCAAACCTCTTTTGTTTTCACTTGCTTGTGGGATGATTATGATAGTGTGATGTGCTTTCAAGTCGTTTCCAACTTATGATGACTCTAAGGCAAACTTATCCTGGGGTTTTCTTGGCAAGATTTGTACAGAGGAGGTTTGCCATTGTCTTCCCTTGAGGCTGAGAGCATGTAGAATCATAGAATCTTAGGAGTTTATCACATGGGAGGCAAAGTGCCCAAATCCCATGAGTAAACAAGGTTTAAATCTTGGGAATATCCCACAAGAGTCAGATTGTTTTCAAACATCTCGGGTGATTTTGACTAACACGACATTAACCTGTGCGGAAAGCCACAAAATCACGATGCAGTTTTCCTGAAGTTAAAAAGCAGTGCAATTTTGCGGCCTTCTGTACGGGTTAATGTCACATTAATATCCAAGTCGTGCAATGTCCTCTGAAAACAATCCCACTCTTGCAGGATATTCCCAGGTTTAAACCCTGTTTATCCCCCAGATTTGGGCACTTCATGTGATAAACTCCATAGAGTTGGAAGAGACCACAAGGGCTATCCAGTCCAACCCCCCGCCATGAAGAAACTCGCATTCAAAGCACCTGCAACAGATGGCCATCCAGCTTCTGTTTAAAAACCTCCAAAGAAGGAGACTCCACCACTCTCTGAGGGAGTGCCTTCCACTATCGAACAGCTCTTACTGTCAAGATGTTCTTCCTAATATTGGAGTGGAATCTCTTTTCCTGTAGCTTGCACCCATTGTTCCAGGTCCTATTCTCTGGAGCATCAGAAAATAAGCTTGCTCTATCCTCAATATGACACCCCTTCAAATGTGACTTGCTCAAAATCGTCCAGTGGGTTTCATGGCTGAGCTGGGAATTGAACCCTGGTCTCCAGAGTTGCAGTCCAACACTCAAATGTCCAAGTCAAGGATGGTGGCCCTCTGCTAGCCACCTCCATCTTTCAATACTACAAAGGGTTCTGGAATGAAACCACACACCTGCAACCCAATGATGTTCCGGCCTTCTTTCAGCTTCTCAGGCAGGAATTTGCGTTGCTGTTTCTCAGCATATTTCACCCCAATGTTCACCTTGTTGCCTTTTGTCTTGGCCTGTACCAGGGAAGGAAACAGAAGTTACTCTCATGGTTGCTTTGTGCCAAAGTAGGAATGCAAACCAGCACCACTCTCTTTGGATCTTGTGCTCGAGAAGGCAGCATGACTTTTCCTGGAGAAAAGAGTTGGCGATGTCACCAAGTTTGAGCAGCTTCTGTCTGGCCTTCAGACTGAGAGCTGCAGGTGACCTTTCTTCTGAAACCTTATTACTGTGCTCTAACTTGGGCTCAGAATTCAACTCTGAAAAATGCTTTGTTCAAGATGAAAGGTGTCATCTGCTTTAGAAATGCAATGGCAAAGGAGCGACAAAGCCAATGCATTCTGTGAAGGTATACTCGCAACATTCCACCAATAAAGCCAGGCCACATGTGCTCAGGTAACGCATGAGTGTGATCAAAATGACAAATGTTATTAATGAAGAAGAACATACAAGCCAGAAGAGGCTCTAGCAGTTTGCTTTTGCCTGAGCCTACTGCCCCCCCCCCCCACCGGTAAAGTTGAATGCAAACCAGTTTGTACCAATGGACGTAAGTCATAGACAAAGAGTGGAACTGAGGAGGGAGAGAGAAAATGGGACATTTTAAAAGCAGTTGAAAAAGCAAAATCATAGCAGATTCATCGAGACTTTCCCTGCCGGACTGGGCAGGGTATTTGAACACTTGGAGACATCTCATTTCTTCACATATTCCCAGGCTTCAATCTGATACTGAAAACAAATTCTAGGACACAGGCTGGGATGAAATTAAGCCCTACATATTGGAATGGGACTTTTTCCTGCCCACTACCCATACAGGGAGAAAATGAGATTTATCCTCTCAGACAGCCTTTCTGAAACATTTTACTCTGGAGAAACCCTTAACATAATTTTCAGGTCTCAGGGCACTCCTACATTAAATTTATTATACAGTCACCCCTCCAAGTCTGCAGAGGGGTGACCACCATTAACCTCAATGGGGTGCATGCCCGTAGCACATGCTTCGCATACACGCGCCTCATACAGGCTTGAATATGCACGAGTTCCAAACTGCAACTGTATTTACAGCTCAAAAAAGCCCACTTTCATCATGATCTCTTGTGGAACCCTTAAAAACTACAGGCAGAGAACCCTGATTGAGAAACCTTGCACTTGGAGAAAGAAAAGTACACTAAGGATATATAACCAGCAGAATTGGAAATCAAGAGATTACAGTGGGCCCTTGGTGGGGTTTGGTTCCAGGACCCCACCCCACCCCCTGGCTTCCCCGTGGATACCAAAATCTCTGGATGCTCAAGTCCCATTATATACAATGGCATAGTAAAATGGTATCCCTTATATAAAATAGCAAATCAAGGTTTGCTTTTTGGAATTTATATTTTTTTTGAATACTTTCAAGATGTGGATAGCTGAATCCATGTATAAAGGATCTGTGAGTGTGGAGCATCAACTGTACAGGGCCTCAAACACAGAGTGGAAAATGCTGACTTGGGTGGATACTAGAAAAGTTTATACCAAACCCATATTGAGTTATAGCTTGCCTTAAAAAGTGTGAGCTAAGCTATTCTTTTGCTGCAAGTCCTGAACATACCAAATGTCCTCAAGAAAGCTATCATCCTGGGGCCTTAACCCTATTTATTTCTATATTAGTTAATATTTCTAACCCACATTTCTTTCTGCCTTTCAAGCCAGCAGACTTGGTGTTCCTCCTTCCCATGTTATCCTTACAACAATGTGAGGTAGGGCTGGCCAAGAGAGAGAGAGAGAGATGGATCAAGATGTCTGTGAGTCACCCTATGGGTTTTGTGGCCCAGGGGCTACTAGAACTGGGAACTCTGAAGTCCCAGTGCAGCCCTTTCATAGCTGCACCATTTGCAATGTCAGGGTAGAACTGAGAGCATTGTTTGCAAAGATTACTAAGGTTATATTTTTGAAGTACAATAGTTTCAATACAGTTAGCTGGCCCTCCATATCCACAGATTCCTTATCCACAGATTCAGCTGTCCATGGCTTTGAAATATTCAAGAAATTCATAAATTCCAAAAAGCAACCTGGGCAGATATCTCCAAGTGATCAATTTAACATTTTACATAAGGGACACCATTTTACTATGCCACTGTATTTAATGAGTCTTTAACATCCACGGATTTTGGTATCGATGAGGGCTCCAGGAACAAAACCCCAGTGGATACTAAGGATACTAAGGACACACTGTACATGTGAAATAATAATAATACTGTGGCACTGCCACCTAAAAAAATCCACAGGGATCCCAAGTTACTTACCATGCTAGCCAGTGCAATGAGTGTAGACTGGACCTGAGTGTGGTTTGTGTTCTCAAAGAGGTCGTTGGCTTCAAAGATGTCATGGGGCTTTACTCCATATTTGGTGGTGGCCTTAATGAAGTTCCCGATGTTCTCCAGCTGCAAAAGAAGAGAGGCCAATGATAAACCATCTGCTGATCCTTTTTTTACTCTCCTTCTCTCAGGCAACCCAGGTGACAGCTTCCTCCCACAGCTATCTAGTTAAACAAGAATATCATTTCAAGTCTTAGAGTAGGAGCAAGGCACTGTAGCTCTTTGGGTGTTTTTCTCACCATTTGACTATGCTACCTAGGGCTGATGGAAGATTTATATTAATTTATTCTTGCTCTATTGTGCAGGCAACATAACTGCCTTTTGAAGCTGCAGTTCTGTTACAAGTGTATCCCATTTCCCAAGCACTTGGAGCAGCAGAGTGGGGAAATTTAATTTCTCCCTGGGCAGAGTATTCATTGCTATTGAAGTGGTTGTGTAGTATAGGGTTACATGAGGGCCTCCAGTTCGAATGTCTTTGCTGTTTTGTGATTTTGCTTTATTTCTGATATTTCTTTTAATGTGGTCTTACTGTGGATTGCCTAATGAGAGACAGATAGATAGCTATGGTGTGTATGCCTGTGTGTGTGTTTGTGTCTGTCTGTCTGTCTGTCTGAGAACCAGCCTGGTGTAGTGGTTTGAGCATTCAATTATGACTCTGGATACAAATCCTTCTCAGCCATGAAAACCCACTAGATGACCTTGGATTAATAAATAATTAAAAAAAACTTATTTATATGACTTGGTTAGTACTTGCAGGAATAATGGCAAAAGGCAAAATGTGTTTAGGGTAAGGAGAAGAAAATAATTTTTCTGGATCAGTATATCCATTTCCCACTTCCTTGGACTTACAGTGGGATGAAATACATCTTGCCTTGCAAACCTATAAAATTTCTAAGGCTTACAGTGCATTTGTGTGAAGGAAAACATTTCACAAAGTCATGCATGCATACGAAAATACAGATGACTAAAGTTATATATATTTAAGAAACATACAGATATATGTCCTAGTCAGTGGTGGAAAATGGGTATAACAGTATGTACATTAGCCCGAAAAAGCCACAAAAAACTACATTTTTTTAAACAGACACACTCATGCAGGAAGAAAGAAATAGATACAGTATAGGACTGGGATGAGTCAAGAATACTGATGGGATTCTGATAGGACTCCAGAGACCAGGGTTCAAATCACTGCTCAGTTATGGAAACTCACTAGGTAACCTTGGACAAGTCACACTCTCAGTCTCAGATGAAGGCAATGGCAAATCTCATAACAAATATTTATTTATTTATTTACTTATTTCATTTGTATGCTGCCTTTCTCCCAGGAGGGACCTGAGGCAGCTGACAAATAAAAACTTTAAAAATCTCAATAAAATTCAAAATTATCTACACACCAATATAAAAATGAAAACTCCACGATAGGTGTGCAGGGTCACCATAAGTTGGAAAGATGTGAAGGCACACAATGAGATGGGGTGCATTATTTAGAGTATTTATCAGGCAAAAATACTTGACCCTTCAGTCAAAAAGTCTGTTAGGGCAGGATTCTTTTCTTTATGCAGAAAATTGCTCCTTTCTTATGGAAAGTAAAGCCAAAGGCTGCAGGAAACATCTTGCTCTAGGGGAGTCCTATTGTGGCATTTGGTGTCTAGGCATAATTTAGGCAAGGGATGCTGCCAGTTTTTCAGTGGGTTCCTTTTTTTGTGCCCCATTTTCAAAGACAGGTTTCTGAGAAACTAAGCACAGAGAGAGAGAGAGAGAGAGAGAGAGAAAGAAAGAAAGAAAGAAAGTTGGTTAGTTCACCTGGTGCCAGTTCTGTGTGGACTCGTTCACCTTCCTCACAGATCCAGGTTGGAGTTTGTTGATAAGCCTGAAAGGCAGAAATGGGAGAAGGGTGTTCATTTCCATGTATCTTATATGTTGCTGAAATGGTACTACAAGCATCATGTTTCTCTGAAGAGCATCAGCTTCTCAATCTGCAACTATTTTGATCTATTAGGTGAAAATGTGAGTGCTTTTTTCTATACAGGGGTGATCTCCATACAGAAGAAGCTTCTGTCTAGGGAAGAACGGGATCATCAGCAGAAAGTTGCTTTGTGGTTTATTTTTTAAAAAATACTATTCTGCTTCCCCCTCCCAACAATTCCAAAGCAGCTGACACATCTTGCTTTGTAGGGCAGGGGAGAGAGAATTAAAGACATGGAAGTACAGTGGACCCTTGTCATATGCTGGGGTTTGGTTCCATGATCTCCTGTGGATAACAAAATCCGTGGATGTTCAAGTCCCATTAAATATAATGACAGAGCAAAATGGTGTCCCTTATAAAAAAATAGTAAATCAAGCTTTGATATTTGAAAGTTATATTTTTTTGGAACATTTTCAAACCGTGGATGCTTGAATCTGTGTATAAAAAATCTGTGTATAAGAAGGGCCGACTGTATATTGAGAAGTGTCAAACAGCCAAGAATCAAACAGTTCATTATTCTATGTACTCCCCACTTCGTGATCCATGAATTTGCAGATGCTACTGAAAATACGAAGATTTCATTTGTGACCAAGCAAAGTAAGGGATTAATAAGGCTGAATAACACTAAAGCTGCCCAATTATTATGAAGTACAAAAAAGAAATGAGGAATTAACAAATGGATACAGATGAGAAGCTTCTAAGGAAACAAAACTGGCTGTTCTTAATTTACTAGCAAGGATGTTTGAATCAGACAATAAACCCAAGAAGAACAATCTGACCCTTGTGGAAAATACCTGTAACTATTGAAAGAGAGCCACTTGTTTTTTATGTGTAGCAACACAGATGTCATTTTTAAAGAAACAGGACAAAGAATAAAGAACAAAGCAGATATTAAGGAATGAGGCTATTCTTTAACTTAAAAGTAGATCTTCTGTTTTAAATAAAGATGTACATGATATATTACTATGCACTATTTTTAAAAAAATAACATGGGAAATATTTTAGAAAAAAATGGGAATTATAATTAAAAACGTCAAGCCTTGTTCAACTGATGCAGACATTTTCTTCTGCTAGGTTCTAAGACAAAGCAATTAAGGCCTATTACTTTAATTTTAACAACAAAATTAGTTTATTGTTGCTAGGTTTCCCTATTTTTGTTTTCCCCATGGAATCAAACGATGAAAATCTTATAATGGGCAATTATTTGTTTTCTGAGTCAGTTTGATCTTATTTTAATTAATTTAATTAAAAGATTTATGACTCAAACTTCTAAGGTAAACCAACCCTCCCAAGGCAGTATATATTAAAAGTAGATGGATGTGAAGGAAAAGAATATTATGGAAGATGTTGGCTTATACTTCCTAATATTGAGTGGTATTTGGGTTCATTATTAACACAGAAGAATATCTTTGGTGTGAGCACTTGGAGATTTATCATACAGATTTTGAGACTCATTCTACTGTTAACAGTGGGTGTTTCTCACTAGTTACTATCCATTTGGGTTAGTATTCTATAAAATATTCAAAATAATAAAAGAACAACCAGCAGCAGCAGCTAGGCTCCTTGACTTTTGGGCCAGTTGCCAGAATATTTCATGTAAAAAGGCTGCCTGCGTAAAACTTTTAAGGAAAGCTAAAAGAGGAACGCCTTCTCCCATATAATCTGCCTTGTACAATGTGTGCATTTTAACTGATGTGTTTTAATTGATATGGCGCGTCTGTTAATTGTTGTTGTTCAACATTCCTCAATCCATGGGGAGCCGGATAAGAAATAAATATTACAACGACTACTATTATTAGTGTAAAAGCCATTGATGACATTTTCACTTGAGGTGCATGGATGATGTACCTGTGTGTACACCTGAGGAACCAAACTGTAGAGCTCAGCCCAAAATACCATTTCACATGCTGTAGGTGGATTCTCCTTAGCCATTTTCTATAGTCTATAGAGGAAAAAGAGGCCAGGTGGGATAGAGCCAGGAGTTTGGTAGGGACAGGTGGCAGAAGTTTCCTTTTCAATTGACAACATCCACAGTGCATTTCTTCTGTCAAACAACCCTATAACCAACTTGTAAAACTTGTACCTCAGAAGGCACCACATTAAACGTGTACCTCCTGTCAGTACAGTTGGTCCTCCGTATCCACACATTCTTTCGTATTCAAGCATCCATGGCTTGAAAATATATTTTAAAATGTATGAATTCCAAATAGCAGGCTTTGATTTTGCCATTTTAAATAAGGGAAACCATTTTATTATGTAATTGTATTTAATGGGATTTGAACGTCGACAGATTTTGGTATCCTCACGGGTCCTGGAACTGAACTCTAGTGGATATCAAGGGCCCACTGTACATTATTATTATTATTATTATTATTATTAAACTTTATTTCTATAGCGCTGTAATTATACACAGCGCTGTACAAAGTCGGTAAAATTAGGAGTAAATAAAAGCCTGCCCAAGGCGTACATTCTAAGATAATAACAATTAAAAGAAGAAAAACTTCAGCCTGCTTCCTGCCATGTTCTTTGGGGAATTCCTTTCCAGTGGCTGGCATGGTATGATTGTTGGGGACAAGGTTGCAGACACTAGTCCATGGACTGGGATTCTTCATCCCCATCTTTTAAGAAACCTCTGAATCTCTTGAGCCTTACAAAAAGGGCCACAGTGCCAGTGTTGGGCTTCCTCCCCCCCCACCTCTTCTGGGGCAGAGACTTTCCCCCTCCCCACATGGCTCCTTACTCGCATAGGATGACTCCATCTTTCAGACTTTCCATGAAGCTTTCTCCAATGCGCTTCCCCGTCACCTCCTCAATCCATACCCGCAGTTCATGCTCCCTCTGGAGATCGTATTTTTGTGCTAGCTGTAGGGAAAAACAGAATATTTTAAAATTAGAGCAAAAGGTCAACAAGACTCCAGGCACTAGTCTGGCATGTGACATCCACAGCCCTTTGACATTCTGCTGTTTCAATGTCAACAGCATAGAGTTTGAAACTCTAACCTAGAATCAGGCCGTCCACAAAAGATAAAGCACCACTTTCGATAGAGAAATTGATACTATGTCTAGCCACTTTTCAAAGAGATGATTTTGCCCACTCCGAACCATATTGCCCTACTAGCTTATGTCTGAAACTACTTGTCCTGAGTTGGCACCCACCTGAACTTGTGTTCATTTCTCTAAAACTGTGAATACATTCACCTGTTTCTAAGGGAATGTGCTAATGCTCAAAAACATTGGTTGTGCTTCCATTCTTTGGAATATATGGATCTCTCAAGAATATATAGCGATGAATGCAATAATATATGCATCCCATCAGGACCAGGGACTACAGAAGATCTGTGTGTTAAGGCAGGCATCTTCTCTTTTTCCTCCTTATTGCTCACACTATTCTGATATTCTCAAACATACCACTGGACTTAGAAAGTTACTTTTTGGAACAACAACTCCTATAATTGGGATTCTGGGAGTTGTAGTCTGAAAAAGTACCTTCCACAAACACTGCCCTTGTTAAAATACTGATTTAGCCTTCTGGAGAGAAGGAAGTCTGTGGGATCTACTCCTAAGAACAGAAAATTGCAACCACGGTTGGGAACTGAGTTATGAAATTTGAGGTAAGCTGACAACATCAGTATTTATTTTAAAAAGCTGTAATCCTGCAGGCATTTCTATGTAAACATCCATAGGATCCTGTCTTGTTTTCAGCATTTAACATCTTTATTGAGCGTAAGCATTTTGGTTTGTCAACAGAACAAAGTGCATGAATGTAATGCTCAACAAGCTGAGAAGAGCCTATAGCTAAGGTGTGGGGCACGGGTGGACACTTAGACAGTGATTCTTGGTGGGAAGATGGCGAGACAAACCCACAAATTTCATTTGTAAAATGTTGGCATAAATATCAGTGCGATGGAAACTTCAACCAACCAGAGAGGATGACGTGCCACCAGAATTTGGGCTTTATGTACCACTGGGAAAAGCAACCTTGGCTGTAGCTTGCCTCTTTATTTGGAAATGTGTTTGCAAACAGGTCCTTCTAAGGGTTTTGCAGGCCCCCACTCCTGCCCATGGATCTTGGACTCCACTGGTCTCCTGGGAACGTGGGGCAAGAGTGACAGGAGATGGTTTTGAGGGCTTCATGATGCCCTGGCTTGCAAAAAAACCCACAATGGTATTTGGGGCTTTTGAAAGGTCCACATTCTCTGTCAGCCAAAAAGTCCAGATGCGTAAATCATTAAAGCTGGCTTGCTTCACAGACACATTTTTATTTCTTTTTTCTTCTGTTGTTTTATTTTTATTAAAAGAATCTCCTAGAGCAGTGGTACTCAAACAATTTACCCTTGGGTCTCCCCTGTACATCTACATGCAGACGTGACGTGCCCCCCCTCAACATAGTATATGAATAAAAACATTTTGTTTAATGAGTGTGCTTATTTTCATTTGTGCATTCATTTTTATTCATATTTTAACATTTTATAAGTAACTACCGTAGCTGTACCCAACCACGCGTTGCTGTGGCTCAGTCTGGTTTAATGGAAAAGAGATAAAAGAGAAAGCACACTTTTCTGAAATATTTAATTTCACAATGCTTGTAGGTACATAATATTTTTGGTTGTTCCATTGTCTGTGTCGATATAGAGATTGTGTGGTTTGCTGACTCTAGAACACGGAATGTATAATTGTCCATGTGAGAAGCAATCAATGTCTAGATCTAAACCACACAATTCTAAAGATTGGCCCTCAAGATTTGTTGATGGTGATTGCAAATGCCAATCGAATATTTAGCATAGCGTGTGTAGCTGTTACGTCCAACAGATGGCGCTGTTTTTTAAAAAAACCTATTTTTACCTGTCACAGGTGTGACATCTATATGATAGTAGGTATATGTATCTAAAAACAGGTGTATATTTGAATGGAATGTTGTGTCAAAATTTCAAAGCAATCAGTGAAGAACTTTCGAAGATTTAAGATTTTGAACAAACGAACATTTACATATTTATTTATATAGATTAGCTTTCTTCAAATGAGATCAAGTTTATGTAAATTCAGTCAGCCTTCCATATCCATGGATTTTTTTATCCCCAGATTCAAGCATGCACGGCTTGAAAATATTCTAAAAATACATAAATTCCAAAAAGCAAGCCTTGATTTTGCCATTTTATATAAGGAACACCATTTTATTATGCCATTGTATTTAACGGGACTTGAACATCCATGAATTATGGGGGGGTCCTGGAACGAAACCACAGTGGATTCAAGGGTCCACTATAAATTCAATATTTAACTTAACACGTGTGTAAATTGTTCACATAAAATGTTTGGGAGGAGGGATCAGAGCTTTCCATAAGTTGGAAATGACTTAAAGGCACACAACAACAACACCCTTAGCCCCTACTCTCTGCTCCATTTCTTGGCTTGAAGGGTGCATTGCTTGCTCTCCCTCACTTCTGTTTTTTCTTTTGTTTCTGCCTCTGCTGCTGTGCCTTTTAATAATAGGCTGGCAGACTCATTTAGCAGATAAACAATTTGTTGGTGTGCAGAGAGAGCAACAACGGAAATCTTCACCATCTTCATTTTAGAGAGTTGTTGAAGGCATGTAAGCAAAACCAACAGGAAACAGGTTGGGCCTGCTTCTCCCTTGCAACCTCCTCTGGGCTTGTCAGACTATGCATTGTAGTGAGAGGTGGGGAATTGATGATGTTGGACTGCAACTTCCATCAGCCCTAGTCAGTTTAGCCAATGATGAAACATGGTGGGAAATACAGTCCAACAGCTTCCCTGCAGTAATTTAAACTAACAGCCACATCTCCCTTTGGCCTCCTGAGTATTTTGTTGTTGGATGCATCTCTACTGCAGAAATAATCCAGTTTGACACCACCTTAATTGCCATGGCTCAATGCTATAGAATGCTGGGACCTGTAATTTGCAAAGCTCTGGTGCCACAACAAACTACAGTTCTCAGAATACCATAGCATTGAGCCATGGCAGTTAACGTGGTGTCAACTTGGATTATTTCAGAAGTGCGGTTGTAGCTTTTGTCTTCCCTCTTTCTTCCAGTCAATAGCATGCAGCCCCATTTCCCCTTCACCTAAGCCTGGAGTAACATTTCACCCTAGTTCCACTTAATCCTTGGTTTGCTTTGCCTTCACTACTTTCTGCTCCCATCTGCTGTCCTCAGATCCTTGCTTTTCAATTTCTCACCCTCTCTCCTGCTTTTTCAAAAACTATGCTCAGCAGCTTCTTTTTTTCTCCCTAACAAAAACTGACAAGTTTTTAATCCTGCCAAACTGACCACTTTCCCTTCCTCACAGAATCTGCATTAAAGTCTGGCGTACCTTTTACTTTGTGGACATTGCATTGCACCAACTCCCCCACTTAACAACTAAGGCTTCACTGGCACAATCACAATACACTATAGATTTCTCTCCTTTGTCAACAGCTCCACAGTATTACACAGAACAGTGTGAATTATGGACTGGTTGGTGATGTGTGGATGTAGGGCTGACTCTTTCTAGCTGTAGGGAGCTGGACCAGATAAGCCTTTTACTGACTACAGAAGCACATCTCCAAATGTGGCTAGTTATCTCAAACTGGGGCATGAAATTGAATCCCAGCAAGTGTTTTCCAATACAAGTACTATAGCTACTGAATCCCAGCGGTGGAATACTGTGATTTGGCAGTGTTATTGCACAAACACTTATCGGCTAATTCCCATAATACAGGAGAGGGGAACTATGGCCCTCCAGATGTTGTTGGAGATCTTGATTCCTTGCAGTTGGCTTTGCCAGCTTGGGCTGATTGGAGTTACAATATTTTTTCTATATATTTTCTCAAGTTGGTATCCTTGTTGAATGTCTCATCTTTTCATATGATTTCCCAAAATTATGTATTTTTCCTTCATCACTTCCTTTTTATCTTCCCCTTTGGTAGCTGAATGTTGCCTTACTCATGGGTATGCCACTTGCAGTCTGACACAGCATGAAAAACTAGATTGGTTTTGCACAGTCTATAAGGCAAGAGCAGAGAAGGAAGGGAGGCTGAAGGAGTTGGTTGAACAGGTGCTGATATATGGGGCAGTAGAGCCCTACGTAGGTAGGAAGGACTCTGCCAGTTCACATTTCTCAAATGAAATGGTCCCATGCCATTCAAACAAACAACTCGCTTGCTTAGCACATATATTCATGTATAGGTCTAGAAATTTTGGTCAAAAGACTGACCCAAAAACCTGAGTCGACTTATCCACAGGTCAAGGTAAGTACTGTAATTTAATTCTTATTTTTTTAAAAAAAGAACAGTTCCCTGATGAAAGGCAAGAGCATAATCTGGAAGCAGTGGTCCCCCTACTCTCTCATCTATCCCACTTTTAATGTGAACACAAACAGTTATGCCTGCTGGAAGCTTATAGGTCCTTTGGCATTGTTTTCCTTTGCTTATCCTTTAGATCCTGTGTTACATGCCCCTGTGTTTTACCCTTGACTTATCCATGGGTCATAGCAAAAATCATAATGTTGGCCCCAAAACCTGCCCTCAACCTATACATGAAACCGACTCATACTTCAATATATATGATATTTCAATGTTTACTGTATATACCCATATATAAGTCTAGAAAGTTTAGTCAAAAAATTGACCCAAAAAACCTAAGTTGACTTCTCCACGGGTCAATGTATGTACTGTACTTTAATTCCTATAAAAAAGAAACCATCCCTTAGTGAAAGACAAGAGTATAATCTGTCCTCGAAACACTGAATCCATTCTGTTCTCTCACCCAGCCAGCCTTTAGTATGAGCACAGTTATGCCTGCTGGAATTTTGTAGGTTTTTTGGCACCGCTTTTCTTTGCTTCATCCTTTAGATCCTTTGATCATGCCCCTAAATTTTACCCTTGATTTATCTACTGGTCATATCAAAAGCCACAATTTTGGCCCCAAAACCTGTCCCCTACATATATACAAGGTCAACTTATAGTAGAGTATATACATTATATTGTGCCCTATATCATACAGATATGCCCTATCTACAATTTGAAAATGCTAACATCCACTCTTATCAGCTATTCAGCTACAAGGGTAGACTAGACACAATACCATGACTGTTCCTTTTTGGAAAGACTGTTGCTGTAGAAAGCCTGGAAAGATCAAGATACATGAGGCACTTGTGTGAACATTTTCAATATGGTCTTCATCCCTTTTAAATCCAAAACAAGTGTGACCTGGATAAGAGGCTAACACATGAAAGGGGTGGCACATTCCCTCCCCACTTGCTGACTATTCTTATGATCAAAGTGCCCTACAGTCTCCTTTCTTCCTTCCTTTTGTCCGTCGATTTCTTCCTCCCCACTTCTCTCTCTCTCTGACACACAAATTTGGATTAAATTCATCTGATGGAAGAAGCAGTATACAGTACAGGAGAATAATTTCCTCCAGTGTGAAATTCTGATCCAGCTTGCAGGTTTTTGCAGCTGCTGTAGCTTTGAAAACACGAAACACACACTCAGGGCAAACATTCCTATCCATTGTACTCTGAGCAGAGCCCTGGGCCACAGATTCTGGAGTCAGCTAATGGACCAATGGATGGGATGTGCAAGAAGTTCATTCTAGCAACAGCAAGCCAGATGAGGAAAGACTAATTCAGTATTGCCTAACTTCTTGTTGAACTGGAAGGACTATGAGCTTTGTTCGGACAACATTCTTTTCTTACAGCTCCATGCTGTGTTCTTGGCCAGCTGTTGTAAAGGTTAGCACAATTTACTTTTACTTGGGGTGTGGGCAGGAGGATATATATGAACATCGCTGCTGGCTAATCCAGTGCTATCAATAATAATAATAATAATAATAATAATAATAATAATAATAATAATAATAATA
>NC_056523.1:197453866-197487861 GCF_019175285.1 Sceloporus undulatus
TTCCAAATCTGACACAGACAATGGTAAAATCTTTGTCTGCAGCTAAATTGGTAAGGAACTATAGAGATTAATTTCATGGCCTGAAATTGGGTTCATCTTGGCAGTGGATAGTAAAGCCCCAGGGCTGATAGGGGCTTTACTATGTTACAATAGTAAATTTAGTAAATATTCCACTTTGTTGTTGTGTGCCTTCAAGTCATTTCCAACTTATGGGGACCCTAAGATGACCCTGAGAGCCAATGTGGTAGTGGTTTGAGCACTGGCTACAACTCTGGAGACCAGGGTTCAATTCCCACTTGGCCATGATACCCACTGGGTGACCTTGGGCAAATCACAGCTTCTCAGCCTCAGGTGAAGGCAATGACAACCCTACTATGAACAAATCTTACCAAGAAAGCCCCATGATAGGTTCATGGGCACGCAACACACACAAAGGCACGCAACACACACAAAGAAGCCGATCCTGTCACAAGGTTTTCTGGGGCTGAGAGTATGTGACTCACCCAGTCACCCAGTGGGTTTCCATGGCTGAGTGGGGAAATGAATCCTGGTCTCCAGAACTGTAGTCCAACATTCAAACCACTATACCACATTGGCTCTCTAAATATTGTACTATGCAGTGTTTATGTTTCACTCTAAAAGGGCAACCATGTTTAATATTCCACCACACTCTCTGCAATCCTGGAGATATATGAATAGCTAGTTGTAGTTTTAGCTTATCTACGAGGACATGATACTCTATTAGTGATTTCCATTGAGTAATCATTCAGCCTGGGATCAGTAAGAGTAACTCTTCTCCTTCACAAGGGGAATAGTTTCTAGTCTCCTTTTCTTCTTCAGCAGGGGTTTACAGTACAAGCAGGGTCAGATCTAAAAGGTCCTGTTACCACCATCTATCCCAGCCCCATTTAACACTCCTCCTGCCTTTTCCAGGCTAAACATACCCAGCTCCCTCAGTCTTTCCTCATAAGGCATGGTTTCCAGGCCCTTCACCATTTTGGTGGTCCTCCTTTGGCCATTAACATTTGAAAGTACAATATCATCCAAAATCCACAAAATAGTGATATATTTATTTAATCAACCAGAATGCACAGAATACATGATGCAAGTTTTCAAAGCTCCACTGGCTTCTTTGCTGAGCAAAGGTGTTTAAAAAATCATACAGTAGAAAAAAAATTATAAAATGTCAATGTTAGTCACAGGCCTGCATTTTCTCAAAATGTTGTTATTGTGTTGTTCTGTTAAGGGATCTCTGTGCAAGGAGGTCCCTCCTCCTTCTGGCCATGTGCAATGGGAACAAAGCATGCCAAAGCCCAGGAGATAGATTTGAAGTTTCATTAGCAATACAAAAAGGCTATTTCTTCTGAGATCCAAGATGTCTCTGTCCCTTGTGAGGTCACAGACCTCTATGTCAGGCAAAGAACATTGAATCTCTCAAAGGAATCCTCCATGCTTTCACATGAGGAAAATATTAGGTACTGTTTTGGTAAAATGTGCCAAATGCAGTCCTTTTTTAAAATGTTTTACCTTTGTTGGAAGTAGAAACCCCAAATACTGTAGTAAAGTCCCGGTCCATTGACTCTCTCTTTAGATGTTATTATTTAGATGTTATTGTACTTTGCTATATCACCAGCATTGCTATCCCTGAACATATAACATTCAAAAGTTATGTATGATGACACTATACTGATGCTTTGAGTTATAATGTCTAGTTACTTACAAACATTACTTTTAAGGAATTGGCTGGCATTTTGACATTAATATTTGATGCTTTATGCTATTCTTGTATCAACCATAAGGTTTCCCCTCTTTAAAACCTCAGAAATAATAGAAAAAGAGAAGCAGTGCAAAAAGTAATGCAAGTTACCTTTTGAAAACTGCAAGAAGGTAATGGAATGAATTACCTTTCAACTGCTATAAAAAGGAACAAATTACTTTTTAAAATTAGTTTTCCAGCCTATACTAACAGTATACACCAGCACACGTTGTTGTTGTTATTGTTTTTGTTAGGTACCTTCATGCCTTTTCTGACTTATGATAACCCTAAGGCAACCCTTAGCAAGATTTATTTAGAGGATGTTTGTCACCATTGCCTTCCTCTGAGGCTGAGAGAGTGTGACTTGCTCAAGGTCACGCAGTGGATTTTTATGGCCTAGTGAGGATTTGAAGCCTGGTCTCCAGAGTCATGTCCAGTGCTCAAACATTATACCATGCTGACTCTCACTAACCCACATACCTTCAATGGATACTGACTGTAAATTGATGATCTGAGTATGGACCCAAAGCAGCATAAACATACACAAGAGGGATATATCAGTAGATCTGGTGAACCTCAAAGTTTTATTTAGAGAGAAATAAAATGTAATGTGGAGGAGACCAGATAGTTTTTTTGAAGACTGAGGCTGTTCTTCTAAATGTTGAGGAAACAACAGGCTGGTTGGCTGGACTCCTGGTCAGGAATATTTTGTTAGAGGTCCCTCTTGTTCTCTCTTTAAAAAGCCAGTTCATGGATCTGTGAGTGCTTCCAAACAAGGTCTTTATTGTGGAAGTGCACTACCTCATTCTAAGAAGCTGACTGAAGTGCCAGGCATCTTTACTTTCCATTTGCAGACCTCACATGTTTTCCCTTTTTCTTCTTCTGTCTTTTGTCTCTTACCAGACAAAATTCTGTGAGACAAAAGAGGGACTAGCAGCATTATGCCTTTTAATGGTGAGCAGCAAGAGCCCTTTCAGATGGCCTAAAAACCTGAAGGAGCAAAGCAACAAATAACCTAAAGGCACTAGATCTGATCTTGGAAGCCAAGCAGGGTCAGCCCTGGTTAGCACATAGATAGGAGACCACCAGTGAAGGTGCTGTGAGCTATATTTCAGAGGAAGGAGCTGGCAAAACCACCCCTGAGTATTTCTTGCCTAGGAAAATCCTATGAAGTTTATGGGGTCTCCATAAATTGACAGGCAGCTTGAAGACACACACACACACACACACACACATCCTTTGGACACAGCCTGCCTCTGCAGTGACCAAGAGCAATTCCAGATGGAACCTCCTCACACTCAACTATACAGCTATTCCACCTTTTTCTCCTTAATAGATTTTCCACATTAAGTCAGAAGCACTGCGAAAGCTTGGCAGGGTTATAAGAGTGAGTGATGGTGCCATCTAGATTTCTCATCACATTCTGTGAGCAAAGCAGGACAATGGTGTGATAAGAGGCCTTGTCTGGAAGCTCCCCAAGAAAGAAGCCCCAGGATAGACTCAAGGTTTGAGTCTATTCCAAGAGAACTGGTTCATTTTTCCGGTGGTACCACTGAAAGCCATGAAAGAACTAGATGGAATCCTAAAGAATAAAAGATATAGAGCAGAGCACTAAAGTCAGAATCATCCAAGCCATTATATTTCCTATTACCATGTATGAGTGCGAGAGCTTACAGTGAACAAAATGGAAAGAAAGAAAATCAACCCATTTGAGTTGTGGTGCTGGAGAAGAGTTCTGAGGATACCATGGATGGCCAAAAAGACAAACAGATTAAGTCCTTGATCAAACAGATTAATTCCTTGATCGAACAGATCAAGCTAGAAATCTCCCTGGAAGCCAAGATGATCAAATGGAGGCTGTCATAATTTGGTCACATTATGAGACGGCATGACTCATTAGAAAAGATGATAATGCTAGGGAAAGTGGATGGCACTGGCAACAGAAAGAGGAAGACCATATACAGTACTAGATGGATAGACTCAATCAGGGAGGTCATGGGCCTGAAACTCCAAGACCTAAGCAGAGCAGTGGAGGACAGAGGTCTTGGAGATGTCTCATCGACAGGGTCACCATGAGTCAGGCCAACTCAAGGGCAGTTAGCAATGACAACAACCATTGAGTTCCACAGGAGAAGACAAATAGGTTGCCATTTGCAATAAAGTTGAGAGATGGCAAAATCGACCTGCATTACAGACAAGTTACTAGGGCAGAACAATAAGAAAGGTGTGCTGGGTGAGACCAAGCTCATTGTCCTCATGTTAATATGGGGCATAGAATTACTTTTAAATAGCTATTTAATGTGTGAAGAAGGGCTTTCTTTTATCTGTTGACAGTTAGGGCTCAAACAGGCAGCCTCAAAGTTTCAAGTTTTTAATTCTTTTTGTTTTGGCAGTATCTGTTGGAGAAGAGTGCTGAGGTTACTGTGGATGGCCAAGAAGACAAACAAATGAGTCATTGAAGAGATCAAGCCCAAACTCTCCTTGGAAGCCAGGATGACTAAACTGAAGTTGTCATACTTTGGCCATATCATGAGAAGGCAAGAAACATTAGAAAAAATAATGATGATAGAGGCAACAGAAGGTAGAGGGCAACAAAAAGAAAAGAAGACCCCATGCCAGATGGATAGACTCAATCAGAGAGGTCATGGATATGAATTTGCGGGACTTGAGCAGATAGAGGATCTTGGAGAAGTCTCATCCACAGGGTCGCCATGAGTTGAGACTGGCTTGGGAACAGTTAACAACAACCTGAACAACCTGATGGCTTGCATCTAGTCCTCTTTTGAAATATTCCAGGTCCCCCATCACCATGTTTTCCCCCTCCTACTGATCATCTGTCATAT
This sequence comes from Sceloporus undulatus, assembly GCF_019175285.1. Taxonomy (NCBI): domain Eukaryota; kingdom Metazoa; phylum Chordata; class Lepidosauria; order Squamata; family Phrynosomatidae; genus Sceloporus; species Sceloporus undulatus. The sequence continues at coordinate 197,458,466 of NC_056523.1, forward strand.
CCAGTCTTGTACAACATTTCAGAAATTGATTTTCACCAGTTTAGACTGAGCCCTGTTTAGTATTATTCAGGAGTTACAGTCAAATTGTTAATATTCTTTAGCAATATCATACTAGTTAAATATTCAGATCTTTTTTTTAGTACGAACATTCTTTTTTCCTTGCTTGAAAACAATAGCTGTGTGGCAGCCGCCATCTTTACTGGTTCTGAGACAGTCAAAAACAGAGGAGGCAAGAAATCAGTAGATTTCATTTGAGAAAGTTTACTTTCATTTCTCAAATGAAAGTACTACGTTAATTTCAATTGACATGGGGAGTGGGAATAAAAAGTTTTTGGTAATATGGAGAGCACCCAGAAAATATAGTGGGGCCTCCGCATACGCGGACTTTTTAAAGCGGCTTTGAGCGTACGCGCTCAAGCCGCTGGGCGCGCGCAGGGCAAAAGGGGCGGCGCATCCCATTCAGTTGAATGAGCGCGCGCGCCTGTTGCACCACACGCGCCCCCGTTGCGGCCCGCGCACCTCCACGCCGCCGTGCACGAGCCCCATTGTTTACAATGGGGCTCGAGCATAGGCGGAAATCAGCATACACGGTGGGATCCGGAACGGATCCCCCGCGTATGGCGAGGTTCCACTGTACTTTGAGTTGAAGAAAATATCATATGGATCTCCAAAGTAAACTGGTTCCCCAAAATAAACTGGGAATAAACCTTGACATTTCCTGACACCCTTTTCTCCATCTGGAGGCATGATCAGTTTGAGGGGATACTTCCGTATTGTTAAGGGACAAAGTATTGTTAAGAGACCAAGCATCACCAACAGATACTTAGTATGGGGACCAGAAGAACCATAGGTGATCTCCCCACCCAACACACACATTCTACTGGGTATGATGGAAGTCATTTTACTTATATTAATCTACATAAACAGAGGGAGAGAGAAAGACCAAGGCTGCTGCTGCTGCTGCTGCTGTTGTTGTTGTTGTTGTTGTTGTGTGCTTTCAAGTCATTTCTGACTTAAGGAGACCCTAAGGCAAACCTATCATCGTTTTCTTGCCAAGATTTGTTCAGAGATGAATTGAATGGAAAGCCTTACAAACACCCTGTAAGCAGTGGTGAAAATTAAGATGACAGTAGATTTACTACTAGATAGACCTTAGCTGAAAGCTCTATGTAAATGTGCCCAAGATCCAAATCTCTAAACCTTCTGCATATCACAATACAGCTAGAAAATATCCCCATCCACACAAGAGTTTTTTTAAATCTTTTTAACTGCATTTTATTATTTTAAGTGTGGATCTGAACTGTTTTAATACTTTGATTACCGATAGTTTAATTCCATTTTAATGTTCACTTTTTGTACGTTTTTATCTGTATTGTTCTTTGAAAATGGCAAGCCTCCCTGAGTCCCAATTTTGGTAGAAAGATTGATGAAAAAGAAGATACAAAAAACCACAAGCTAGCCATGTTATCTCCCTGCTCCCAGCTTACACAAGACGCCTTGTAACTTTGCTGCATTTAACCTTGAACAATCATTATTATGGTCATAGACCAATACAAGCATTTAACCTTAACCTTCATGTTGAGAGACTTGTCAATGGGCACCAAGAAAATCTTATGTCCTAGCAAGGATTTGAACCCATGGTTTTAATGCCAAAGCCCTAGTCTTTGGTGGAAGATAGTGAGAGACTTCCATCCATCCTGGATTTAAAATATGGATGTGGCATGCCGACAAGTTGATGTCTTTATGCCAAGCAGGCTTGGACAAAGTTCCAGGTGAATTGAACCTGGAATAGTTATTTTTGCTTTATAGCTTTCAGAATCTTCCAGTCACCATGGCCAAGGCTAGCTGGGATTTTCTGGGAGTTGGAGTCCCAAAATTAATTTTTCCAAGCTCTGGCTGTAGTCTAAAATATGGTCCACTTGAGGTCTTCTGTGATACACTAACTATTCTTAGATGATACAAGAAAGCCTGCCCTGAAGACAGAAAATTTGTTGGAGAGGGCCCTGGGCATACAATTCCAGCTTTGAGAGATAAGTGAGAGAGTGCAGGCATTTCTGGGATTTCTCCATAAACAGAAATATATTGTTAAATAAACTCAAAATTATTGCAGTGTATAGATGGAGCAGTAGTTAACCTGGCAGTAGTAGGATCTAATATGATTATTTAAAAAGCAAGCTTGAATGCATTTTGAAAGAAGGAAAAAGGAAAGACTTTTGAGGCCATGTAGTGAGTCAGAGGAAGAGCTAGAAGGCTAGATCAGGGCTGGAATGTCAGCATAAATCTCCTGGCACTAAACCCAGAAAGGAATGTATAAACCAGAGTCATTGCTGTCTCCTAGCCATATCCCTAGAACCCATGTCAACAGTAATGCTATTAAGACACTGGGCACCTAAGAAGGGCCAGCTTTTGCATACTTTGAAAGTTGCCCAGTTTCATCTCCTACGCAGGCAGGGGGCTGGCTCTCAGACATGTGCTGATGGTGTTCCTCTCCCATGCTGCTCCTATCCATTCTTGGTGCTTGGCAGGCCTGGCTGGTGTGTGTGTGTGTGTGTGTGTGTATTCCTGGGTTCCTTCCTCTCTCTGGATATGAGGCAGCTTCATACCTTCAGCTGGTGCCAGGGAGTTCTGCCAATCCAAACAGGCTGTGTCCCCTCTAGAAGGAATTCACCAAACTTGGGAGAAAAATGGGGGATGTGTCTGCACAGATTCACAAGGATTTATCCCTCTGCTGGGATCTTTCAAAGACTGACATGCTGGACTGGGAGGCTGACTGGAGGAAGACAGAGGGCTAGGTCTGCTCTCAAGATCCCCAGCTTATTTGTTTTTGCTCTTTTTCTTTTTCTTTTTCTTTTTCTTTTTTTTTTTTTTTTTTTGGTGTCCATGAGAGAAATTGCTCAGACTTGCTGAGAATAACACAAGAGCAATTTGCTGATCACCACATTTGCAGCTAATGCCTAAACAAACACAGGAGGACCTTTTCTAGCACCCCGACACCTCTTTGCAAAGCTTTTTGAATGCTGTTTTCATATTTGGTTTGGAAGTTTTAGGCACGATGGTTGACCATTTTTAAACCACTTCATACCCTCCAGATGTCCCAATTTGGCAGGGACAATATTGCTTAATCTTCTGCTACCCTGCTTTGTCAACTGTTTTCACATGTCCCAGTTTCTCTCTCCTTCTCCCACATCCACCCTTTGTCTTCAGCTTGCTTCGATTGGTACAAACCGAGCTTGCATCTTCTTCTGCATTAATAGCTTTTGCCACCTTGACCACTCTCATGACCCCATTTTCACTTGTGAAATGTTGGAGGGTATGTCCTTTTCCCCACAATTATGCACAACTTTTAAAACCCTTTAGCTAACTGTGGCCCGGTACAGATGGGCAGGGAGCGGTGTGCCCGTGCCGATTCTAGGGTTCCAGAGCATGCACCAACCGCACGCTCCGGAACCCTAGTCCGTACGGACTCCATCATCAAGGCGGCCTCCTGTCCACACGGCAGGCGCCATGATGACATCACTGCCATGCAGCATCCGGATGTCACTTCCAGGAAGTGGCGTCATGGCGGCGCCTTTTCCCTTTACAGCGCTGCAAAAAAGCCATTTAGAGCGGCTTCGTTTTGGCAGTGCGTAGGTGCTGCACAGTGTGGTTGCTGCGGCACCAATGATGGGGAAAGACAGGTGGCACAGAGCCGTTCATCTGTACAGGGCCTGTCTGACTGAATGGAAAGGGGGAGCAATGCCAGGCATTCAAATATTGCTGTTATGTGTGGCTTGGCTCCTTTGTGTGAATCAGCTAGAGACCTTTGCTCTGGGGCATGGTTATGACTTATAGTGATCTCTGCCTGTCACCTAGGCAAAGTTAGATTCTGAAGCAAGTGACCAAGGTGACTGCCGGGGAACCTGGCCTGGGTGATGCCTGTTGTGGACTATCTGTTCACCAGGTAAAGTGGGGAAAGTTTACCTTCTCTTGGACAGCTCACCACATTGCATGGCTAGCACTGCATTAACAATCTGTTTTTACTTGGTGGGAAAATGTTCGATATCAGCATTCGTTCAACAAACAGTGTGCCTCTGAATGACTGTAATAAGATCCATGCCTGCAGATTTGTCATCTTAAATGGCAAGCACAAATCCTGCATGAAAATTGTGCATCAATACTGTTGAGTAAGCTACAACTGTAATAAAAATAATGTAGTCAAAAGATGAACAAATGGAAAGGTCTGTGTGTCCAGAATGCTTCATTCCTGAGCTGACATTTTGTCTAAGACCCCTGTGTCGTGCTAGCATTGGGCATTTTGATTTGCAAGAAAATTTACATCATCTGTGTTTGTTCACCAAATTCTGAATGTGCTGATGACTGCAGCGATAACCGATAACCATAACTGATGGTCCTGAGGTTAGTAAATTTTGCTCCTTCCTTGGAGATCTTTAAACAGAGGCTTGATGGCCATCTGTCGGGGATACTTTGATTGAGAGTTCTTGCATGGCAGGGGGTTGGACTGGATGGCTCTTGTGGTCTCTTCCAACTCTACGATTCTATTTTAAGAGGAGATAGCTGAAGGGCAGGACACTCTGGCCTCATCCACTGGCCAGGAGAAAAGGGGCCATTTGGGAGTTGCTTCCCCAAAAGCACATAATGGCATTTGTGAGAATAACCTGAACCTATCTATAAGCTAGAGGAGAAGCTGAAGTTTCACCTCTTCCCTCGCCATTATTTTTTCCCCCTTTTGTAATGGTTGTACACTCGTCCTTCCACATTTGCAGCTTTGACTTTTGCAGATTTGATTATTCCCGGATTCTATTAATATGTTCTTTCTAGTAATATTTAGATCTTCCAGCACAACTCTATGGTCAACTTTAACCAAAAGTTGCACTGAAGGACCTAGAGATTCCTAAAGAGAACACTGTACTAGGCATTTGTAGCTCCTCCACTGCAATTCTATGGTCAATGTCTGGCAGATGTTGACCACAGAGCTGCACTGGAGGGCCTAGAGATTCCTAGAGATGTGTTCTCTCAGGTAGTGTTTTTGTTATTTGTGTTTTCCCACGTTCATGGGATTCCTGTGCCCCTAACTCTAGTGAATGTGGAGGGATGAGTGTATTACACTGTGAGCTTGCAGGCAGGGCCTTTCTTTTCTTTCACTATAAATGTAATACAACAGTCTAGGCACTCTGTTAAATCATCTTTCGGCAAACCCACTTTTTCAGTTTTTGTTTTTGTTAGCAAAATATGTGAGATCTGCTATACATGGATTAATATTTCACTGCCACCTTTTGATGCTTTTGATCTTTATAAAATAATGGAAGCTACCTTTTGCCTGGCCCTCTTAGAATGATTTTGGACATGTATTTGTAGGGGGATATAGAAAAAAAGGGACAACATTAGAGGATCTTGACCTACCCAGCCAATTTTAAACTACCAATTTTAAATTGGCATATTAATCTAATCTGAATGATTTTAATGTGTAGAGCCTGTTTTGATCCTATGTTTGTGTGTTTTAATATATGTGTTTAATTGTTAGATTCATGTTGTATTTTAATCTATGCCATCCCCCATTTTGAGCCATGGGGAGAGGCAAGTAAGAAATAAATTATTATTATTATTATCAGGCTGAGATACAAAAACCAACTGAAGTGAAAACCCAAGTGTGACACTGTGAATTGTTTGTTCTGCAGTTGTTAAAGTGAACATTGTTTTTAGGCTTGGAAAATTTAAATGATTAATAATAAAGATGTCTCATTAAATAAACATCTAGTGAATGCTACTGCATTGATGACCCATGAGAGACTGGCATAGTTTGCTCTTTTGACGAGTTGCTAGCCTATGGATCTTTCTGATGCTGTGTTTCATTGTGGAAGGGCAAGAAGAGGCAAAAGATATGGCTTGAATCTAGACTATCTGAAAGACCTTTATCTCAATTTGAGCCTGGCCATGTTTTCAAGCCCTCAGGGGAGTCCTTTCTCTTATACCACCTTTATAGGCATGTTTGTCGAAGACATGGGCTATTCAGTGGCTGCGCCAGGCAGTGGAATTCCCTCCTACAAAAGTTGGCTCTTCTTCTGTGGTTTTTTGTGAGTTTTTCAGACTATGAGGCCATGTTCTAGAAGAGTTTATTCCTGTTGTTTTGCCAGCAGCTGTGGCTGACATCTTCAGATTGACTGACTGACTGACACACAAAACTATGGAAGCCGGCCATGAAAGCCTTCAACTTCACATTCTCTTTCTGTTCTCTTTTCACTGGCAAGCCTTTGAGTATAGCTATCTGTTGCAGAAGGTCTTTTAACTTGGGTGTGTTAAATTTGTATTTTAATTGTTATTATAATATTTTAACTACCTTTTAAAAAATGGGTTCAAATTAATGTTTTAATATGATTGTTTGATTAACTTTAAAAAAAACTTTAAAAAAACCTTTTGTACTTCTAGTAGTTTTAACTATATTTCATTTTAATTCAGATTATGAGCTGCTGTGGATCTCATATTGGAAGAAAAGCAGGATACTGTATACATTATATTAAAGAGAAGCATCTTTTTGAACTAATGAACTTGTTGCTGTTAATACAGTTCAGATTTTTAATGTTAGAGAATATTGTAAGTTGTTTTTTAAAAATGCTGAAGGACCTACAAATTTCCAGAGAAGTGTTTTCTCTTGGAACATCTAGGTTCTCCAGCACAAGTCTATGGTCAACTTTTGGCAGAGTTGTGCTGGAGGACCTAGAGATTCCTAGAGAGAACTTATTAATCAATACTGCAAATAACCAAATCCGCAAAAGTCAAAGCTGCAAATGTGGAGGGTCAACTGTATTTCTTGTCAAGGGAATGGCTCAAATAGTCAGACACCAACTAGCAGTTTCCAACACCTAGGCATATTCTCCAGTTCCCAAAGCTAAGCACAAAAGATGGTAAATAAAGCTCATCCAAAAACAGAAGATAGAAAGGACAGTTTGAGCTGAAGCCTTCATCTGCGCTGGTCGACTGTGGTTAGCCTTATCTAGACCCAGGGTGACCAGACACACCTTTTCCAGGACACGTCCTACATGTGAACCTTTTGTCCAAGGGGGATTTTAAAACATCTTCCATTTTGAGCACAACCACTGAGTAGCACCACCTTTCCCTTCAAGAAATGTATCTACTTGACAGCTTGTCCTCACTGCAAATAGGGGATAGGATGGATCCTTCTAATGTCCTTTTTCCCCAGCAGCAGCAGCAGACAAGATTCGCACCAATAGCTCAGGGTGCATTTGCATCTCAGAGGGGAAAAAGACAGCAAATATGTTAGGCAATGGAGTGCTTGAAAACACAATGCTAATATCGAAAGAGTTTTTCTCTTAATTTCAGCACAATGGACAAATTAAAGTAATAGTTTAAATGTAGATACATTATAGGATTTTCTCACTGAATTGAGAAAGTGCTTTGGGCTCGTCTTGGGTACTGTGCACCTCAGTGGGCTGGCATTTGCTATTGCAATTCAGGCAACAAACTTGTTGGTCTGTCCCTAGCTTGAGTTGTACACATCTGGCAACTTAGAGAGCTGTACTGTTTTTACTCTGGTTTCAGCACCTAGTTTATCACATTCTACATTATTTGGTCTGGTTTGTTGAGTGCTTAAAAATTATGATGAGAAGAGTGGTAATTTTGGGGGAAATGAACTTTTCCTATTGATTCTGCCCATTGCAGTTCAGTTTGTGCTTCCATTTTGGGGTGGTTGACTTGATAAGGAAGACTGAAAGTGTTCGCATTAATGTTCTGGTTCACACTAAATGCTTAGTTATAAGCAGATTCTTTTTATAGTGCACATAGCATCTGCATGTTTCCTGGTCCTAACTATAGGTTTATTTGTTTTTTTATAATGTACAAAATACAGAGACATGCTAACTCCCACTCAGACGTAGCAAATGTATTTTATCACTGGACAAGATGTGACCCTCCAGATGTTACTGGACTTCAACTCCAAGCTTTCTTACATCTGGCTATGCTGGTTAGGATTGGTAGGAGTTGACATCTGACAACATCCAGAGGACAGTGTGCTCCATCAATCCTGAACCAAATGATCTAGTTTAATTAAAACAGTACAAATGGAGGATTCAGGAATTAAGTGGGGTAGTATAAAAGAGCATATGCAAGTTGCCTGACTAGCAGCCATTGGAAAGCCTCTGCAGGCTCACCAAAACACTGAATATATGCCACAATGTTTCAGAGTCCTAAATTCCTAAATTCAGAAGCCATTGCACAGAACAGATATGAAGTTTCAGCAATACCATGCATACATTCAATAAGAACATAGACAGGGGGTTGTTGTGATTGCAACAGCAAATCCCCCCCCTTGCCTTGTGCGCAGCATCATTTAGGCACTGCACATAATGAGCATCATCATGGCATGTGCCGTGTAGATAGGCACACGTCAAGATGGCGCCTGGGCAACGTGGTAAGGTCTTTGAGCGTGCGGACGCTCAGCCTTTACCGTGCATACAGGCCGACACAAAGTGCAGGTCTGTGCTGCCCTAAAGAAAGAGTAAGAAGGAGACCAAAGATGTGGATCACTAATTTTGCAGACACTGATTTATTTATTTAAATATTTCTATCCTGACCCCAAATCAAAAAGTCTCAGGGAAGCACAGAGGTGAAACTAATACCAACAGGTTAAAATAATTAAAAACAATAAAAAGATACAGTTGGCCCTTCGTATACACGGATTTTTTATACATGGATTCAAGCATACACAGTTTGAAAATCTTCCAAAAAAAGTATAAATTTCAAATATCAAACCTTGATTTTCCATTTTTTATAAAGGACACCATTTTGCTATGTCACTATATTTAATGGGACTTGAGCATACATGGATTTTGTTATACACAGGGGATCTTGGAACCAAACCCCAGCATATAACAAGGGTCTACTGTATTTAAAATAGACTAATAAGCCTTTATTAATAAGCTAAAATAGGTTTAAAAGATTAAAATACAGTCATCCCTCCATATTTGCAGCTTTGATATTTGTGGATTTGATTATTCACAGAGTTCATTAATATGTTCTCTCTAGGACTGTCTAGATCCTCCAGTGCAACTCTGTGGTCAACTTTAACTAAAAGTTGCACTGAAAGATCATTTGTAGCTACTCCAGTGCCATTCTATGGTCAGTGTATGTTGAATATTGACCACAGAGTTGCACTGGATGACCTAGAGATTCCTAGAGAGGTGCCCTCTCAGGTAAAAACAGTATTTTTGTTATTTGCGGTTTTTCCATATTCACGGGGGTCTTGTTCCCCTAACCCTAGCGAATAAGGAGGGACAACTGTAATTGAAAAAAAAAAACTATGCATAGTATTTGAACTAAATATGTGAGGCCCAAAAGGTTTGATAAACAGCCAGGTTTTAACGTGACACCAAAATGAAACCGGACTTGGTGCCAATCAAGCCTCCAAGGCATCCCCTAATTGCAATGTCACAACTGAGGGGTCATCCACATGAACCAAAAGGCCTGGTTTGCCCCTGGCCTCACATCAGCTAGTTCAGACAATGTAGACCAAAATCTTGGGGACAGGATTGGGTTTGATCCTGCCTGTCCAGACATGGATCCAGAGGATACGGTCTGACTCTGGAGTAAAGAGTCTTTACCTCGGGTTAAAATGCCCTTGGTTTTGCATGTAGTTTCTAGGAAACTCTGTGGCAAACCAGGGCTGTTCAGATGCCACCCCATGCTCCTTACTTTGCTGGCCATCAGTCCTATTGAGAAACCCCACAATCACCATGACTGATATGGAAACAGGGCACCTGGCCGCATGAGTGCAGCCAGGCACCCCATTTTCACATCAGAAACAGCTACTGGGAGGCTTCTCAGCCGGATCGATAGCCAGCAAAGTAAGAACAATGCGCTGGTTCTGGAGCCCAGGTCTGCAAAGTGCTTTTCTGCATGGTATTCAATATTCGAAACTGCTGTTTTAACTGTTTCAAAACTGGATTCTAGCTTTGCTTTTAGGACTTTTTAATGAGTATTTTATTGTGTTTTTAAAATGGGTTCCCCCCCCCCAAATCTTTGCATTATTTTAATTGGTTTTTATCTGTTCATCACCTCAGGAGCCCTTGCAGGCAGTGGGAGGCAATACAGAAATACTTACCAGTAAAATAAATACTGTGATACATAATAAAAACTTATCTACATATCAACTCTATTAGATAGGTTTGGCTGACTCAGTTATTAGATAGGTTTGGCTGACTCAGTTATTCAGTGAGCTGAACTCAGGTTATTGTGGATCCAGTCTAATACCTTCCCCACTAAAGCACATGGTCTCTCTATAAAAATATTTGTGTGTTGGGGGGGAATGTTTTTAAAGCATCACAAAATATATGTCTAATGTGCCTTTTTATTTTAAAAAGAGAAGAAAGTGGATTAACCACTTTGTTTGCAGCCTTCATTGTTATAGATTTACACTTCAAGACGTACAAGCAATAAATGGTTATAGTTTCAGCTTTTGTTCATGCTCCCACAGTGTTGATGGAGCACTGATCTCAAATGGTTTTACTGTCACAGATTGTCCCATGTTTTAATCTTTGCATTTTTCTCCAAGACAGGGAAGCGAGATGACAGAACACTATCATAGAATAGCTTCAGAAAAACAAGCAACTGCATATTATGCAAAATAAACATTTGTATGCTAAAGGTCCCAAACACACTGCAGAAATAATCCAGTTTGAAACTACTTTAACTGCCCTTGCTAAATGTTAGTGAATTCTGGGAACTAATTCGCAGGATTCCCTAGCACTGAGCTAGGGCAGTTAAAGGATCTGAAACTGGATTATTTCTGCAGCGCATTTTGGACCATAGATAACAAACAACCACATGGTATGCACAGCTGTCATTTGTCACAACAAGAACAGTACAAGTCATGGCAAAGTTTCCAGAACTTAGAAAAAAATAGTTTTTTAGGAGTACAGCTCTCAAACTCCAGCAGCATGTCTGGTCACAAAAAAGTAGTTTTTCAGGTTTTACTTTAATAAAAACATCTTAATTATCCCAGGTTAAGTAGGGTTTTTGGTAGCCACCCCCCAAAAAAAATTAACCAGGTGCATTCAGGATGCATGTGAACAATGGAGATGCAACCTGGATTCATCATGGATTCTATTTTCACCCTAACTTCTCAAATAGATTCCACTGGAGTTAGCCAGGAACACCAAGTGTATTAATGTCCAATAAAGTTCCAGCACAGATAGTGGTAATACCCTCAATACATTTCAACCAGATTCAGGTTGCACTTAACAATGAGAGTCATATGCATCCTCTATAAAACAATAAGCCAAGTCTATAGCATTGAGCTAGTAGGTTTGCCAGATAGTCTAATACCCAAATCTGCAGAAGACTACTCATATGCCTTGTCACAATTTCTGGAAAAACAGGACTGGTTGAAGACATTTTACAACCTGCAGTAAAAGGCAAAATGGCAGCCAGCCATTTCCATGTGCAGAAGCTGACTATAATGACAACTGAATCTTATTTCACCACTGGAAACAAGGCATGTGCCATCTCAGGTGGCTGCTCAACTTCTCCTAAGGGAAGATAGGCAAACCACAATGGAAAAGAAGACAATGTTCTCTCATATAGAGGAGGAGTTGCAAATGCAAGAACTGAAGAAGCTTAGAATAGCTGGCTATTCTCTGGCTAAGGCAGCCCCATTTATTTAATTGTCTGGAAGCAAAATACCTTCCAAGAGTTTTTGTTAAAAAGTTATTTCCATAGCTAATGACAATGATACTTTGTAGCATATCTAGATATTAGAATCTTCTGGTTTTCCTAATTACAGTAGCCCCTCCGAATTAGCGAAGGATCCATTCCAGACCATCCCCCCATGAAAATGGTGACTCGCAAATATTTGAGACCCATTGAAAATAATGGTGCATGCACCCAAGGTGCACATGTGGGGCTGCACACAGTCATGCGCTGCCATTTTATCTCTCGCTGCTTGTCCCTCCCATGAAGAGTGAGACTGCAGACTCCAAGTCCACGAAAAGGGAGGGACAGGTGTATTATATTAGCATCTAAGCCAATGGTTACAATGCTAGAAGAAAATACCTACAAAATAGCCACCACATGAAGTGGTAGCAGACTCCTGTTCTGTGTTGGTGGTCAATTGTAGCTACCGTTGTGAGTTAAGTATGCAAAAGTTACTGCAAGTGGGTGAAGAAGTGCTTAGTGCTGAAATACTGTGTTTGGCAAGGCTGTAAAGAACTATCTGAATAGATTAGAAAGCTGGGCCAAAACTACTAAAATGAATTTCAACAGGGAGAAATGTAAGGTACTGCACTTAGGCAGAAATAAATGAAATATATAGATACAGGATGGGGGATACCTGGCTTAACAAGAATACATGTGAAAGGGATTTAGGAGTCCTAGTAGACCACAAGTTGAACATTAGTCAACAGTGCAATGCAGCAGCTAAAAAAGGTCAATGCAGTTCTAGGTTGCTTCAACAGACATATAATGTCTAAATCAAGGGAAGCAATAGTGCCTCTCTATTCTGGCTTGATCAGACCCTAGCTGGAATAATAGTGTGTCCAGTTCTGGGCACCACAATTCAAAAAAGATGTTGACAAATTGGAGCGTGTCCAAAGGAAGTTGATCAAAATGGTGAAGGGTCTGGAAACCATAAAGCCCTCTAAGGAGAGACTTAGGGAGCTGGGGATGTTTAGCCTGGAGAAGAGATAGTTGATATGATAGGCCTGTTTAAGTGTTTGAAAGGATGCCATATTGAGGATGGAGCAAGCTTGTTTTCTGCTGCTCCAGAGAATAGGACATGGAACAATGAATACAAGCTCCAGCAAAAGAAACTCCATCTCAACATTAGGAGGAACGTCCTGACAGTAAGAGCTGTTCATACTCCCTCAGAGAGTAGTGTATTCTCCTTCTTCGGAGATCTTTAAGCAGAGGCTGGATGGCCATCTGTCAGAGGTGCTTTGCTTGTGAGTTCCTGCATGGCAGAATGGGGTTGAACTGGATGGCCCTTGTAGTCTCTTGCAACTCTATGATTCTATCTTTTTTTGACTACAACACCAAGAATGTACACAAGGCGAGCTTGCTGGGGGATTCTGGGAGTTGCTGTCTAAAGGTACCCCTTTGAAGATCCCGTTTGGTTGCTCCAGTTTGTACTTAACTGAAATCTAGATAGACTTGATAACTCTCTGCAAGGTATTAGATAATCTGATGATAAAATAACATATGAGTTTTTATGGTGGAGAGGATCTAGGTTGTTCAGCGTAAAGGGTGAAAATTAGAAGTTTTTGTGAAACAGACTGGCTCATTCTCAGTGATACATGTTTGCAGAATAAGATAGTTACAAATTCAGTTATTTTTTATTATTTCAGTCAGAGAAGAGTTTAATCACAAAACCAGACTGATTCTTCCCACCTCTAATTCCCAGTTAAAATGCACTGACAAAATAGAGATTACTAGAATTTTTTTTTATTTTTTAGCCTGAAGAAATAAAATACATTTGCACTTGTAACCAAGTTTGCTGTCACATTAATGGTGGCTCATTAATAGTGCAGCTCAAAAGACTGTAAACTCCTGTATCCTTAGAAACAGCCAAAATTCTGCTGCATTTGTAGTGGAAACAGGGTGGCAACATAACACATGTCAAGGATACCCAAGTTTTGAATAGCACTGTTTTCTTACGGGGGCTTTAGAGAAACTCGTTGTTCAAGAAAGGATGCTGATTTCACTCCTCCTATTAGGGAAAAAAACCCTATGCTCATGTGTAATGTAGGGAGCCCTTAACTTTGCTGTGGCTGTGAAATGATAGAGGTGGAGGGATCTGTCCCCTCTGGGGTCTCAGGGCAGTCAGGGTGTGCCTGCAAGATGCACACCCTGCCAAACCATGCCTTATATAGAACCAGCCTACAAAGAAACCCCAAAAGTGACCATATATGGTGAGTCTATTGCTGCCCAGACTCCAGCAGCAGAGTGGGGAGTGCTGGCCAGGACGGTAGCTGAGGAATGCAGCTGGGAAGGAGAGGGAAGGGACTGGTCTTTTGATGGAGCCAGTGCTCACAGTGAGCCCTGGGAGGTAAAGGATGCAAAGATGGGAAAGCCGAGCAACAGGGTTTAAGGGGTATGTCGAGGAGCATCTACGCTCCCTAATCAATCACAGTGTTTCAGAAGTATAAGCCATTTTAAAATCTTGAGTCACACCATTTGCCCATCTCATTTCACTTCTGGCTGCAGCCCTCTGGGGTTTCAGACTGGAATACTTTCCGGTCCTACTGGGAGATTCAAAGTATTGAACAGAGACCTTTTGTAGGCAAAGTGTGGGCCCAAGCCCTTCCCATCCACATGTGAATGTTTCATATGATCTAAAAAGTCCCTCCCTTCAGATTTGCAGCCCTAAAAATGCTCCCATTCATGCTTCTAGGCTAGTGTTGAGATCCCCAACTGTACTATGAGAAGCGACTTAGGGAGCTGGGTATGTTTAGCCTGGAGAAGAGAAGGTTAAGAGGTGATATGATAGCCCTGTTTAAACATTTAAAGATATGCCTTTATTGAGGATGCAACAAGCTTGGCTAGGACCTGGAGCAATGGATGCAAACTACAAAAAAGAGATCCCACCTCAACATTAGGAAGAACTTCCTGACAGTAAGAGCTGTTCAACAGTGGAAGATGTTGTCTTGGAGAGTGATGGAGCCTATTTTTGGGAGGTTTTAAAACAGAAGCTGGATGGCCATCTGCTGTGGGTGTTTTGATTGTGTATCCGTACATGGCAGAATGGGGTTGGACTGGATAGTTCCTGAGGTCTCTTCCAACCGTATGGAAAAGATTCTATGATTCTAACACTGGCTCTCTCCAATAGGACAATAGGATTCCAGTAATGAGTCCCACCATTTGCCCATGTTCCCCTGCTCCCTCCACTTCCAGCTGTATAGGATTGGCAAGGGGCACAGGAGAAAAGAAAAAAGCTCCTCCAGTTGAGAGGTAGAGAAATAATCAATGAGAAGGCTTGCCAAGCCACACAACAGCTTCCCATGCTAGGGGCAGATGCAAGGCTGCTAACTACACCACAACATTTTAAGGCCTGAGCAACAAACCACTGTAGGATGTTGTTCTGTGTCATCCTTCTTGGAATATATAGAAGCTCCACTAGAGCATGACTGAATTCACTTCTGTGAAACTTGTGCAGGAGAATGTTCTGCTGAATCATGTCCCATGCAGTACTTCAACTGTGGGAAAGCAATGAGGGCCCCATCCTCCTACTTCCTATTATTTCAATCACACATAAGCTGCATTCAAGTCACCAGTCTTATGGTGACTTGATGAATTTCATAGGGTTTTCTCAGGTGAGGAATCCCCAGAGGTGGTTTTGCCAGTTCCTTCTTCTTAAATATAGCCTACAGCACCTGGTATTCATTGGTGGTCTCTCATTCAAATACGTCACCCTAAGGCACCAGATCCCATCTGCTCTTGGAAGTTAAGCATGGTCAGCCCTGTTTAGTACTTGGTTGGGAGACTCCACTAAATACTTCAGAGGAAGGACCTGTCAAAATCACCTCTGAGCATTCCTTGCCTATGAAATTAATGTGGTCACCATAATAGGCAATTAGAACAGGCACAATCCTACACAACCCATGAAATAAGCAGTTGCACTTTTGGAGGTAGGGCAAGAGTGGGTTCTTATTCAGGATCACACAAGTCCTGTTGACACAATATAAACACAATGTAAATCATTGTGCAAGCAGTTTGCACCGCGTAGTTGGTTCTTTAAGCACAGTCCTCAGCCATAAGTATGGAGTAGGACTGCCTGTCGCTAATGGGAGAGTGCTTGGCCATACCATCCATTACCACACTATCTGTTACACAAAGGTACAATCCAGTAACTCCAACTGAAATGTGGCATAATTGGACACCATATTGTCCTCCTATCCTGCTCCCTGGACCTCCTCCGAAAATGAAGAGGACACCACAAAAGAGAAAAGCTCTATGTTCTTCTCTTTGTTGTATGCCTTAAAGTCATTGCTAACTTATGGTGACCCTAAGGTGAACCCAGTATGGGTTTTCTTGGCAAGATTGGTGGTTCAGAGGAGGTTTGACACTGAGGCTGAGAGAGTGTGACTTGCTCAAGGTAATCCAGTGGGCTTACATAGTCGAGTTGGGAATCGAACCTTGGTCTTCAGTGTCACAGTCCAACACTCAAACCACTACACCATGCTGGTTCTCCTGTGTCCTTCACCCCTTGTAACTGAAGACATGGTGTACTCAGACTCCCACACACACCCAACTCCAAATGATGCAATAGACTAGGCAACTGAAGCAGCCAGCTCACTATACCTCTGAAGATGTCAGTAATGGGCTGTAAGAGTCCTATCACAGCAAAGCCTTCAAGACTGTCCCCCTGTATTAAGCACTCATCTCAAGTGCTCTGGGCTGATCTAGCTGGGTCTGGATCCCCTTGCTCAGCAATAACTGCAAAGATGGACTCTTCCACTGCAACCCTCAGTGTGTGTATTGAGGGCGCATAGAACTTAGAGGAAATAGGCATAGGCCTAATCAGGGTTGCAGCTATGTGTGGGGGTGGTTGTTGTTATGATAGCATTGTCCACAAATAAGAATTCTGCCCCCGCCCCCCAATTTTTTCTTCAGTCTCCAATTGCTAGCATTACAGAAAGTGGGACACTGAAAATTATTCCTTCTCAGGACTATTCTCTTGCTGTGTTGGCATTCTCTTAGGAATAGGGCCTGCCCATTTGCTTTGGAAACTTAACTGTATTTCCAAATATTCAACTGAGGTTTTAAGTCACTGCAATGCTATCAATTTGGGAATTTATGGAAAAATTCAAGGCGGTGGCGGGGGGGGGGGGGTTCTTATTTGGGAGGAGCAATGAACTTGCATCCCTCCTCCCACTGTCAATAGCTACAGATCCAGGTCTGGTCAATCCTGGGATGGGAAACTGTTTGGGATTCTCTCCATATGTGCAACGCACACATACCCCTCCTCAAGTTTCATGGTGTAAGAAAGGTGGGGTATAAAATAAATGTATTCAAACTAAATTTAAAAATAAATAGGAAAAATAAGAAATCAGGATGGCAACCTTCACATATACATTGGATTAAGTCCTATTGAATGTGATGCTTTCTTAAGGGAAAACAAGAGAAAGTGTTTCTTCAAGCAGAGGTATCAGAAAGTATGGACTATCCTTAGAAGAATGTGTGTGTGTGTGTGTGTGTGTGTTGTACCTTCTAGTCATTTCTGACTTATGCCAAGCCTAAGGCAAACTTATCACGGCAAAATTTGTTCAGAGGAAGTTTGCCATTGTCTTCCCCTGAGGCTGAGAGAGTGTGACTTGCCCAAGGTCACTCCCAGTGGGTTTTGTGGCCATGCTGGGAATTGAACCCTGGTCTCCAGAGTTGTAGTCCAACACTCAAACCACTATGCCACACTGATATCTGAACACAGCTTCTTCCAGTATGACTGCAATGATGGGGCCTTTTTGGGAATGTTTTTAATTCTGTTGGCCTTTCTGAATTTGTGGTTGTTCTCAGGCATGAAACTCAAACTGCAGTTCTATACCCACTTACCTGAAAATAAGCCTCATTGAATCCACTGGGATATTTCTGTGTAAATAGGCATAGGGTTGTGCTCTTGATGGCGTTATAAAAGCCTAAACTGTCCAGAATGCTCATTACAAAAACTTCTCTTTCACAACAATCAGACCATAACCTAAGCAGCATTGAGAGACTGAATAACAGTTACGGTGTACGCTTGGCTGGTTCATGATGGTAAGTCCCTTTATCTCAGCAGTTTCATATCTGCAAAATGGGTATAAAATGATCTTCCACGCAAGAATAAAAACATTGTCATCACTAAAGGCTGCAAAGGGATCTTATAACACATTTGAGACTATTTCAGACTGACATGGCTATGTCTCCGAATCAAAGGTTGTTGAACATGGCAAACTTGGTTGTCATACACTTGTTCTTTCTTAGTTCTAGTCCATCTCTTGTTTGAAAAGGTGAATACTGGCTATGAACATGAACAAATGAGTGCCTGGTTCATATTTGGCTACTACCACAAACACAGTACAGGGCCATAGGCAAGCAACCATTTTCCCAGCCTCAGTAGTCCCATCCACAATATGGGGATATAGTCTCAGGTGCAAAACACATTGCAGAAATGATCCAGTTTGCTTTAACTGCCCTGGCTCAATGCTATGGAATTCTGGGAATTATAGTTTTGTGAGACATTTAGCCTTCTATGTCAGAGAACTCTGGTGCCACAGTAAACTATAGTTCTCAGATTCCCTAGCATTAAGACAAGGCAGTTAAAGTGGTTTCAAACTGGACTATTTCTGCAGTGTGGTCTACAAAATGTGTGTTGTAAGGTTTATTGCATCTCACACTTGAAATGCGTTATACAAAAGCAATGATTTGGTTTAGTTTGATGCCCCCATTCCTCCTATAGATAATCAGCCCCACTCCATAGCTTCTGGTGTCTGCCACTCCTGCCTCAGGAAACTGGGATTGACTCCGACTGTGATCATTTGCAGTAGTCTGTGCCTATAATTAAATAACTATATTGCCTACAAGATCTTTTAAAAACTGACCATTTGTATAAATAACTAAATTGTCTCAAACTGAAAATCCTAGAACATAAAAAAACCAGTTGCCACATTAAATTTGGTTTTGCTTGTCCATTCCAAAATCCTTCACAATTTATTATGTGAAACTATGGAATATATATTTTAATTACCTGGAATTACACCCTGAATGTGGAGCCTCTTCTGTCCTGACCCCTTTGACTAGTCTGTCCTTTCCCAACAGTGCCCTCTAGAAGACTTGTACTATAAAGACCATCACTCTGTCACCTAGTGGATGTAGCTGAAGACATTTGGAGAGCACCAGATTAAGGAAGACAGCACTAGCCACTAGATGCCCTGAAGCTCTAGGCTCTGTTACCTGTGGACATCCTGGTGCCTCAGTAAACTGATAAAGGATCATTCACACATTCTTGTTTCTAGCACAACAAGACTCTCACTCACGCATTCTGGGTTTGTTCACGCTATGGAACCGCATCTGTGAGCATTTCGGCAAGTTCAGTTGCTCACAGGTGTCAGTACTCGAATAAAGATGGTGTTGATGATGCAAATGTATTCAAAGCACATTCAAGGTATGCTTAGTTTTATCCCGGTTTATCCCGGATCTATTCACATTGGTTATTCACACAGCTGAGAATCTGAATCTTTAGAAAAACTCCGAAAAAAACTAGGTCAATTATTCAAGGTTAAGTGGGGTTTTTGGCCGCTCCCCCCCAAAAAAACCCTTAATCAGATGCATTCAAAATTCATGTGAACAACAAAGATTCAACTCAGATTCTATCTAGATTATTTTCACTGTCTGAATAACCCTACAGTCTCCACCCCTGGGACTAAGAACCACCATTCCATGGAGCGCATCCTCCAATGCTAAGTCTGCACCACCAGCAGCAGTGTTGATCTTACCTTATTCTTGACTTCAGCTGACATGCCATAAGTGGGGCCTCTGTTGAAGTGTGTCGCAGACATGTTGCGCACGTGTGGCGGTGCTGCTGTTCCTCAGTGGGGTTGGGTGCTTTCCTTGGTGCACGTTGAGTCTGCCTCTCCTCTGGCTTTCCCTGCAACTTTTAAAAACTCTTTGCTCTCCGGCTCTCCCCCTTCTCCCATCTGATGGGGAGTCCTTCCATTGGCCAGCCTGCGTGGCCAATCGCCACCTGCCAGGGATGCTGATGTCAGCCTGTTGGTATTAAGAAATGATGGTGTCATTTTTTCCGCCTTGGGGGGCTTGGGGGGCATCCAGTTCTGCCGCTCACTCGATTCCCTAAGATATTCTAAATATTTATAGAAGCTTGAACCTGTGAGAAGTGGGGACATATTGATGGGATGGGATCAACTGGCAGAGCATCCCCAGCCCACGACTGACTGGCAGAGCATCCCCAGCCCTTCTCCCCCTGCCTTGAGTGCCATTGCCTCCTGTCTCTCTTGCGCACTACTTCTGTGTGCTTCTCTCTCTGAGTTTTCTGCTCAGGCCTCCCTCCCTCCCTTCCAGCACCTTTCCCAAGGAAAGCATCTATGCCACTCACTTTCCTTTTCATGCCTCAAAACCCCAAAAGAACAAGCTAGAAAAACAGAGCCCAGTCATTCAGGGGGCAGCCCTCTGTTTGCTGTCTGGCTGGGCCTCCCTGACCCTTTCTGCACCAGTTCCCTTTGCTTCGTCATCTTATTTGGTATTTTCAACTCACATGTTGCTTTGGCAGCTGGCTTGGCTCCTTTTCTTTCCTCGCAAAAGAACTTTTTCCCTCAAAGAATCTGCATGGAACAGAACAGTTTAACTTGACACTTTTCCCCACCAGCAGCTGTGAAACAGATCTGACTCTATAGACTTAAGGAGTCCAATGTTTCTAGATAAGAAACCCTTACCAAATGTAGCTCCCTGCCTGTGCCTAAGAATTTAGGCTGGGGGGGGGGGGGCTGAGGGTGCGGGAACTGACAAACAGCACTTGACTGAAGAACTTATTGGGATTTCTTGAAAAGAGCACTTAGTGTCTGCTGCTGCTGCAGCTGGAAAAAAGGCAACTAATCTGCTATACTTTTTTAAAACAATCAGTGAACAGATTTCAGGAAGCAAGCATGAGAGGAGACAGAAAAGCAGATTTAGCAACATGCTGCTGGGGAGCAGTTCTTTGCAAGTTTAAGGACAATCTCCCCATTAAATAAACCGTAAAATTATTTTAAAGGAGGAATAGATTTTTCACAGCATCCCAGCCACTAGGTATTGAACCTCACATATCTTGCTCCTTTCAGAGATTCCAGGGCCCTTGAAAAGGATGAGAAAGAGGTAGTTCTCATCTCATAAATATGTGCAGCTCAGTTCAACAGACATGTTCTGGAGATATGGCAAGGCACTCTGCCTGGGTCTACATTTTGGCCACAGCATTTTTGTTGGACATCACTGCTGTCAGGCTGGGTATAAAAAGTGGGTGAGGCATCTGTTCCCAGCTGTGCTGTTCCCCTTTAAAACACATGGATCAGAGCCAGGAGAAATCTTGAAAGGAGTTCCCTCAAGCATACAGCCCCATTCCACAAGCATACAAAGGGCCTGCTTGGATTGAAAGCTACATAAACATCTGTCACAGCAAGCAGGATTACACTTGGTCCTTGAAGAATGAAATTACAAAGGAAGGCTAGAAAGAAAAACTGCAGAATTGAATTATATTCACAAATTTCAAGCCATTAGCAGAGGTATGAAGAAAGGCAATGGCTTCACGGCACACCATGTATATTAACACAAGAGTCCTTGCCACTGAATATATCTGTATAACAAAACAAATCTTCTCAGAGAGTTTTGAGCCCTAGGAAACTGACTTTTTGTGAGCAGATTTATTATTTTCACACATCAACACTAACTGACTACAGTAATTTTCAAAGAAATGTGGCAGCACCTTTAAGACTAACTAGTTTTTATTTTTGTGTGTACATTTGTGGATATAAACAGCCTACTTCTTTGGATGATTACAGAGTGCAAGTTTCTTCAGAGGGGTGTTGCCATTGCCTGCTTCTGAAGCTGAGAGAGTGTGACTTGCACAAGATCACCCAGTGGGTTCACATGGCCAAGCCAGGATTCAAACCTTGGTCTCCAGAGTCATAGTCCAACACTCAAACCACTATATCATGCTGGCTCTGTTGTTGTGTGCCTTCAAGTAGTTTTGACTTATGGCGACCCTATCACAGGGTTTTCATGCTGCATGAGACTAACACAGCTACTTTTTTAAAAACTACCTGGGCTATTGTGTTGTCCAGGCTTTTTCTGAAAGCCCAGGTAGTTTAGCATTCACTTAGGAAATCCATAAAATACCCATGGTTGAACACAAGTTTTAAATGAGAATGAAGTTCAATAATGTCTCCCTTGCTTCAATTCCTCTCACAGCTTATCTGTAGTTTCAGACCCATGGGGCATTGAACCCCACAGCTTATAACATACAAACAAATCCCAAGTCATCTTGTGCCTTGCCTCCCCATTTCTGAATGGTTCTAGTCACCTATCAATTTATGGGGACACCATGAATTTCACAGGGTTTTCTTAGACAAGGAATTCTCAGGTGGTTTCGCCATTTCTTTCTTCTGAAATATAGCCTATGGCACCTGGTATTTGTTGGCAGCCTCACATTCAAGTACTAACCAGAGCTGACCCTGTTTAGTTTCCAATATCAGACAGGATCTGGTGCCTTCGGAGTATTTAGGCACTCCTCATTTTTACATGGACTAAGTTTTACATTGTTCATTTGTTATTGTTATTTGCCATCAAGTTGACTTTGACCCGATGAAAGAGAGATCTTTGAAATCCCTGGTCATCAACTGCCCAGCTTAGCTCTTGCAAATTCAGGACCGCCATGCCTTTCTTGATTTAATAATTGGTCATACTCTGAGGCAAAAAATAGGGAGCTACAAGAGTTTTGGGGGAAACTGCTGCCTTATAGAAAGTAAGACATGAATATGAAGTGAGAGGTTTTAGTTGAGAAAAATAACTCAGAGGTGATTTGAAAACAACCTATGGGGTAGGGTAAAAAAATATTTTCTCTTTCTCTTATAATAACTTGAATCCGGGGTCACCCAGTGAAAGTTTCTGATAGTAGATTTGGAGCAGTCATATAGTAAGGTTTTCACATAATGTATTATTAGCTTATGGAACTTGATGTCACAAGATATGATGACTTACCACTGGCTTTAAATCTTGCTGTACATAGATTACACAAATTTATGGGAGAGAGAGATATCTACCAGAGCAAGGTCTATCATCATTTGCCATGATGATAACAAAATTGGATCCTGGATATTTCAGGGTCAGTGCACCATTTGAATACCAGTTGCTGAGTAGACATAAAGCTATCACTTTCATGTTTTACTTACTTACTTACCCCATGTCTCTCCAAAACATATGGATTGCTGCTCTTAAAAACAGGGTATTGGACTAGGTTGGATCCTGGCCCTGGCTCAGGAGAAGAGGCTGTTTAATTTTTTTTCCAAATTTTACACTGTTGTTCACAATATAAAACAACAAATAAAAGAATCACCTGAAACCAAACATACTAGTATAGCACTATATAGCTCCATCACAGAGAGAAAATACTCTCATCCTTCATCTACTTCCAAAGGCCTGGTCAGGATCTGAAGAGCAATACTATTTCCAGTCATCAGGATATGCATTCAACGCAAACATCTAAATGCATTGTAACCTTTGCTAGGCTCTCCTGTCCTGACTCAGAGACCCTCTTCCAGCACCTGTCGTGGGTGACACTGAATCAGAGATTGGAAAAAGCCATTTATTCAGTATTTTCCAGTGCACTGCAGCCGTGTGACACAGCACAGAGAGATTTGGCCTATTCTTTCATGGGCTTTGTCACTGTGTAAAGTCACCTTGAGTTGCAGCTGCCAGGCAAACATTGCCACTGTCTACTGTCATAGATGAGCCTGACATGAACTCCCCCCCCCACTACAGCTTCCCACTGATGTAAGCTTCTTTTTCTACCTCTTCTACTTCTTTTAAAGCCTTTTAAAAATTGATGTTTATATCATGTTACAATTTATGATTTTATGCTTTTATGCCATACACACTGATGATAATGGTGTAAAGGCAGATTGTCTGTGTCTGCAATCTCATTGGATTCATTTATTGGATTAAAGCACATATGTTGCAAAATTGTTTTTTTAAAGGATATATATATATATATATATATATATATATATATATATATATATATATAAACTGGTAGTGCTTAACACAGAGGTTTATAGTCTGCAGAAAGATAGCACTGTGTGGAATTATAGCTATGTTCTCCAATAAGAGGAATTTGGAAATCCTACTGTGATCTTCATCAATTCCTGGGTCCCTGTGCCGTCATCATTTTCAGCTACTGAGACAGAGTGGAGTTAGTTTTGGACTACCAGACCCATCTTGGTTTGAAGATTCTGGAAGTTGTAGTCTAAGGTATGAATCCAATTCCTGACTCATCTAGTGTTGGGATTTGTGAAAGTGTTGATGTTCAGTTCAGCAGTTTATTAAAGAGGTCCAGTCTAATTGGTATTAGGATTTTGATTTAGGTCCCCAAAAGTAACTTTTCCAAACTTTGTACATAGAGAGCTCCTGTAGCACCTTTGAGACTAACTGAAAGAAAGAAATTGGCAGCAGGAGCTTTTATAGACTTCAGTCTACTTCCTCAGATGCACGAAAGCTCATGCTGCCAATTTCTTTCTTTCAGTTAGTGTCAAAGGTGCTACAAGATCTCTCTACATACTGATTCTACAGACTAACATGGCTATATGTTTGAATTTTCTAGACTTTGATACATTGAACATGGTATTGTGTTTCTTAGTATTCTGTTTTGTGAACAACTCCATTTTGGGGCAGGGAAATGGTGACCTGAAGGTGAATCTACAGTGGGCCCTTTGTATATACGGGGGATCTATTCCGGATCCCCCTGCATATGGGAAAAAAAGTGGGACCTCAAGTCCCATTGATTTCAATGGCGGTGTGCTCCCACTTGTCCCCAGGCTTGCTGTCCACGTTAGCTCAAGTCTGCGTATGGCAAGCCCACATATGGAGAGGGCAGACTGTATTACTAGATTTTCTTGGGAAGATTTGTTCAGGAGGAAGTTGCCTTTGCCCTTCTCTGAGTCTGAGAGAATAGGAATTCAAATCATAGTTTCTCTGCGACTTAGTCCAGCACTCAAACCATATCACCATGCTGGCTCTCAGCAAGATGTTCTATTGAAACAAAAATACTTGAAAGTCTTCAGAACTTGTCCTGAAATACCAGTTGATGCAGCAAGCTAAGCACAAGGTCCCACTAGGCATATTTCTTGATCTTACTGGGATCACACCCTTGCTGCAGTTTCCTTCTCCTCGATGCAGCTTATACAGCTGCAGTTCCCAATGGACTGCGTCCAATGCATTTGGAAGGATGAATGATCGTGACAGCTGGCTTTGAAGCCTGAATGAGGGTACATATTTTCGGATGGAAAAAGAGTTTCTTCCCTCCCATAGACACATATCTCAAAGTGGCAGCATAACATCAAAACAGATATGAGATGCAATGCAGTCTTCCAGATTTTTAAAGCATTAAAAGTAACTGCAAGGTGGGGAACATGGCAAGGGAAGCAGTGCTTGAGTCAAGGGTGTGATCCCCTCCCAGGCCCCCACTGTGCCATTTTCCTACTCAGTCACTTCTCCTTCTTTTTAAAGTGGTTATTAGCCCTGCTGGAAGTGTAGATTGCATCTGTTATTTTAACTCTCTCCATTAGTGCTAATAGGTTTCGGCAAGGGTCAGGGATTGCTGTTTGGAAAAACAATGCAAGGGAGAAGGGTAAAACACCCATGCCCACAACACTTGTGCCTCAGCGCAATCTAATCCTCACCACCCCAGTTTCTTTTAAGTTTAAAATGGAAAAACATGGGGAGGTCTTATAATGGATTTTGGTCCCAAAACTTATCTTATGAGAGTTGGGAATATATATGTTTTGTAGCGATAGAATTTATCCCATCTCAGTACCTGTATTCAATATTTTTACTTATAATCATACAATGAATTTACTTTTGGTATAGGCTCCGAATCCAGCTTCACTGGGTTTACAGGAGTCTTTCCAGGACATTTAGATGAGATATTCCACATCATATGAGAATCAAAGAGCAACTACTTTGAATACTTCGTCATGCTTTCACCACCCAAACATCACATGTTTTGCCTCCACCCTGAGAGGGCAACTTTTCATCCTCTACATATCTTCAGTATAAACTGCTTTACAGGAATACAGTGAGCCCTCCATATCCACAGATTCCTTGTCCATGGATTGAGCCATCCACAGCTTGAAAATATCTTAAAATATCTATAAATTCCAAAAGGCAAACCTTGATTTTGCCATTTTATATAAGGGACATCATTTTACTGTGTCATTGTATTTAATGGCACTTGAGCATCCACAGATTCTGGTATCCATGGGGGGGGGGTCCTGTAACCAACCCCCAGTGGATACCAAGGGTCCACTGCTGTATGTGTATTTCAGACATTTGTAATTTCTACAATGGATCTAGAAAGCCCTGGTGATACAGTAGTTAAATGTTGGTACAGTAGCCACAAGGCTGTGAGTTCGATTGCAGAGCTCCAAGGTTTACTCAGCCTTCCATCCTTACGTAGGTCAGTAAAATGAGTACCCAGGTTGTTGGAGGCAAATAGCTTACAGATTGTAAACCACTTAGAGAGTGCTGAGTTCACTGATAAGTAGTACAGAAATGTAAATGCTATTGCTATTGCTAGCTATCACTATTGCTACCTGTGGCCTCTAGAAACACTGTACCATCCACATAGAGGCTCATACCTACCAGCTTTCATGAAATCTGGAATGAGATTGGTTGGCCAGAGTGTGATCAAGATGGCAAAAGTTTGCTTTTGCCTGAGCTTACTGGGAAGGACAAGATTCTGTGCTCTCCTCTTCCTCTGCTGAGTTAACTGAGTGCAAACTACATTTGCATGTAGAACTCATTCTGCAGCAATTGAAATAAGCTGAGGACAATGGGGGAAAGCAGAAGAAGGGGAAAGAAACTGGGACATTTTAAAAACATCTCAAAATGTGAGATGACAGAGGATTAATCAGGACCACTCTTGCCAAAACTGGAGGTTCTGAGAACACTCAAACTACTACTTAAATGGACAGAAAACACTTTGGTGGACTGTGAGCAATAAACACTGAAAGAAAAGAGATAAATCCACCAGTGTGGCACTGGTTGTTGTTATATATTTATATCTTGCCTTTCTTCCAAACTGCTTAAGGCTCCATACATGGTTCACCTGCCAGTTTTTACCTTCCCAATTCCAAGACAGTGACTGGCTCATACAGGCACCTAGTGACCTTCATGTCCAAGGAAGGATTTGAACCCATATCTCCAGACAGTTGCTTAAACACTGTAACTACTACAGTGTACAACTTGATAAGCAAGTTGCAGGGGGTCCAATCAACGTTTTTTTTTACAAGACCAAAGGTCAAGTTATCCAGCAACTGCAGAAGGAGGAGAATCAATACAAAATGTATTAAAAACAGACTTCCCTATTCTGTTTAATATAATTATTTAATTTATACCCTCAGAATTAATATGTGGTTTCTCCATTGTTGTCACAGAGAAGAAGCAAATCAAGAGGAAAGAGCCAATTATGTTGCTGATTTAGAAACACCACAAAAACAATTTATCCATTGATCATCAATCAATCTCACTCACAAATTTTAATCTCCATTTTAACTATAATCTCAATCTCTCTCTTGTAGGAGTTTCTGAAGGACATGGTTTGCAAGTATGACAAGAAGGGCTGTGACCAGTAACTTTCGACAGAGCATTGCTGGGGTCACTGGAGATGAGAAAGGATTTTACTTCTCCCACCGCACAATGATGCCCATTGAGACCACTATATTTCTCTGCCCTAATATTGGGGAAAAAATGTTTATCTCACCAACACCAGATTTGCTGGCAGGGCTGAGGAGAAGTAAAAGCCTCCACCCAAATTCCTGACCAACTTTGATGTTCTGATGCTGTAGCTACAGTCTTTCTCTTACTGATCATCTGGTGTGGGACTCTCTACCTTTATGCTACACCATGGGGAAACATTGTCCATTTGGCCAGGAAAAAAAAATATTTATCGGTTTCCACTCTTCTACTCAAAGTACCCAGAATAGCTACAAATCATAGACATATGCAGACAGGCTCCCAACCAGACATATCATTGTTAAAATAATGGGGTTCTTAGTGGGAGGTGATTTTAAAATCGCACTTGCTATTCCAAGCTGTAAACACTACAAGAGATCTTGAGGCTCACCCGTTGGATTGCCTCCTGCTCCTTTGCACCACCTAAGGAAGAAGTGAAGCGGAAGGAGCAGGCAGCTTGTGATCATGGCAGTTTAGGGCATGTATGCAATTGGGCCACAATCAACTTAACCTCATCATTAAGAAGACAGAAAGTTGAAAGGTTGCAGACAGGTACTGGGGGATGCCATTTTCATCTAAAGTTAGCCTTTTGGCTTTCCCTAAAAGACTGACTTGCTGTTCTGATTACATGCAGCTCCCAGGAACACTGCTGTCAGAGCTTGAAAAGGTTACTTTTTTGGTCAACAATCCCAGAATCTATCATCCAGCATGGCCGTGTTGGTTCAAAAAATAACTTTTCCATGCACTGCATGTTTATAATACACATGTTACTGTAGATTGCTAATCCCCATCACTCTACCATGGCTGGGCTGACAGTAAAATCCAGGAGTCCAGGTACAAAATCCTCTCCCTCATATGTGCCCTAGAGCAAAGGAACAGATGAGGATTGCTGTCCCCACTCCATGCCCAGAGGCAGGCAAAAGGAACAGAGGTTTGGCTCCCTGCCCTTTGCTCTATCTGCTAGTTTATAAAATCTTATCGGCCCTATTCAAGTGAGGTTTTTAACTTTATGAATCTGAATATTTCTGGCACCGATCTGAGAGAGGGTGAGGGGTGGTAGCTTTAATTTATCTCAGCACTGCTATAACTAATGAGCCAGACTCCTGGCTGTAGCAGATTGAGTCCTGCTCTTTACTTGCCTTATAAGTCCAGCATCCTTCCTTCCTTGCTTTGCTTTTCTATCCCCCCTCCCTCTTTTCCTTGGCTGTCCATAAATCTGGTAACAATCAGAAGCAAAGCAAGCAGCAGTGGGCCAGGGAGGCTGTGTAGGCCCGGAATGAGGCAGGGGGTGGGGAACGAGTGCGAGAGAGCCTGCACGGGTGCCAGGTTCCACAGCACATTTATAAACATGTTTGCCTCAAGCCAAGTGGTGCACATTTTCAGCCTTTATATGGGAAAGGAGCAAAGAAAGGGGGCCTCAGAGAATCCTTGGGGCTCCCAGGCCAAGGAGCTGAGGGGTATGCTATTTGGGCACCTCACTTGGTAGTCAGCCTCAGTCAGATGCTAATGGGTCTTGTGAGTACCAGGGGTGCCATCTCCCCTCTCCACTGCCACCCCATCACTAACTGTCTTTAGGCTGGCTGACTATTTAACTAACCAGAAAATGGAGAAATTAACTTCTTTGCCTGCCTGCCTGCCTGCCTGCCATGAGTTTTTCCATTTTCCATAGAGCACCTTTCTTCATTTTGGGAATGAGCAGGGCAGCACAACTATTAGGGAGAGCAAGGCAGCAGGTGTGTTATGTGTAAGGAGATGAGGATACTGTAAAGCGGAGCATCTCTTCCCTCCATTTGTATACCTACACTCTGTGCCTCCTTAATGTATGTATGTATGTATGTATAAGTCTAGAAATTTTAGTCAAAAAATTGAACCAAAAAACCCCGACTTGATTTATTCGTGGGTCAATGTAAGTGACCGTATATACCTGT